>NC_046171.1:3010600-3353100 GCF_011064425.1 Rattus rattus | reverse complement strand
GCCTCACCTGGCACTGTTTACTATCCTAAGGTAACAGCACTTGGGATTTCTGGCTGTGTAGATTTAAAAAACCACGGTAACTTACTATCCTGGCTGGTTCTGTGTCAAGTTGACACAAGCTGGAGTTATCACAGAGAAAGGAGCCTCCCTTGAGGAAATGCCTCCATGAGCCCCAGCTGTAAGGCATTTTCTCAACTAGTGATCAAGGAGGGAGGGCCCAGCCCATGGTGGTTGGTATCATCCCTGGGCTGGTGGTCCTGGGTTCTATAAGAGAGCAAGCTGAGCAAGCCAGGGGAAGCAAGCCAGTAAGCAACATCCCTCCATGGCCTCTGCATCAGCTCCTGCTTCCTGACCTGCTTGAGTTCCAGTCCTGACTTCCTTTGGTGATGAACAGCGATGTGGAAGTGTAAGCCGAATAAACCCTTTCCTCCCCAGCTTGCTTCTTGGTCATGGTGTTTGTGCAGGAATAGAAACCCTGACTACACTTACCCTAAACATAATCTTCAATTTTACATCCTGCTAGCACCAAGTCCTTCTTTCCTGGAATCTTGTCTACACCTCTGCTATTTCCCACTGCTCGGCCATAACTCCACTGTGTCTATTGTGTCTCCTCTCCACACAGGTCTTCCTGACCACCCAGGAGAGCAGCCCCATGGGATGAGGCAAGAGACTCATGTTTGGTTGCAATGGCATTGTGATTGGGTGAATGCCAGTTTGGAAGATGGGTGAGATTAATAGAGACAGCTGAGTATCTGAGAGGCCCTGACCAAAGAGCTTGCTACGACCAGAAGGCTTGTGCTGCCGTAAACGTCTGCATGCCGGTTTAAACCAGGTCATCGAAATCTTTAAATGTTGATTCAAATCTCCTTGCAACACAATGACACAGAGAGCATTTTATAGAACTGGAGAGATGGCTCAGTGGTTAGAGCACTGACTGCTCTCCCAGAGGTCCTGAGTTCAAATCCCAGCAACCACATGGTGGCTCACAGCCATCTGTAATGGGATCTGATGCCTCCTTCTGGGGCTTGAAGACTGAGCACTCATGTACATAAAATAATTAAATCTTAAAAAGAAAGAAGGGGTTGGGGATTTAGCTCAGTGGTAGAGCGCTTGCCTAGCAAGTGCAAGGCCCTGGGTTCAGTCCCCAGCTCCGAAAAAGGAAGGAAGGAAGGAAGGAAGGAAAGATGGAAGGAAGGAAGGAAGGAAGGAAGGAAGGAAGGAAGGAAGGAAGGAAGGACTTTATAATTGTCAATAGCTGTTATTTCATTTGTAAGAAAAATCAAAATACTATTATTAACATCAGCCATGACTCAGAATCTCTATGTGTGGCACCTAAAGAATTAGACACACAAGCGCCAGGGCTTGGTAGAGGAAGGAGGAAGCGTTTTAGTGTGACAAGCGACCTTTCAGGAAAGTGTCCAGGAACATTCTGAGGAGCGGATGGAAACGTGTGACCAGCCTGACAGGAACTAGCTGAGCTGGTCAGTGCCGCTCATCATGTCGGGACAGATGGCGGAGAACGACAGCCCCAGGCAGCAGGGCTGTGTGCTCTCGGCCCAGCGGGTGCTTTGCAGACCTGCGCCACGGTTCTGCGGCTAGAATGGCTGGCATAAGGGGCCAACAAAGTCCCAGGTGAGGAGGGAAGCAGGTACTTACTGAGCATGCCTCTGTAGTTGAGGTCCATATCCCGGCTCTCCGACCGCACTTTGATGGCATCTAGAATAGCATCCGGAGACAAGAGTCCTGATGGCCTCACAACATTCAGAAGCTCGGTGAGGCTCATTAGAGGTAAACGCACAGCTTGCATGATTTCAGCGTGGTTCTCTTTTGCATTGTGCTTACACCAGTTTAACAAGGCTAAGAAAATATCTTTCTCAGGAGCAGCAAACGAATCTCTTAGAACGATGTTCAGAAGTGCTGTCTGCAAAAGGTAAAAAGGGACCAGAAAAAGTCAGCATGGAGCAGAGCCGCACGCACAACCAGTCAACCTGACGGGACCACAGGCATCGATGCTTTTGTGGTTTTTCATCTTCCTAGCTCTTCCCTTCCCCACTTCCGGCTGTGGGAACAGGCAGCAGCAATAACCAGGTGTGTAATACCAGCATTTGGAAGGCTGAGGCAGAGGGATTACTGTGGGTCTGAGGTCAGCCTGGGCTACATAGTGAATTCTAGGAAAGCATGGGCTATTACATTTTAAAAAAGAAAAACAACAGTACCTTCCCTTCAGACTCAGGCGTTTTGTGCCACTATATAAAGCAATGAGTTCTTTCCCACATGTCTACACATCAAATTAACTAGATTTATCTTGTTAATTTTTAAAATTATAATGCAGTGAGCAATGTTTGCAAACATTTTGCTCTTATTTGTAACACTCCTCTGCTCCACTTCCCATGCCACGACCCTACACACACACACACACACACATATACATATATACACAGAAACACACACACATATACATACATACACAAAGACACACACATACATACACACACAGAGAGACACACATATACACACAGAGACACACTCACACAGACACACACACTCATACACAGATACACACACACACACTCACACATATACATACAGAGAGACACACACACATATACATACACACACATACATACATATACACACAGACACACAGACACACACAGACACACACACACTCCGCACCTTGTTTTCCCAGTCTCTTTAGATCTCCTCTTCCCTTTCCATAGTTCCTTTCCTAGTTCATGGCCTACCCTACTGTAAGGGTTAACTTGTGTCAACTTAACACAAGCTATGGTGTTCTGGAAGTGGGACTCTCGACTGAGGAAATACCTCCATTAGATTGGCCTGTACACACTCTGTGGGGCATTTTTTTTTTTTGATTAATGGTTGGTGTGGGAGGAGGCCCCACCATACTGAGGGCAGTGCCACCCCTGTGCAGATGGATCTTGGGTTAAACAAAAGAAGCCAAGCTGAGCCCGTAGGGAGCCAGCCAGTGGCCAGCACTCCCCCCTCCCCCAGAGCCTCTGCTTCATTCCTGCCTGCATGTTCCTTCCCAGACTCCCCCAGTGATGGAGGGTGATCTAAGAGCTGTCAGCTGACGGAAACCTTTTCCTCCCCAAGTTGCTTTTGGTCATGGTGTTTTATTAGGGCAATAGAAAGCAAGCTAAGAAAGCCACACCCTTGCATTTGCATATTTCTGCACATATCCATTATGAGAGTAACAAGTGACATTGGCCTTTCTGAGGATGGCTTGTTTCACCTCCTGTGAGGATTTCCAGTTCATCCATCCCCCTGCGGCTGTTAGTATTTCACTTCTTTTTGGCTGAACGAACCCCATGGTGTTTACACACCACATCATTGATATGGCTGCTGTCGGACCTTTAAACTGCTTCCACGTTTTAGCTACTGCACACAGGGCAGCAATAAGCCTGTACGTGCAAACAGATCTACTATGTTGACTTAAGTCAAGTCCTCTGGGCATACATGCAGGAGCAGGTACAGTCTGCAGCCATCCTTTACAAAACAGCAAGAACAAAGACGACAAACTACATGTGTACATACATGTGTGAGCATATGCATCCATGTGTGTATTCATTGGGAAAGTGTACATTGTAAGTCAGTGAGATAAGCCTAGAATTAAAAGCCTTTTGTTTTACAGTAGCACTGCACTGCCATGGTTTCAATCCCCAGGTCTCCAGACTGACCTCCAGAGTAATATATAAAATATACATATACATAAATACAATAAATAATACAAATTTAAAAGTATAGTTCATTCAAATCAAGCTGCCTATCTCTTTAAAGAACACACACACAAATGAGACTCTGGGTTCGAGGCAGATTGGAGCGGCACAGCATTACAGTGGGGAACCGGGGTCAGGAGCAGCACCAGCAGTGACTTAAGGACATCCACTGGCACATCAAATCTCTTTATCAATGTTCCTTCTGTGACACTGACTATATCCCAGCTCTAAAGACTTTTCCTTTTGCCAGAAAGGAATTCTAGTTACATTCTCCATCAGAGAGCACACACCAAACGGTGTACAATACAACAACAAGCTTACTTGACTGCCACATCAAATCCAGCTACTGACAGACCAGTCTCTTCTGCACATAAAACCTACCAGGAAAACCTTGAAAAGAAAGGAAAATGGAACCAATAGCCCTGTAAGCTCTAGAGCCCCAGCGGCCAGTGGCTCGCACTGGCCCAGATGACTGCTTTGAGCAAGGCCTTTGATCCTTGGACCACTGTGCTGTGGTCCCGTAAGCACGAGGAAGGAAGGCATGCGGACCGAGTGCCGAGCAGAACACACCTTGGACAGAGAGAGGAAGCCGTCGCTGGCCAGCACCTCCTGAGCATTTCTGTCCATGAACATGCAGCACATACATGTTAACTTGGGGAGCGAGTAGAGGCTGGCCACGTCAAAAGTCATACAGACGTTCTGAATGTTGAGTATGGTGCAGAGATACTCGGACGTAGAATCCTCTAGCTCTGGAAACCCGTATTTATGAGCCAGGCTCAGAAAGTCCAGCAGCACCTCCTCCTTCTCGTCGGTCAGGGTCGCCCGCCCCGTGTAGATGTATCTGAGGAGCATCGTGAAGGCCTCAGCCGTGGTGTCCTGCAGAGGGATCTCTGCTTCAGGCTGCGACTCTCGCATCCCACCATACAGTAATGCTCTGCACACCAAACAAGAATCACAGTTAGAAAACACGGTTTGCTGCCGGATACATGAAACAATGGTTATCAACGCTGTGCAGATGTGAATCTGCTTAAAGACACAAAGAGCCAGGCATAGGAAGACAAGTGATTTTAAACGGGTCTTTAAAGGAAACAAAAAAATTACTTAAAAACCATTTTGAGGGCTGGAGAGATGGCTCAGTGGTTAAGAACACCGACTGCTCTTCCAGAGGTCCTAAGTTCAATTCCCAGCAGCCACATGAGGCTCATGATCATCTGTAATGGGATCTGATGCCCTCTTCTGGTGTGTCTAAGGACAGTGACAGTGTACTCACATACATAAAATGTATAAATCTTTTTTAAAAACTATTTTCAATTAAAACCACAAACAACTGAGTTAATGAGATAACCCAAGAATGCCAAAGTACACAGAAAGTTGGAAGTGATCTTTGAGAGAACAATGAACTCAATATAAAGATGTTGCCAGACCAGAGGCAGTTTACAAAGTAAATCCCCACAGGCCCCGAGGAGATCAGCAGCACAACAATAAGAAAATGGATTCTGCCCTGCACTGCTCTAAGGACTATGGGGGTGAGCCCACTCTGCTTTGGGAAGCAATTTAGTAATATACCTTTCGACTCAGTTTTGACACACTATATATTCTTTTAAGACCCACTAGAGAAAAAAATAATTCGTTAGGGATATATGGGGATGAGTACAGAGACACTGGGGGAAAACGAAATCAAGTTGGCCGTGGTTGAAATACTGGGCCGTGTGTAGTCTATGTATCCTGAGGAAGATCAATGGAGATCAATGGGTTCTATCTGGGAAAGCTCTGCCTGCCATGGCTCCTTCCCAGTGATGAGTAAAGGGGTTCAATGTTCTGTGAGAGGCCCTCTCCTGTAGAGCTAACATGCCCTGTGGAGAACTGATAGGCTCTGGTGACCAGGCTCAGTTAGCACAGATAGTTAGCCTTCCCTTGCACAAGAATAGTGTTCTCTGTGAGACTCTAAGAGAGCACTGGTGAAGAAGTGGGTTTAGCCCAAGTGAGCGCCAAAATACCTCAAGGGATCAATCTCCACAGAAGCAAAAGGTCAGTAAGTGAGGGAATACATTCCCTTAGCTAGGTACCACCTTCCCGTTTCTGGAAATGTCTGGGCTTCTTTTAAAGAATATTCTGATCACGCTCACATGCAGGTTTCTTTCTCAGTTGCTTGTTAAGGAGAGGAGAACTTACAGTCTTCAAAAACAGTAAACACAAAGGCGAGAAGTCCTCTTACTAATACATTAGGGAAGGACCTTAAAAAGCACTTGCATAGTTCTACTGGACTAAAAGCGGGCAAGGGAAAGCAAAGGCAGACTGAGGACAGGCACCAGGAACTGTGGCCAAGCTAGGGCCAGACGCCACGGAAACTGCCCTTAGGAAGGGTAACCGGTTCTCGCTGGTTTCTGAGCTTCTGGTTTCCCCAACAGTATTGCGTTTGTACAGGATGGCAAGGAGGGAACGCTGATAGAACTAGGGTAGGTCTAGCTCTGGAGCACGGCGACAGCGAGTGACACAGGCACGACGTCGAGTGACACAGGCCGGCGTGCCGGCTCTGCTGACCAATCGGCCCTCCTTTCAAGGCCACATGCAGCTTTCACTGGAGGACACGTGCAATTTCCCCTAAGCCACAGGCATCTCAATTTCTCCAAGTGAAACTGTGACTCTATGTACCAGCGTTCTTATTGCCAACAAAACTTTAGTAATGCCAAGGTCAAAGATAAACAATCACATGGGTAATAAGTCGCTGGTGACTTCCGTTCAGCAAACATTAGGTGAAATGTAGGTAAGAGATCAGTTTAATTTTTATAACCTGGAAAATTAAGGCTCTAAGAAGTAGCTGTCTATATGTAGAATTTTTATTAATTCATTGAATATGTATTTGTGTATATATATGCGTGTTTTATATATATAGTAGTATATGTATAATATATGACTTTTCATTCTAACGGAACGCTGAAACAGTCTGAGATTCCCGCGTGCAGCCTGGGGCTTTTGTTACCCACAGGTGCAGGCTGCAGGAAGCCCAGCACACAAGCCAGCTACAGTCTGGAGAGCCAGCTCGCCCTCAGGAAGCCTACGCACCAGTACCTGCGTGCCAACTCCCCCATCTACCGTGGGCAGGAGGTAGAAGACCACACAGACAGAGGAAGGTCTTCAGGCTGTCAAGAGGCCTTAACTGCTGCCGCCTGGGCCGATCCCTTCATTCTAGGCTGGCTCCTAAAGAAAGGGGGATTCTCAGGAAGTAACAAACCTGCAAAGATCAAGTTCCTCCAGGCACTGTCCTAAAGGATTCCACTTGGCCACCTTGGGTCTTCACAGAAAACACCACTGCTTCCCACAAGACTTAAATCAAATAATAATAATTATGATTAATAATTATGATTACTATACACTTACCGAAAATATTGGCACCTCGCTGCTAAAATTACCCTGTGGGCGGGAAAGCGCTTCTTTTCCACGACAAACGTGACATCACCATATTCTTCACCAATCAACAAGGCACCAATATGCTCAGACAAAATGTGCACATGATCGATTTCCCCCACTGCAGTAAAGGGGCGAAGAGGGTGGCTGTTACTCATCGTGTGGAACAGATGATAGTCACTGACCTGCCGAGAAGAGTGGGCGTCAGTGAGGGAGAAGAGCATGCGCAGAAAACCGCACGTATATCAGCCACCCAAACGCCACACCAAAGGCCGTCAGCAATGATTACATTCACTTTCTTCTTGAATCAGTTTTCAATGTGCAGTCTAGGCTGGCCATAAAGTCTGTGGAGACCAGGCTATCCTAGAACTCACAAGCCTCCACCTCAGTCCAGAGTATCAAGGGCTGCTCTTTAACCAGCCAGCAGCAGCTCAAGGTGCTCTCACTCACAGGAAGACCTTCACTGCCTCTCACACCAGCAGACAAACTGCCAGGGTAGTCAAAATTAGCAGTGCCTGGGGCCATCACCATCAAGGAACACCGGCTCTCTGCCACACGGCACCTCAAGGAAAGGAAACCCAACAGGCGGAGAATACCTGCACCCAGCAGAGACTGGTTTAGCAAGGCTGGATACAGCATACCCCACCCCCACCCCCTGCCCCACCCCCACACCCCACACCCCATCCCACACCCCACCCCACACCCCACACCCCATCCCATACCCCATACCACACCCCACACCCCACACCCGACACCCCACACCCCATCCCACACCCCACCCCACCCCCACCCCACACCTGATCCCATACCCCACACCTCACACCCCATCCCACCCCACCCCGACACTCCACACCCCATCCCATACCCCACACTCCCCCATCCCACACCCTACCCCACACCCTACCCCACCCCACACCCCATCCCACACCCCACCCTGCATCCCAAACCCCTGCAGGTCTTTCTGGTACAGATCTAGGCATAAATTATGAACAGAGTAAATTTAATATCTTTTCATGTAAGAGATTTTGGACTGAAGCTACCTTAAATAATTTATAGAAACGATCTTCTGTGGTCACAAAGGTAACTTAACTTTATTAATAAATTTTACAGAACATCATAGCTTCCTTCCAAAATGAGCCCATCTGGCATATTCTCTAAATCGCCACTTCACAACCTGGTGAGTGCTGTACACGTCTAATCCCAGCACTCTCAAGAGATCAAGGCAGGATTAGGAGTTCGAGGCTAGCCTGAGCTACATAGGCTTTCCTTTCAGACTTGTAGCTGTAATGATCAGACTGATGGTGATTGCTAGAATATCGTTTCTAGTTACTTCCTTGCTTTTATGTGCAGGCTGTCTATAAAAATAAACGAAAACCCAGGGGGTAAGGTTCAATACATCCAAGAGGGAAGTTAAGATCTTAGAAAGCTAGAACTGTTTGTAATTTTTATTTGAGAGCATGCCTTTTTCAGATGTCATCATTCAGCAATTTCATGAGGGTTTTCACCAGCATTCAGATCCTCTGGGGTAAGAAGTGGCTGGTGGCTCAGAGGTAGCCTCTATATTGAGACCAGGGACTCTGAGCCACATATACCCTATATACCCTCTCCACTGTGTTCAACATTGGGGGCTGAAGATCTCTCATCTTCACACTTCCACACCCAGATCTGTTACCAGCAAGATGTGTGAAAGTCTGTCTCCTGTGACTGCGGGGAAACCTTCATGAACCAAGTTCTTTATCTGCTTCTTATCAATGAGCACCCCAAGAAAAAGAGAGAGAAACAGCAAGAGCAGAGGAAAGAGAACATGGAGGGTGTGGGGACTGGCAGTAGCACCTCCCCTGATGCCGAAGGGTTGTAGTTTGCATGGGAGTGGCCCCGATAGGCTCCTATGTTTGAATACTCGGTAGGCCCTCTTGGTAGAACTGTTTGGGAAGGATTAGGAGGTGTGTCTGTTGAAGTCACTGAGATTACAGTTTGAGATGTGAGCTCTCAGCTGCTTCTCCACCATGCCTTCCCACCACCATCACAGGCTTGACCCTCTGCAACCGCAGTCAGACTACGTGTTTTCTTTTACAAACTGCCTTGGTCATGGTGTTTTAACACAGCAATGAAAGACTAATACACAAGGCAAACCCCTCTTCTTTAATCACAGCTTCCACTTTAAAGGTCCAAACTCCACCACCTACAATCATTGGGATGTGAAACACCAAATTCAGCTCAATAGGACCAGCTCGGAAGCATCAGCAACAACAGGAAATGTGGGCACAGGAAGGAGTTGGGCACTGTCAATGAAGGTCACGGAGGAAATACTTTAGGTTGTGTGCACTACACAGCTTTGTCACACACAGTCAAATCTGCCTTGGGAACGGAAAAGCAGCCATAAGGAACAGGTAAATAAATCAACATGTCTGTGGTTTATTTTTGTTTTTAATGAGATGGCGTCATCGCAAGCTTTAGGACCTGGGTTCAAGTCCAAAAATCCACACTAAAAAGCAGGACACGCCTGCACACATGCCTGTAACACATGCCTGGACACATGCCTGTAATCCCAGCCCTGGAAAGCAGAGAGAGATGGTCCTTGTGGTTCATAGTCAGTGAGCTATGGGCCGCTGAGCAGACGGGGGGGGCAGAGATAGTGTTTGAGGATGAATTAACAGCCAAAGCTGTCCTCTGACTTCTACAGACAAAACAAAATTTTTATTGGCGAGCGCGCACACACACACACACACACACACACATACACACTCAAAAAATGGATTGGATCGATAGGCCAGTTTGCCAAGTGCTTGACTAACGTGATCAAGAACAAAGGGCAGACAGATTTGTGGTTTCTTTTCTTTTCTGCTAGTTTATCTGCTGATATTTAAAATCACCTGGTTACTTCCTATGTTGGCCAGAAAACTCTGAAAGCTACTGGATTCTGACCCCAAACCCCACGTCTCCCAGGAGAAATGCTCGCATCACTGTTTGCACTGACAGCAGGCACTGGGCACGCCCCGTGTATACCCTCTGCTGTAACGGCTCTTGGTATTTATCTAAGTCACGGCCAAGGCGCAGCCCACTGCTAAACGGCTCTGGCTGAACAGTGACTGATTTCCAGCTAACTAGCTCAGTGGGATATTTACAATTCATCAGCTGACAAATCATGAACATTAATTCTGGATATGTAAATATCTGCCTTAATGGGTTCTCCAGATCTCCACTTCTCAATACATATAATTTCACTTTGCTAAATTTACATTTTAATTATGTTTTTCCAAGTGGAAACATAAAGTGAATAGTGCTGGATACAGAAAACAGCCACTTAGTGTGGAATAAACACAATTTTTATTGGCATATAGAAATAATTTTAATTAGACCAGTGATTCTCAACAAGCTTGCCGAACACTGGAACCACACAGGAAGCTCGGAAAATGAAAGCAGGATGCTTGAGTCCTCTCCCGTCAGAGCCTTAATTAGCCCGTGACAGGGCCCAGGCACTGGAGTCACCACACTAAGTGATTCGAATGAGCAGTGAGGATGGAATAGCTGTGAGTTCATGCTGTCTACACGGAGCTGCATTAACTCCTTGTCACCTTTCAGAACTTGATAATCAATGACATCATTTCCACACACACGATGTGGGTACACAGTATAAATGCGCACAATGCAGGTACACAGTACGTAATTATTTCTCAAGTAACATTTTATAACTGCCACTCTGCCTGTTAATTCTAATTTTGCCCTGTCCTATAAATCAAGAATCAAGATTCTTCAACTATAAAACAAGAACAGATCATGTACAGAAGGGAACCGTTGGGAAGAGAAGAGGACGATACAGGGGATCAGGAGAGAAAACGTATGTCAACCACAGCAGGGTATAAAAATGACAAAAGGAAGCCCCTTACTGTATGCTAATTAAAACAAACTGAAAAAATTAAGAACACAAGACTGAGAAGATAGGAAGTTTTGAAACATCTGTCCAAGCACGCGTCATTATCAGCGTGAACTAATCAGACGGCTGACTTAGACACCATTCCTTTCCTATGTGCAAACACATCTTCCTTATGTTAAGAACATGGAATTTGAGGGGCTGGAGAGACAGTTCAGCTGTTAAAAGCACTGTCTGTTCTTCCAGAAGACCCAGGTTCAATTCCCAGCATTCACAGGGCAGTTCACAACTGTAACTCCAGTTCCAGGGATCTGACATCTCCAGACATACATGGAAATGAAACATCAATGGACATAAAACTAAACGAATCTTTAAAAGAACATGGGATTCCTTTGTCCTCCCATCAAATCTGGAGCTGGAATCACTTTAACACCAGAAGTGAGCCTCCAGGCCTAAGCCTTTAGGTCTGACAGATCTACTTTTGTACCTTGGAGCCCTGAGATGCCTGGGCCGTGTGGACTAGCCAGATGGCAAGCAAGAGATCCTGAGACTACAAGATGAATCATGAACCCAAGTGAAACGAAAACCAAGGTCCAAACACACATTCCCAGCTAAGTCGCTCCTCCCTGCAGTCATCGGAGCCACTCCATAGGGCTGGATACAGAAGGATGCTCCAACTGCAGCAGGTACCATGCGATTCCGACACAAGCTGGCTGGGCCCTGTTTAAATCTGACTCACTGAATTATAGTAAATTTATAAGTGGCTATCTATTTAACCCACTGCCTTTTAGAGAACTTTGTTGCCTAGCAATATATGAGAGTTAGTGTTTCCTCAGCTCTAATGAACACTAAGCAAAATGGCAGGGCACACAAATCAACATATGAGAAGCAACAGGATTGCTATATGCCAGTGATAAAATTGTCAAGAAAGACTGAGGGAAGAAAACCTTATCCATGGTTGCCTCAGCCTGTGACAGTGAGAGGGACTCTGTAGCACAACGGGATCTAAAGTCACAAGAAGACAAGCCCTATGGCACGCCCTTGAAGGATTATGGAGACTAGATTATTTGAGGTGACAAGCACATCCTAAATGCAGGTGGTTCCTCTCCTTGAACTGGAGTCCCAAGGGACTAATTAGGAGTAAGGAGGAAACAGAAAGCCCTGCGGTGGCATTCCTCACTCTCTGCTTCCTGACTATAGACAGACAGTGTGACCAGCTGCCTCTCCTGCCACCACAGCCCCCGGCCTTGACGAACTGTCTCCCCAAACTAAACCTCCCTTGAAACTGTGAAACTGCTGGCAGGAAAGAGGTAAAACACTTTTAGAGGTAAGCATTTCAAAGACCATTTGAAAATGAGTCCAATAGCATAGACGATAACCCCAAGAAGTGACAGACGAGAGCATGTGGAGTTTCTGCACATCAAAGAAAATTATCAGCAAAGTAAAAAGGCAGCCGCAGGATGGTGGGAAAGCTCACAGTATATAGTATATCATCAGCAGAGGAAATATCTAGAAATTACCAACAACTCTGAACTTACAAACAAAAATCCACAAATCGGCCAATTAGTAAACACGCTAATGAACTGAATAGACAACTCTCATGAGGAATACAAATGGCCAATAAATATTTGGAAGCTCTCAGGATCTTAGTCATCAGGGAAATGCAAATTCAATCTATACCGTACCCCAGTTGGAAAAGCTATTGGAGAAATGGCTCAGTGGTTGAGAGCTTGGACCACTCTTGCAGAAATCCTGAACGCAAGTTGGGCAGCTCCTAACCAATCTTAACTCTAGCTTCAAGAGCTCTGATGCCCTCCCAAAACAGATATTCACTTATGTGTACACATCTACATACAGACACACACATACACACATGATCTGAAGTTAAATCGTCTGTAAATATTGTACTATGTAAGTACTGAATCAGGGGTCCCCACCATCACTCCCAGGCTCAATGATTTTATTAGGCGGCCTCACATGGTTTATTCCATAGTTAATATTCACTGCTGTGTTCTACTGCGGAAAAAGTGCACAAAGAGAAACCAGCAGGAGCCAGAGAGATGGCTCCTTATTTAACAGCACTTGCTCCTCCAGTGGCCCCAGGGAACACCACAACCAACTATACCTCCAGTTCCAAGGGATCTGATAACCTCTCCTCCGGCCTCCATGGCTATCAGGCATGCACATGGTACACACACATACATGTCAGCAAAACACTCGTGCACATAAAATAAACTTTTTTTAAAAGAAAGAAAAATTATCAGAGAGAAAGGGTCTCATGGGGCACAGCCTATAGAAACGCAGGCACGAGCCCCTAGGATCCGCTCAGTGGAGTCATAGAGCACTTGGTGGGAGCATCCACATGGGCAGCTCTGGCTGAAGCGAGAAGAGAGCAGCCGAAGCAGTTGTTCAGTTCATGCACTTTCGACTCCAACCTAAGCTGCCCGGTGCTGGGCGGGGCCAGCCGTGCAAGCAGATTCTCCCATAGCTGTTCAGCTGTTCGGCCTGCCCTGCTCATTCTTCTCTGCAGAGCTTTGGAAATAACAGAGGACTTGATGATCTCAGCAAAGACCCTGAAGGTGAAGTCTACCTACTACCTCACAGGCAATCCACTTAATCTTAGAATTAAAGAAATGCATCCTAAAAATAACCACCAACTCTATGCAAACATAACCCCAACCTCTAGCCTCCCACTACACATTATGGACGAGTTTCTTCACACTTTTAAGATTCAGATCATTCTCAAGGTATTTAACTCTATCCTCATGCATGAGAGAAAAGTCATTTTCTGCCAGTTGTGCACGCTTTAGGGTGTGCTGGAGAGTCCCTAGAAAAAGTCCCTTTCTAACTCTATCCTATGAAATCCATATAACCTTGGCTGAAGACATTACCGCATCTATACATTCAATCAAGATTAATGCAAAAATCCTCACAAAAAATCCTGGAAACAATGAAGAAAAAGGACTCATAACAAAGTTGATGAATTACAACAGGTAAACACAGAAAATAGTCACATAATAAATACTAAAATAAGTTTTACAACACTCATTACCGACCTTTTCCATTTTTGACTTTATTAATACATTGGGCACATGTGCACTTGTTGCAGAGACCCTGAAAAGCTAGAGACGCTGGATCTGTAACAGAGTTGGACTTACAGGAAGTTCTAAGGGGCCTAATGACGGTGCTGGAAACTCAACTCCGGTCCTCTGCAGGGCGGTAAACAGTCTTTGAGCCTTCTCTACAGCCCCACAGCTACAGATGTGATCAGAAAGAGACTTAATTGGGGGCTGGAGAGATGGCTCAATGGTTAGAGCACTGACTGCCCTTCCAGAGGTCCTGAGTTCAAATCCCACCACCACACGGTGGCTCACAACCATCTGTAATGGGATCTGACGTCCTCTTCTGGTGTGTCTGAAGACAGCTACAGTGTACTTACATAAAATAAATAAAATAAAAAAGTTGTATTGGTTCCAAATAAAAGGATCACCAACAATCTACACACCCTAACAGCATCTGGTTCACAGGACTCAAATACGTTCAGGAAAAAGTCTGTGATGTCTACTCATTGCTACTAACATTTTAGGAGACTAAAAACTATGCAACTGAGAAAAACAAACAAAAATGGATCAGGGACAGAGACAAAATAACCATCACTTGTAGATGGCGTCTGCCCATGAGAAATTACTTACCAAACACTATTTTTAGAAAGTCATGGAGGTCATGCAGTCGCATAAAGCAAGTATAGTGAAAAGCTTAGTTTTCTCCCATGCCTCCCCCAAGGAAAATGACTAAAAAATATAATGGAAAAGTCTTGAAATCTATGATTTCAAAATACAAGGAATATCTAGGAATAAACTAACAGAACACTGAAGACATAAGAAAAACGAAGAGGCATAGAGTTGCTAAGTATTGTAAAGACATCAATCATCTCTGAACCACCGTATGGAAAAGCATGCTTGATTATTTTATATTATAAATAAAAAATATTGTAATAGAGACTTCAGGAGTGACATTCAACAGAACGGTCTCAGAAGAATAGGAAGTTGAGAATGTGTTTGGGGGCTATAGAGATGTCAATGTTTAAAAGAATTTACTAAGCAACCAAGATGACCTGAGTGCACCCACATATGACACCAGGCATGGCCTTGCATGCACCTGCAACCCTAGGGTTACAAGTCAGAGACAGGAAGACCTTGGGCGTGGGTTGCCAGCCTAGTCAAAAACACAAGTTCCAATTTCAGGAAAAACCATGCTTCAAAAGATAAAACCAAAGTGATGGTGAAGGACACCTGATGCCCTTCCTCTAACACAGACCCAGGTCCTACCTACAAATATACACAGTACCACACAGCCCACGCTCTCATGCCCTTATACTCACACATACACCCGAGAAGGATTTTATAACAACCATACTGCTTTGTATACGGATACATTTTAATTATTTGGTTAACATTACAAAACTAATTGGTTGGTGTATGAGGGAGCAAATTAAACTTGCCACACCAGTCCTATCTGATTTGGTGACAGAAATGGTAAATACAAGGACTCTCTCTTACAAATAAAAATTAAGCCATGCACGGTGGCACCCCCTTAATGCCAGCACTTGATATAGGCAAGAAGATCAGAAATTCAAGGCCGGGATCAGCTGGATAGAGCCTGAGGTTAGTTCCCACGGAGACTCAGGAACACTGGGGAGAAGTAGCCCGGCCTGGGGACCACCTCTATCTGACACATCCCAACTTCAATCAGTCCTGAGACTCTCCCAGGCTGAAGGCAGCCTTCCTCAGACACAGTATGACCTGACTTATTCCTGGTTACCATCCCAAAGTCTGAACGTGCTTTCCACAGACAAGACAGGATTCATTCATTCCTCCTACCTTCCATTCAGGGCGGTAGAAAGGCAGGGCAACAAGGGCTTAGGGTAGAATGGGCAGAAATGGCTCAACTAGGAAATGTACCTCCCACGGTACCTTATTCATACATGAGAGGTCCTGGACCCTAGTGTTGACTTTCACTGCTTCAAAAGCATCAGTAATCAAAATGTGGCTTGTCAGCAGTACTAAAACACCAACAGTCACTGCCTGTTTCTTATGCAGTAAGAAGCCCACACCCTTTTCCTCACTAAACTAATGAGGTATGTGTCCATCAGTGAAACGAGAGTACCATGTGCCGCTCACACCAGTGTCCTAAATGCCTCAAAGAGAAGAAAAGGAAGATGGCCTAAATATCCATTTCCTTTTTTTTTTTTCTTTCTTTTTTTTCTGGAGCTGAGAACCGAACCCAGGGCCTTGCGCTTATTAGGCAAGCACTCTACCACTGAGCTAAATCCCCAGCCATCCATTTCCTTTCTTAAAGCACACTTTCCAGCAATGGTTTACAAGCTTAAGGCTAGTCTGATGTTTATAATTAAAGCTATTTCTCCAGTGTTTCATGAACAGTAAAAGTGGTTCCACAAGGTGGAGACAACAAGTCCTTGAGTCCATCTGAGTCTCCCCTGGGACACCCTCTCTGCCTTTCGTATATCCTGACTGAAAGGGCTTTATGAGGAAAAAGACCTTCTGCTCTCTAATTGCAAAATATAAATGATCTTTCTCTGGGGGAAGGAGCTGGCATTTACAAGCATATGGCTTAGCGATTTCTTTCTGTGCTTGGTACCCATGTGGTGTGTAATTTGAAGTAGCATCTCTTAAACTTTAAATTAATAGCGCTCAGGAAGTCAACTCTGCCCTGTCTGCATCTTAAACACTGTCACAGAGGACCCTGCTCTACCTCCTCACGGGAAGAACACCTGGCTCGGGATGTGTGCTCCTCTTGTCACTAAGAGTCTGAGGAGGACGACGGCCACTCTAGAGCTGTAACCTTCATCCTGGTGTTCTGAAGTCGGATTCTACAAGGAGCACTGAAGAGCAAGAGGAAACATGGGGCTCACATGACAAGAGGAAAGATTGAATCCACACCCAGGCCACCTTCAAAAGCCACAACTTTATGTTTGTAAATACCCAGGGACATAAGCCAGCCTTAACGCATTGCTTAACGAAAATCTCTGACAGGGTTATTTAGAGCATGCGCATATCCCCACTTACTAATCACACTGAATTGGTCCTCCACTTCTCTGCCAAGGGTAAACTAGTTTCTGTACATCCCTCAACGGAAGCTTCACTGAGCTCTCTTTAGAATACTGCACCAGTGCTGGGTAACAGAAACATGCTCCATTCAGACCAGGTAAAATACGCCTAGTCGGGAAGACAGAAAAAGCCATTTTCATGCCATCTTTAGGTGGGTCACACATACCTTTGACTTACTAATATGAGGGAAGACAGTTCATATTTGAACTGCAATGTACAGCCTAGACTAGGAAGACTGTTAATACGAGTATGCGACAATGTATGCTATGATCTATAGCGAACTTAAATAAGCCCAGAGTACACTCTGCTACAAATGAGAGTCAGAAATCAACTCTGCTTACGCTGAGGAGCACGTCCATCACATCTGTAGAGAATCCTAACTCACACAGCTCAAGTGCGGCAGCTGGACAACTGTGCTCAACACCGTGGTAGCCAGAGTCCTTACGCACCGCAGTGTGATGCTGCTACCGGCTTAAGAATGCAACATTCCCAGCCTCTCGACGTCTCATTTTATTGGTTACTAGTTAAGCTGTCCAAGGAGATAATACACATACACATACACATACACAGATAGAACTAAATGCCCATTAGTTGTGAATGCATACATACACATACACACACACACACACACACACACACACATTTGTTTAGTTTGTTTTGGGGGTTTTTTGGGGTTTGTTTTTTTTTTTTTTTTTTTTTTTGGGTTTTTTTTGTTGTTGTTGTTGTTTTTTTGAGACAGCATTTCTCTAACAGCTCTGGCTGTCCTGAAACTCACTCTGTAGACCAGGCTGGCCTCAAACTCACAGAGATCCCCCTGCTTCCCGAGTGCTGGAGTTAAAGGCGTGCAAGCACCACTCCCTGAGTTGCCAATATTTTTTTGTCAGGGCCTAAGAGAGGCCTTAATCCATCTTGTGAAAAATGTTCTTTTAAACTAGCAAACGCTCCAGGCTCATTCTGGCCGCGATAACTAGTTCTGCGGAGGCTGAGCAAGGCTGCGGCTTTATTATCCCAGCACAAGACAGTCAGACACTCAAGGCAAACAAAACTGAAAGCCCAGCTTGTAACGGGCACCACCATTTTTACTTTGATTCAGTTAGGCCTTTTTTGCAGTCTGGGTCTCCAACCTCTAATTAAAACAATCCAAAGGCCGAAGAACACAGCACAGCAACCAAGGCCATTCTAAGCAGAGAGCACCAGTGGACCAGATGAGCTGCACATCCCTTGCTCTGAGTGCCCTCTCACAGTGGGAAAGCCTGTTCCTCCTTTCTTCCCTACAAAGTACCTTCTTCAGCCTCTTAGGAAAGGGGTGGGAACAAAATGCACCAGACGTCATCCCAAGTTCTGAGTACTTACCCAATACCCACTCACCCAGCCACCAACCTCCCCCAGTCTCGTGGTTGCTCCTCTTGTGACTTCTAATGTCCCCTCCCCCCCCCCATGGGTGACTTTGATGAGAGAAATCGCAAACCCAACTCTAAGAATGCAGGAGTTAAGAGAAGGGACTGAAGGAGCTGAAGGGGTTTGCAACCCCATAGGAAGAACAACAATATCAACCAACCAGACTCCCCCAGAGCTCCCAGGGACTACACCACCAACCGAAGAGTACACATGGGGGACCCATGGCTCCAGCTGCATGTGTAGCAGAAGATGGCACTGTCTGGCATCAATAGGAGGAGAAGCCCTTGGTCCTAGGAAGGCTCAATTCCCCAGTGTAGGAGGATGCCAGGGCAGTGAGGTGGGAGTGGGTGGGTGGGAGTAGGAGCATCTTCACAGAAGCAAGGGGAGAGGGGATGGGAGAGGAGGGAACCAAGGCAGCGGATAACATTTGAAATGTAAATGTTTAAAATAGCCAATAAAATAAGGACAGGCTGTCATCCATGTCTCAGAATACCCATCACCACCTTCTCCTGGACTTTGGCCTTATTGGTCCCGAGCCCACTGACCGATGCATGAACCGATGCTAACAGCAGACACTGAGATAGGCCTCCAAAGCCACAGACAACCAGACAGCCGCAAGTGACATCGAGGTTATCACTTGTAATAATATTTTCCAACACAGACACGGCATTTCTATTTAATTTCTTCACTGGCAAATTATGAGGCTATAACATTACTGCGTCGATCTGAATTATATGGCTTTCCTAATTAATAAAGGTTATTACAGCACGGACTCCCATTGCAGCAGTCGGGTCATCAACTGCGGCCGCGTAATTTCTTTGTAGCAAAGCTGCTGTGAACATTCGCATTATTGTCTGTGTAAAGGAAATTGGCTTTTCATTTGCAGAATATTATAAAAATGATCTTCTGTGCCGAGTTTGACTGTAGTTTGCTATACCCCAATACCATGACTATTTTCTGTAAAATTATAAAACAGATTAACATTTCAGTTAACCTAAATAATGTAACCTAAATTCATGTATGCTATTCTCTGACAGAATTTTAAAGAAATGTTTACACTTTCCCCTAGTCTGTCTGTCAGTCTGTCTGTTGTTCCTTCCCCCATATGACCCGGTTAGCTTTGTGACCTTTGTCTTCATTCTAACTCCACCCTGACACTTCCCACTGTAATGGGAAGAATCCTGGAATGCAGTCTCAAAGATGCCACCAAAGCCAACAGACATCACTGACTCAGCATGGGGGGCTGGCCTCACCAAGAGCTCCCAAACCCACCGCAAGGGTCTGTGCTTCAGAATACCGGAACAGACCGGCCTAACTCAAGCTACAACGTTCATCCTAGAAACAGAAAATCCTTAGGCCAAGAATTTCCATCCAAAGCTTCCTATACCCACTGAGAAAATGGATTTTTTTCTTCTATAAAATTGTCACCCTTTAATGTTTTAAACTTAGTCTTACCCAAAATTTCCACAACCCCCCACGAATAAACACGTGTGTAACCTGCCACTGATCCTCTTCTGTGTGCAACCCTCACTTACACTGTGGGAGAATTCAAAGACCATAAAAGTGAGAATAATGTATTTTTCTTCTGTTTAGAACAATAACAAAAGAGTGAAGGATCTTTTGCAGTCTGTGCACTAACACCCCTAAGAGACTTCTGAATAATTGATCAGTTTATGATCAGGCTGCTATTTTCTGCTCTGAACAACATTCATGGACCAAATTTAATTCACATCTCATCTTGAATTCTTTCTCTTTTGTCAGAATCAAAATCTCTATCAAAGCTGATCTGTTTCCTAGAATTTTGCCAGTTCATTTTTTTACCTAATGTCAAACTTCATACATGACCAGCTCAGTTGCATTAGCAACTTAAAATGTCACTACCTTAATTTTTTAATGACACTTATTTTGTGTGAGGGGGTTGGGGGAAGAGGCACACAGGAGAAGTCATAAGCCAAGTGGCAGGAGTTGGCTCTCTCCTTCCACCAGGCGGGTCCCAGAGATCCAACTCAGATCATGTGCCTTAACAGTGAGTGCCTTTATCCACTGAGCCATCCATCTCTCTGGCTCTGACACGAAATCCCAGTCGATCAAAGGAGATCCTAACAGAACCATGGCTTTGTAAGAGCAGTCTACAATAGAGGCACCAGAGAAGTCTACTGTCACAGAAAAGAAACAACTTACATAGTATACGCACAGTATTTTTGAAGGTCATTTCTAAGGAAAAAAGGTAATATGTTTTAGACTGTGTTAACTCGGTCCTCATGCATGCGACACGCATGAAGCAGTCACAGAAATGCCGAGACAGGCAAATGTCTGCAGTCAGCTCCCTTCTCGGGGCTCACAATGAGGCTTACGTTTTTCTTGGTAACTCAGGTGGAATCCACAGCGGCTGAGAAGTGAGAGCCACACAATAACCTCTGCTGTACCCGTGGGTAACCCAAAGTAGCCCACACAGCGTGACCGACGTGGGGTTTAAAGGGGCGGGGGCTTGCATGGCTATTAAGTAAAAGATCTTTTACTTAAAGCAAGGTAAGGCCAAGCGGCAGGAAGGAAACAAACACAACTGAGTTGACAACAGAAGAGAGCCCAGGACAAACACACAGACAGACAACGCTGTGAGGGAATGCCCTGTGCAAAGTATGTCTGGGAGCAGGAGAGACAGCTCAGTGGTTAGGAGAGCACCCTCAGAGGAGCCAGCTCTGGTTCTCAGCACCCACACCACTTACAATTCTGTCTCCTGGGGAAGCTGCTGGCTGGCTCTGCACCCACCTGCACCCACCTGCACCCACTTGCACCCACCTGTACCCACCTGCACCCACCTGCACCCACCTGCACCCACCTGCACCCACCTGCACCAACCTGCACCCACCTGCACCCACCTGCACCCACCTGCACCTGCACCCTCCTGCACCCTCCTGCACCCCCCTGCACCCACCTGCACCCTCCTGCACCCTCCTGCACCCACCTGCACCCACCTGCACCCTCCTGCACCCTCCTGCACCCTCCTGCACCCTCCTGCACCCTCCTGCACCCTCCTGCACCCTCCTGCACCCCCCTGTACTCTCCCTTCTCCTCCCCCTCCTCCCATCCTCCAGCTCTCAAACTTTCAAGTGTCCAAGTCTCTACCTTGAGAAGAGGCCAGGATATACCAAGTTATATTCTGTGGCCCTTCAAGTTCTAAAACTGCAGCCAAATCATTACGTAGCAAAGCTCAGTGCTGGAAGGACAAACTGCTTCTAGGAGCTGAGCTCTGCACACTATCGAGTTTATATACACAATTTTATGGCCCAACAATGGTTTCTAGGGATTTGTAAGGCTATCGCTATCCACTAGTCCTAAGTTTAAAAAGGCTGGAGAGAAACTAAAACGCCAGCAATATGGTAAAGAGAAAAATAGAATGAGATGCATTCATTAGCAAGAATGGAATAACCAGCCAGAGACGGTGGCCCACCTTTGACCTCCATGTTCCAGAGACAGAGGCAGGTGGCTCTCTTGGAGTTCAAGGCCAGCCTGGTCTAACTAGTGAGTTCCAAGTTAGCCAGGGCTACATAATTAGACTCTGTTTCAAAAACTAAAAACAAACAAAAGAATGGACCACTCTACACGCTTTTCATTTTGTTTCGCAGTGCTGGGGATCAAACCCAAGGCCTTGTACTTGGCCATCCTAGGGAAGCTCTCCACTACCAAGCCACACTCCACCCTCCACCACACTCTGCACATTCTGACCTACCACCCAGGTAAATGACAGGAGCAGGCCTCGTACAATAGGACCCGCTGTGTAAGCAGACATGCTTATTGGTGTCTATCTATTTTACATACATGCATATGCATGTCTATATTTATATAAAGACACTGACACTCACCATGAATGTATATATGTAGACTTAGTCCAATCCCTCTTCTGATACCTGGCACGTACACCTCAGCAGTCTTAGCGGGTTAACTAGACCTTGAAAAGGATCTGAAGAGCTAGGCAATAGAGGTGCACACCGTAATCCTAGCACTAGGGAGGCAGAGCAGAGGTGGGCAGATCCAGGCCAGCCTGGTCTACAGAGTGAGTTCCAGGACAGCCAGGGCTACACAGAGAAACCCTGTCTGGACAATCAAAAGGAAAAGAACAAACAGGAAAGGACCTGAACAACACAAGACACACTGGTCAGGGCAGGGCCTCAGAAAGAGGGTAGAGTGGGTTAATTGGAAAATTTTGTTTAAAGTCAAGGTATGTCTGAAGTGTCTTTTTTTCAAATAATAGACCGGGCTTTTTTATCAAAAGGGGTTTGTTTTCCCAAAGGGAATACAAAGGGACAGAGAGATGGCTCAAAAGATAAGGGCACTTGTCACTAAGCCTAAGGACCCAAGTTAGATCCTGGGACCTACATGGTGGAAAAAAAATCAACTCCCATGAGTTGTTCCCTGATCTACACACACACAGTGGCACACGAGCATGTGCGTGCATGCATACACAGACACCCACACACACACAGAGGACCCATATGAATGTTGGCAATAGATATTTCCAACTGTCCATGGTGAGAAGAATGCCATGAGTTGCAGGACCCTGGTGCTGAGCGGGTTTCGTTAAGACAGGCTTTGAAGAAGTAGCTACGTGTATCCAATTGTAATCCTTGGGCCAGAACCACCTGCTTCCTGCAAAGTCAATGAAGTATAAAACAGGCTCCAGCCTCACCCTGTGGTCTCAGGGTGTGAATGTAAAATCCTAACTCAGCTGCACTAGAAGGAAGGCGCCGGTCACTAACATTCCACCCTAGAGAAGGGCGGGGCTCAGAAGGCCCACCCTTTTCCAAGCACATCTAGGCAGGTATGTTGGTAGGAGGGGAAGGGTATAGGCAGGTATGTTGGTAGGAGGCAGGGCTCTCAAGGCTCCACTGTCCTCCGCAAAGGTAGAGGCAGCTAATGATTTCTAGGAAAGGTGAAGTTTCTTCAGTGCTTTGGCCACTGCTAAGTTACCCACACTCCTATAAACAACCCTAATTAAACTCACTGATTTGCAAAACAAAGCCACAGGAGGTAGAAGGGAAGCATGCTGGGAACTGGATCCTGGGGAGTTGCAATGGGGCTAGAAAGGGCAAGTGGGGGCGGGCATGTTCAAAATATGCACATATGAAAATGTCACAATGTAATTGATTATGTGTACGTGAGTAAAACAGACAGATAAATAATTGAAATAGCTTCATTATTTAAACTAAATGCTTTAATTACAAAGTTTTCCTTGGGGCTGGAGTGAAGGCTCAGAAGAAGAGCGTTTAAGGCTCGTGCAGAGGACTCACTCCGGTTACCACAGGCCTCCTCGGGTGCTCACAACCACGTGTAACGTTTGCGCTAGCTCCAGGCAATCCAGCCCCCTCTTCTGACTTCTGTGGCTACCTGCACATCCATAGCATACACACACAAAGGCACACAGGCACACAAACTTTTTTAAGTGAAAGGGGAAAATGGTTCCTAATCTCTGCAGCCCTTGTTGCTAGTGGCTACTTCCCGTTCTTTCTTTTCAATAGGGTTAAGCACAGAAAAGCACTGTGCTGTGCAGAGCCTCCCCACAGTTCTCAGGCCAGAGATACCTCAGAACAACGTGAGCTGAGCGCGATGCAGTCCTCAGAGCCGGCCCAGCCTTCTGATCTCAGCCACAGCACCACCAGACAAAACAAACACAAAAACAAAATCCCTGCTCTCTTCCTAACCCTTCTGTGCCACTTTCTTTGAGGTAGGCCTCTGTGCTGAGGCCTCTGGGAACAAACTGAAATAATGAAATTTGAGAAGGATGCCATTCATTACAGCTCAGTTCCAGGGACATCTGCTTCTCAACTAGCACTCGCTAACTGGTGAAGACTCACTACACTCTGAGCTAAGCAAAGCACAGCACAGCTGCGGGGGACTCCGAAAGAGTAGGCGACAGGGACTCCTGAATACCAAAAGTTCCTCTCTTCATTCGCAGGTTACCAAGAGCTCAGAAAGCAGAAGATAACGAGTAACCATCCTGCCCCAACGACCTCCGTCCACTGTGAGCAAAAGACAGCATTCAATATAGGACATCCACAGCGCCTGGAGCTGTCCAGCGTTTTCCTTAGAAACTGCAGGAGTGGTGGATGGCCACAAATGCCTCTCTACTGAAGGTGTCCGTGGAATGCAGCCAGTGCAACAAAGCATGCTGGGTAATGCCCCGTTTGGAAGAGAAAAGGCACCTTAGCAACTTCAGGGTGGTATGAGAGCAAACTTCACCACTGGTACCCCAACTCCACCTCAACCCCAGTCAGAAGAGAGGGGCTGGAGCTGGGGGGGGGGGGGTCACACCAGTCAATGCTGCCTTTTTCTTTCGATGCCTCTTCTGCTGGCTTTTCCACAGGCTTCACCCTGACTCCCACTCTGGTTGACTCCTCTAAAGACTAATGTCTGACTCCTGTCCCTCTGAGGTGCAATGACAGTGGCTCTTATGACACCCGTGGCTACTGAGCTAGTCTTGTGGCTAGTCCAAACTAAACACTGTGGAAGCACTCGCTCCATACACATCACATTGCAGAGACCGCACAGCAGAGGGTACAACACTATTGTAGACCGGAAAACTCAGCTTCCTCGGGCTTCATCCGTTTCTACCACCAGCACCTCTGGAGGCAGCCGACCTTTAGAACAAAGTATCAGAGGGTATCCAAAGCCTGGATTCAAGTCTAGGCAGCACCATTTAATAGGATGCTGCCTTGGACATATCGGTTAGCATTCTCCTAAGCCACAACAACCCTAACAATTATTATAAAAACAATTGCTGTGTCTGTGTTAGGGCATGGGGCCAGCGTGTCCCAGCACATGGGAGTGGAAGTCAAACAACTCTGTGGGTCACTTATCTTCTGCAGCTGCCCTTGGGTTGCAAGCCCGGGTGACAAGCACTCTACCTGCTGCTGAGCCTAACCTTCCCTTTTGTCATCTACGCAATGTAGGTAATAGAGAAACACTGACCATACAAGGACACCTCCGCCATTCACTACCGTTATGACCACCACCACCATTGTACATGATGAAGAGAACAAAGCTAGCAGGAGCTGAAAGCAGGTGAAGGGTAGCAACTCAGGAGCTGATGCTCTGACACCAGGAGACACACTGGAGAGCAGAGGGTCTTTAGCACAGAGAACTAAACAGACCGAAATCAGAGCCGCAGACAAAGCTCTACGGAAACTCCTACGTCCGAAACCACATCCTGAGTGTTTCCACATAACTCACCAAATAGACAATACAGAGGCGAGGAACCAACTGCCCTCCACAGTAGTGTAGTGAGCATTAGCCAGGGCTGCAGCGACCTAGAGCCTATGGCAACCTCACATACAAAGAAAGGGCTTAAAGTTTTGTGAAATCCACTCCACCTATGAACGTTCTCGGCTCCTTCCAAGCATAAAGCTTGGAACCATCATAAAGCTGGCCCTGTCATGCCCCTACATAAGTGTTCAACCCACAGTGGAAGCCAGGATGTGGCACTGCAGGGTTTTCCAAGATGCCAGCCACTGTCTCCTGTTACCACTGCAGGCGCTGGGCAGCCAGAGAACACGTAGACTCCAATTTAGGAGAATAACTCTTGAACCTGCTATCCGTTAGCCACTTCTTTTTAGATTTTTATATTTCTTTAATGGGAGGATCAGGGACAACTTTCAGGAGCAGGTTCTCCTTCCACTGTGGTTTCAGAAGGAGCAAAGTTTACCCACACCAAACCACCCTGCCAGCTCAATTCCATTTCTTTTTATATCATGTTGGAAGCATACCTTTGAAGATTCATATTAGCACTATATTTTTATTATATCCTGCTTAAAATGGACTCGAGGCTGGAAAACCTCACAACTTCCATCATTCCATTGTCCTCCTCGATTATCAGTCACTACGGAAGTCCTCTCAGGACAATGACAATATTCCTTGAAACTAATTTTCACAATTGCATAGACCTTTACAGTGCTAATTCATTTCCCGGCTCAGCCTCCTCAGACAGAGCCGAGAGTCACCGTCATCTAGTGGCTCATTACACGTGCTATAAAATACTTCACCCCGGCTGCGAAGTTGGCCACAATAAATATGTTTTGTTGCCTTAATTGAGATTTATGATAATATAATAATGTAATTTTAAAGGCCACATGCCAAGGTACTTCCTAAATTAATAAACATACTAAGCACTTAACCTCTCACACACTAACATTACATAACACAATCCTGCAGGTGGCTCTCTGCCCGCGTGCACATGGCCAGTAACAACTGATCAAAGACCTGTCATCAAATCTATTTACTTGATTTATTTTACACTAGCTTCTAAGGCCGCATACATAATGGGAACTCACTCTGTGATGGGAAAATAAATTATTGAGCCTGCACAACCTGACAATGTTACTATTAAGCCATTAATTCACTGAAAAGGGAAAAAAACTCCCTTATTAGCCCAAACAAAATAAAAGCTCACAGATGCCGGGGAATAGACATGAGAGAAATAATCAAAACAAGGGTACTAGGGAGAAGGAACATTGGAAACTGCTGGGTCCCTCAAACAGCCACATATAAAAGCCAGGCTTGGCAGTGCACACCTATAAACCCAGGGCTGGGGTGTGGATCAGAGATGGGTAGATCCCTGGGACTCACTATCAGGCCAGCTCTAGATTCAAAGACTGCCTAACACAGCGGCTCTCAGCCTGTGGGTCGGTCCCCTTGAGGGTCGCATATCAGGTATTTACATTATGATTCACGACATTAGCAGAATTACAGTTCTGAAGTAACAGTGAGAGTAATCTCACGGCTGAGCATCCCCACAGCATGAGGAACGTTTAAAAGGTAGGAAGGTCGAGAACCACCACGGCTGAAAGTGACCTCTGTGACACGCCCCTCTTGGCTCTTTTACCCCCTTGCTTCTCTTCTGTCGCTACTTCCTCTCTAAGAGTTCTGTTCTGCAGAATGGCCTGACTTCCAGGTCCTCCGGAACATCTAACCTCTCTCCTGAACCCGTCCTCTGTGTGAGTCCGCATGCCTGCAGTCCAATCCCAGCACACATCCCTGCAGCAGCGCAAACACTCCTCAACACTGCACTCATCTCTGTAAGGGGCACTTGCCTGCCGTGGCCTTCCTCCCGACACCCGGCCCAACCACAAAACAAACCCTGTAAGAACCCTCTGGTAACATCTCCCTGACCCCACAACACCTCCTAATTAGCTCTGAGTTCATCACTAGATCTGTGTGTCCTCAGCCCGCCTATGCCTCTGTGGTGGGTAGACTTCCGGAAGTGCCCACAGCCTTGGTGAGCCTGGGTATGTCTGTGAGGGTGGTGCTGCCACAGAGGCCGAGCTGAGGCAAGAAGACTCACCTGAATGCAGTGCTCGTCTAGGGTCTGGGGACTAGGAATGAGTGACAAACCGAAAAAGGAGAAAGCTGTTGGGGGTTGGGGATTTAGCTCAGCGGTAGAGCGCTTGCCTAGCAAGGCCCTGGGTTCGGTCCCCAGCTCCGGGGGGGGGGGGGAAGTTGTTTAACTCTGGGGTTCTCTGCTTCCGTCTACCTAGGAAAGAATGCTCAGGCTCCCTCTGCATGCACCAGGCTGCACCCTCCACCTGAGAGCCAAATCAAAAACTTCCCTCCCTAAATAGCTTTGTGTCCAGTATTAGTCATAGCAACAACCAAAGTAACACATCTACTTTGACTTTGACACATCAGATTTCAAACATCTCGCATGGAGACTGCTTCAATGGCTTCCCAACTATCTCCCTGCATCCTACTGTATTTTACTCTCAAGCCTGTTTCTACTTTGCAGAATAATCAACACAAAATGAAGATTAACTGTTACTCCTCGGCTTGACACTTCCCTAACAATTCTCCAATTAAGAAGCTCAGGAGTCAGGCAGCCTGAGCTATTTCCCATGTGATTATCCCCCCAGACTAAAGAATGCGGGCAGCAAAGGTAACAATGCCTGTACTGAATGCGAATGGCCCCCGACCGTGCACAGATTCGAGTGCTGGACCCAAACACAGCTGAAACTGTTTGGGAGGGTTAGGAGTTGTGACCTTAGAGGAAGTAGCCACTGGGACTGGACTCTGAGGTCTCCCCTTGCTCCTGCTCTCCCGCCCCCCCTTCAATCCCCGACTCTCACTTGTGGATCAGACTTGAGCTTTCTCAGCTACTGTTCCCCGCCACGGTGATGATGGACTCACCCTCTGAAACTGTAAGCCCAACAAACTCTTCTCTAAGTCACAGCGTCTTAGTGTGCAGGGAGGAATAAAGCAGCCCATGGCTACGGAGACGGAGCCCCCACCCTAGTTAGTAGTCCCAGCCTAAGTACCCCTTGCCCCTCCCAGAGGGTATGTGCAATTGACAGGGAGCCGCCTGTGTGAGGTGTCAGAACCCCCCAGCCCTCCATGCAGAGATGCACAGCCAAGGAGCCCAGCTGAGAGGCTTTCCAGGCGGGCACAACTGAACTCGGTAGTTAAGCCAACACTCCGCACCCCTCCCCCTCAGGCTTACATTCTCTTTGCACCTCCTCTCCTACAAGAGTTCCTGAGGCCGGAAAGTGGTGACACAGACGTTTGATATCAACCCCAGCTCAAGTGAGATACCAAACCTTCATGCCTTTCCTCATTCCTGGCTCAAGAAAGTGCAGGCTGGCAAACCGAGGGGGTACATCTCCTACTACCAAACCCAAGGGAAGCAAGGACAGAAAAGGGGACATGAACAAATATGTAACTAGGTCCACCTTTAGTAACAGCCTGTAATTGTAAACACAATGTGAAGAAGCCCTCAGTGACCGTTAGCCAACAGAAGCTGCTTCTCCACTGCAGCCTGAGGCTTTCTGGTCACGGGTTTTTTTCCTAAGATCCCAGTACTGAACATGAATTTCCCCAATGGATCAAGCCGTCAGTACACAGAAAACCGACTCTACCCATAACTCTCCACTCCACCGCTGCACAGGCTGGCACATCTCACCTAACACTTCCAACATGAGCTTGCAGGCTCCAGAGCTGAGGAGGACTGAGCCTTAACTCATTAGCAGAGCTAAGCCACAGAGAACAGACGCTTGCAGTCCACACTTAGCTCTGCTTCTTCAAGCTCTGCAACCAAGCACAGAACCTCGTCAGCAACAGGCTCTGCCACTCAGTTCTGCAATGTATCCAACAGTGGCCAGAGCCTTTATCGTTTTAGGGGCTTCTCATGGCTCCTGTGGCCCCCAACTCTAAGCAAAGTTCCAGCTATCACTTCTTGCACTGGGACTCCCACCTTGCGACCTCTCAGAGCAGCAGCTCTTACCTTTGTGAGCTTGCCTTCTGTAGGGTTACCACTGTGAACAGACACCATGGCCAAGGCAACTCTTATAAGGACCACATTTAATTGGGGCTGGCTTACAGGTTTAGAGGTTCAGTTCATTACCATCAGAGCGGGAGCATGGCAGCATCCAGGCAGGCATGGTACAGGCTGGGCTGAGAGTTCCATCTCTCCTTCCTAAAGCAGCTAGAAGACTGGCTCCACGTGGCTAGGAGTTCTCCAAGCCCACCCCCAACAGTGACACGCTTCCTCCAGCAAGGCCACACCCACTCCTCTTAAGAGTGCCCCTCCCTGGGCCAAGCATATTCACACCACCACAGGCCCAGGCTATTGAGCTACTGCAAACTTTTCCCAATCACCTCAGCGAATGTCTCTTGTGCCTTACCCAATTAAATCTCTCAAGAGCGCCACAGCAACACCTGGCCTTTGTCACCTTTGTAAACTAATTCCCCAAGCTTGCTTCTGCAGGTGCACTCTTTAATGAAGACTCTCCCAATCTGCAGAACACTCTGAAGAAAGACTGCCATGCTATCCTCAAGTAACGAACCTTTACGCAGATAAGGAAAGATCCAACTGGTGGGACTGTGGGGACAACCTTGCCGAGGACCTTTCAAAGTCCAGTCATATCCAGTCAGGTGTCGGGTGATAAAAGAACAAGTTCACAATGAAAGACACTAAACTCAACTATAGTAAGGCCTAACACAAATGAGAAGATTTCATCCATTAGCATCAACTGTGCCCTCCACAGACCCATGTTTGGCACAGAAGCATGAATACGAGGCCCTAACTTAGTTTTCCAGTCATCTGAGTCATTCCACTTCCACACCTTCCCTCAGAGCCTACCCTGAGTTCCCTACCCGGGTGAACCTGGTGGGCTGGCTCACTTTGCTCAGACCCGACCAGGGTCAAGAAGGAATGAGGGGGTTGGGGATTTAGCTCAGTGGTAGAGCACTTGCCTAGCAAGTGCAAGGCCCTGGGTTTGGTCCCCATCTCCGAAAAAAAGAAAAAAGAAAAAAAAAAAAAAGAAGAAGGAATGAGACCCTCTCCCTGGCTGCACCCACTGGTTCTCTGATGGCCACTGTGGCTGTAGCTAGCGGTGGCCTCCCCATCCACCACACCTGGCTACTGGGTGGGTCCTGCATCTCTGCCTCCAGCATCCCCTTTTGCTGGTGAGAGCGGTGACCTGCTTAGCCCACAGAGGTAAATGGCCATCCCGGGAACAGGCTTGATCCTCTGCACCTGTGGCATGTGGCTAGAAGCCGCCTTTTACGAGCCAGAACTCCCTGAGATCTTGGCTGCTTGGCTTGAAGGACGGTCACACCCAACACACCCATAGCCTCCTCTCTGAGGAGGCCTGGCCTCTCTCTCACTTTCTATCCCAGAACCAAGAGTTATGGTTACATACGGATGCCCACCTTGCCCTCTCTCTGCTCACACACACTCCCTTCACACGACACATAGGCAAGGTCTTTTTCCAGTGGGCGCTGACAAGCATTTTCACCAGAATCCCAAGACGCCAACACTTACAGACGTGGAAGATGCTCCTCTGGAGAGATGCTTAGTAATGATGGCGGCTGATACAGAGGGGCTGAGGAGCTAAACCAGGGTTTAAAATAGTGCTACTACATGACTTCTCATAGTCAACATCAGCTTATTTAGAAAACCCATAAGAATCTGTAGTTAAAGAAAGAAAACCCAGGGCTCGAGATGGCTCAGCAGAGGTCCTGAGTTCAACTCCCAGCAACCACATGGTGGCTCACAACCATCTGTAATGGGATCTGATGCCCTCTTCTGGTGTGTCTGAGGACAGCTACAGTGTATATAATAAATAAATGAATCTTTAAAAAGAAAAAAAAAACACTCACATAAAGTAAATAAATATATATTTGGAAAAAATTTAAAAATTAAAAAAGAAAACTCCAACAGCCTGCCATGATGCCCTATAGACAGTTAGTGTACTGACAGGGAAAGCCTCCAGGATGCAACAGAACAGAGAAATGAGCAGATGCTTAAACCCGGAGGGATGAGAAGGCAGGAGGATCCAGTCATCCTCCGTTATGTAAGGGATCTGAGGCCAGCCCGAGACACCTAAGATCCTGTCTCAGAAACAAACAAAACAAGCAAAGAAACTAAACCTAGGACTTCTGGGAAAGACAGACTAGTGGCTGCCCCTGTGTGGGCTGGAGAAGGAGAGTCAGAGTAGAGAATTTATCCCAAAGACAGAACAGAGGCAGAGCTTTAGAGAGCCATGCAGAAAGTGGAAGGATTCTGGGTAAGATCAAAACCAAAGCCATTAGGAGAAGATGCTGAGCCACACAGCCTTTTGAGCCACAACAAAGCTGGGTGGCCCTGCCCTCGGGACAAGCCCACAGCCATCCACAAGCCTGAAACCACTCGCAGGTGTTGGTGAGACGAGGGTTCCACTCACAAGACAACAGCAAGGTATCCCTTAGAGGGCAGAAGCCGGGCACTAACTCAAGAGAGAAGGGGAACCACCCAGGACACCCAAAATAGAGATCCCAGCCTATGGAGCCTCGATTTGCCTCACCTTAGCCCCCAGTTGAGGATCCCAGGGAGGCAGCCCTGAAGAGTCAGAGGGCTGGACCCTGACAAGCTGCAGAGTGAAGGTGGCAGGAAACTCTAGCACAAGGTAGGAAGGGCACAGGAGGTGACAGGACCAACGATGGCCTGGAACAGACCTCAGCAACTGAGAATTACCCTGAAGTTTAAGATCTCTGAGCTTAAGGCCAAAGGATGGATCAAATTCTGTGGCCACCCATCTTCTGCTGCTGTGGCCTGGAGAATCTGAAGGTTCAGGACCATTCTCAAAACCCATAGTAGCATCCCCGTAAGAGGGTGACTGAAAACCCAGGAGGCCTTGAAGCATGTCGGGGTTGCTCCGACGGATCTTAGTACTGAGGCTGCCTTCTTACTCCTTCAGCTAAAGTAGCCAAACAAGGGACCAATCCTTGGGAGTCTCAGAAAGCCGCTTAGCCTACAGGGTGCAAAGCTAGGTGTGGCCAGCAGAGGCCTCTGTTGTGCAAAGAAGGAAAGCAGCCACTGTGAAGGAACTCTGAGAGACACGGACACCCACAGAACACACAGAGCCGGGAGGAAGGCAGAGAAGTGTCAGGAAGTTCAGCTGACCTCACTCCTTCCCAGCATGTAACAACTGACAGCCTCCACGTTTGGGGGGCTCAGAAAGCAGCTTTTCTATCACCCTATTTCCCCTGTGTGATTTGGTTTTTTTCTACATGTTTAGCAGGATGTTTACTGTATTTGGTAAACGTTTTTAAGGTTTTTTGTTATTCCCCTTCATCTAACTTACTTTTTTCATTTTTAGTCAATATTTGTCCTTCTCACTAGTTTCTGTGTTTCCCCGGGTTTCCTCCCTTTTCATTTTTCTCCATATTTAGTAATATTTTGATTTTCCGCTACTTGGTTTTTTAGGATTTTTTTTTCTTTTTTCTTTTTTTCGGAGCTGGGGACCGAACCCAGGGCCTTGCGCTTGCTAGGCAAGCGCTCTACCACTGAGCTAAATCCCCAACCCCTATTTATTTTATGTATATAAGCACACTGTAGCTGTCTTCAGACACACCAGAAGAAGGCACCAAATCCCATTACAGATGGTTGTGAGCCACCATGTGGGTGCTGAGAATTGAACTCAGGACCTCTGGAAGAGCAGCCAGTGCTCTTAACCACTAAGCCGTTTTAAAAAGTACGATTACTCTATTTTTTTTTTAATTTCTCTTACATTTACCTAAATAAGTCAACACAGTTACAGCCACCTAAATTTTTCAAAGTTGTCAAACAAACAGAAAAACCAGTGTCTTAGTGTCTTACTGCTATGAAATGACACCACAGTCACAGCAACTCTTATAAAGGAAAGCATTTAATTAGGGGCTTGGTTAGCGTTTCAGAGGGTTAGTCCATTATCATCATGATGGGGAGCACGGCAGCAGTCAGAGATGGAGAGACATAGACATAGAGAAACAGAATCAGAGACAGAAGACACACAGGTACAGACAGACAGACTGGGCCTGGTGTGAGCTTTTAAAAACTTCAAAGCCGGGGTTGGGGATTTAGCTCAGTGGTAGAGCGCTGCCCAAGGAAGCGCAAGGCCCTGGGTTCAGTCCCCAGCTCCGAAAAAAAAAAGAACAAAAAAAAAAAAAAAAAAAAAAAAACTTCAAAGCCCTCCTAACCAGCATGCCTCTTCCAACAAGGCCACAGCTCTCTAATTCTTCCCTGACAGCTCACCAACTAGGAACTAACAAAGCATATATATGAGCCTATGGTGGCCGACCTCACTCAAACCACCACATCCACCTCTTTACTAAAAGAAAACTAGATTTCCACATGTAGAAGACTGAAAATAGACGCATCTTTCATCTGCCACAAAAATCAATATGAAATAAATCAAAAACCCTAATGTAAGACCTGAAGCTGGTAGAGGAACACACAGTGAGAGGTGAGCTAAGACCTTCCGAAAGAGATTCCAATGGCACAGCAAATGGTCCCAAGTGACAACTGAGGTTACAGTAAATTAAAAGCTTCTGCACAGCAAAGGACATAATCGTCAGAATGAAGAGAAACCCTAGGGAATAAGGAAAAGAACCTTTGCCAACTAAACATCAGACAAAGGATTAATATTCGGGATATAGAAAGAACTCCAAAATGTAAACACAAAAATCAGCTGACCAACTAATAAATGGGCTAATAACGAACTCAACAGACAGGTATGTCTTAAGAGAAAAATACAAACTATCCAAGAAGATTTTTTTTAAAGTGCCTATCATCTTTAGTCATCAGGGAAGATAATACTTTGAGTGTCCACCTTACCCCAGTTATGGAGAAAACAAGTAACAGGAATTACAGGTGAGAATTTGGGGTGGGAAGAACAGAAACCTTCTTAGTCACTAACCTAACCTAATTAATTAGTCACCGCTATCGCCACAATGGAAATCAATTGGAAGCTTCTCAAACCAACTAAAATAGCCATGTGACCGAGCTACACAACTCAAGGTGGACACAAAAGACTCAAGTCTTCACATAGCAGAGACTTGCACATCCATGAACACAGCTGCGCATTCACAGCAGACAGAAACAGGGCCAGTCCACGTGTCCACCAACAGGTGAAACTGGCACATGCACAATGCAATCTTGTGAGCCCTAAAGAATAAAACCATGACATCTGCAGGAAAATGGATGCAACCGGAAATCCTTATGTTAAACAAATAAGCAAGACTCAGAAAGATAAACACTGCGTTTTCTCTTATATGATTAAGCTAAACTTAAAATTACATGTCATGTATGTGTGTGCACGTACATTTTATAGGGAATGGAACAGGGAGAGATCTTAAGGGAGGTGGGAAATACCACAGGTAAAACCACAATAGGAAGACAGAGGTGAGGGGAAAGCTAGGGAAGAAGCAGCTAATGGGAGGAGGGAGGGGCATGTGGAGAGCATAGAGAGGGGAGAAATGAGAGTACAGATAAGGACCGATGAAGACTCTCGGTAGAACCCTTTCTTTAAAGTTTTCTTAACTAAACATGGAAGCATGCTGGACTTACACGGGCTATTTCTTTAAAGATAGACAAGGACTTTTTTTCCTCTTTAGTGATAGAAGCGGAACCTATGTCTTCAAATAATAATGAGCAAGTGTTCTACCACTAAACTACGTCCACAGCCTTATGAAATTTAATTTTTGCCTCTTATTCTCTCTTTCGTTTATTTAGAAACGGGACATGGCGTGCACCAGGACGTCAGAAGACATCTCTTGGGAGTCAATTCTCTTCCACCATGTGAGTACCAGGAGTCAAGTTCAGGTTGTGAAGCTTGGCACCAACACCTTTACCTGCTGAGGCACATCGCCAGCCACACTGTCCCCTGACAGAGTGGATGCCCCATAGTGCAGCTCTTGGCCTGCTTTGTTCATGTCTACGTCTCCAAACACAGAGGTGTGCCTGGCATCTAAGAGTCACCTCTTAAGTCTCAGTTGAATGAATCAATGAACCAGGGGCAACAGGCCATTTACAAGAAATAGGAACTGGAGTATGGGGTATGGATTACACACTTCATCTCAGCGTGCATACCCTTGGGATCTTGAACAAAATTCTCATATTACCTGCTGCAAACGTGACTTAAAACAGTTAATGAGAGCCAGGTGGGGGTGCACGCCTTTAGTCCCAGCACTCAGGAGGCAGAGGCAGGCGGGACTGTAAGATTGAGGCCAGCCTGGTCTACAGAGTGAGTTCCAGGACAGCCAGGGCTACACAGAGAAACCCTGTCAATAAGAAGAAGGAGAAGGAGGAGGAAGAGGAGGAGGAGGAGAAGTTGTTGTTGGCGCAGATAAGATATTACCAAGGGATTTCTCGCTCCACCACACTGCCCTTCACCTCTAGCACGTCAACGAGCTAGGGAAGACATCAGTCTCGTGAGACTCCATGAGTGCAGTTCACGCTGTCGGCATCAGGCTCAGAACACAAGTATTTCCGTGGGAAACAGTTTGCTACCGCCTACTAAGCCTCATAAAATGAGGACAATAAAATGAGCAAAAGTAGAAAGAGTGGAGCCCAATATGAAGTACAACCAAGATACCAAACTGCATTACAAATGACGACAGCCACAAGGAAGGAAGGGATGAGGAACATCAACCCCGGAACCTTTGAACACAGCATCTGGACCACAACCCTCACACTAACCCTGACAAAGAATGCTGCCCTCTAGTCAGTCAGTGAGTTTCTTTCCACAGAGGTACAAATCAGCAATTGCAAACCTACTTCCTCGGTACATTTAGCAGTGTGCAAATGGGTGAGGAGCCGTCAGGGCTGGAGTGAGGGACCAGCACTTTAGAAAGGGAGGAAGGAGTCTGTGAAAAAACAAATTGCTACAATAAATCCATGTAGGAGTGGACCGGAGAGTATACAGTACAAATAGTACAAATAGATCTCTCTCTCTCTCTCTCACACACACACACACACACACACACACACACACACACACACACACACAGCAACCTAGGTAGCTATCTGTTAAGAGAGCATAGAAGCAATGTCATCTAGTAGTTATGGCCATACCTAACACCCAGATACTGCTTCTGAATGTGCTAGGGTTCTTTGGAGAAAAATTTGATTTCCAAGGCAAGAGTAAGAAAGATATGAGACGGACCTAGACTATCTTAAACCAGAAAATAAAGAGGACATCCAAGAAGCATGGAACATGCCAGGAGAGTACAGCACCAACTTGAAATGATTCCCATCCGCCAAATAGGATAATTTTAAATGATGACTCATTTTTGAAAAATCTACAAATCCAGCCACAAACTCAGAGTAGTAACTAATTAGATAATGGAGAAAACAATTAAAATTATAAAAAGAACAATGACACCAGTAAACCCTAATTTGGCAACGACCTCGTCAACGAGGACTCAGGAAAGAATATAAAAGATACTGAGCTGGCAGGTCAGAGTCTGAGCATGAGCAGAGGCAGTCAGTCTCTTGGCAGGAGACGCTGGTTACAGGAAGAGCAGTATAGCTTCACAGTGGGGATCCAGCAGGCCCATGGAGCTGAGGGACCAAAGTCAGCTGCCCAAGAGGACAAAGAACATCTCACGAGGAGACGCTGAAGAAAGATCACTGTCGTGTTCCTGCCTAAAGCTCTAACCAGACAAACCTAGAAGACACTGCGCCGGGCAAAATATATTTACACACGGAAAAATGCCATCCTGAGCCACATGTTTTGTTCAATTAAAATATGCTAATTAAAAAGAAAAATGTGGAGGCGCTGTGAGGTCATGGACTGAGAAACTGACCCAGACTAATGTGAGAGAAATCAGCCGAGTATGTTTTGTTTTTTAAGTAGTACTCTTGGGTGAGCCAAGCAGACGCCTGAAGGTGAGGCCTGCCTGAGGAGAAGCTGAGGAAGCACTTTTTTTTTTTCAGGAAACGATAAGGTCAATGGCCTTACCTAGAGTGTTAAGGTCAATGGCCTTACCTAGAGTGTTCTAGTTTACTTCTTACCTAGAGTGTTCTAGTTTACTTCTGTGTTGCTGAGGTAAGGCGCTGACCGGAAGCAGCCTCGTGGGGGAGCATTCCCTTCATCTTACACTCACAGCGCATCATCAAGGAAGCCATGATGGGAAGAAACGGCACTGCCACGGTGGGCAGGATCCTCATGCAACCATCAGCCCAACAGATGTGCCCACGAGCCAATCCAATCAGGCAATTATTCAAGTGAGGCCTGCACTTCCCAGATGTGTCAAGTTGACGGCAAAACTGACTGGGACAAACCATGTGGCTGTATTTTAAAGACTAAAAGTTTCAAGTGTGCCAGGTGGTGGTGGTGCACGCCTTAAATCGCGGCAGTTAGGAGGCAGAGGCAGGGGGACTGAACTTACAGAAGCACAGCTGTATACATCTGAGACCTCCCTGGGCTACACAATAAGACCCTATCATTCTTACTTCTTGTCCTCCCATAAAAATGCCTAAATGAAGTGTCCTAATGTGACAGATAGAGAACTTCCAGGAATCCACAAGCCCAGTTACAGAAACTTGCTTAATAACTTTATAATTCTTCAGTAGTCATTTCTCCCATGCTGTGAACACACGAGTCAGAAAAATGACTGCATTTGTCTAACACAGACAATCTCAGCTGATGAAAGGGCTTCCCCTGGAGAAATGTCCACTTTAAAAAACTATCCAAAATTCTTCCATTCCTCCTTCCAAAATAGGTGGAGGCTAACTGCTGTCTTAAGCAAGGGCTGGACTCTGTAATTGAAAGAAAACAGAGGTAACACTGATCCTTCAAAGAGGGCAAGCAGACATGTGGGTTCCCTCAGTCTTTCATCAGTGGCTCTGGATGAAGCCAAGTGACCCTGCCAGACCCTCAAGCAGACCCCCATGAGTGGTGTAAGGCCTCTGCCCAACAGTCATCTGCGTAGGCCATCTTGCGAGCAGACTCTCCCAGCCTATCTGAGCCTTTGGACAAAGTCCACAGCACTTCAAAGGCCAAACTGAAACTCGCCAGGCTCTCTGAGCTACAATACCCAACAAGGCTATTTTGAGATCCTGACCCACAGTCACTAAAAAAAAAAAAAAAAAAAAAAAAAACAAATTTGCTGTTTGAAACAACTAAATTTGCTTTATTGGACTGCATTAGATACTGGTATGGTATTTAGTAGCTAATGCATTTGCACAATTACAATTTCCGTACAAATATTTATTGCTAAGTTAGATGAAACTGACTTTTACAAAAATAATTACAGTCTGTATTTCCAGGAAAGTAGAAATAGGATGAATAAGAGTGAGTCAGTCAAAATGCCAGGAATGAACCAAATCAAAACAACTCAATTATACCATAATTATAATGAATTTGCTTGGGGAAAAGACAAACGTCAACATTTCAATAAGGAACAAGGATGTAGACAGCAGGAAGATTAGCTACTAAGTCTCAAGTGCTCCATTGCTCCGGATAAGACTTCAAGGAGTCACTGCTCCCTTGCTGTGAAGAGACAACTTACAAAAGAGTTTCCTAGGGCTGCCGGTCTCAGAAGGTGGTCCACCACCATTACAGCAGGAGCACGGTAGAAGACAGGTAGGCAAAGGCAGACAAAACACTGGAGTAGTAGCTGAAGCCCACATCCACAAGCAGGACCCAGACACAATACAAACTGGTAACGGCTTTTGCAAACACAAAGAGCAGCCCTAGTGGCACACTTCCTCTATCAAGGCCACACTCCCTAACAGTTCCAGCAACTGAGGACCAAGAATTTAAATCTCTGAGCCTATGGGGGCCATTCTTCCAAACCACCACCGGGTTTTACGTTCTGAAGTTACTTGCCATTGATGAGCTCAAAATGCTACTGATGAGCTTGGAAAGCCATAGTTCTTTCTCAAGAACATGTTGTACCTGTACATAAAGAAAACCGGGCAGGAGAGATGGCTCAGAGGTTAAGAGCACTGACTGCTCTTCCAGAGGTCCTGAGTTCAAATCCCAGCACCCAGATGGTGGCTCACAACCATCTGTAATGGGATCTGATGCCCTCTTCTGGTGTGTCTGAAGACAGTGACAGTGTACTCACATGAAATAAATAATAAACCTTTTTAAAAAAAAAAGAAATTAAGGGCTGGGGATTTAGCTCAGTGGTAGAGCGCTTACCTAGGAAGCACAAGGCCCTGGGTTGGTCCCCAGCTCGAAAAAAAAAAAAAAAAAAAAAAAAAAAGAAAAAAAAAAAAAAAGAAATTAAAATGAAAGATTTAAAAAAAAAAAAAGAAAACCAAATGCCTATGTAAAATATATCATTCAAAAGACAGCACTTGTTCATAGGCCAATCAGAATGTAGCCTTTGACTGTGTCTCCTTTCCTCTCCAGCCTTAAATATGTTATCAAATTATCTTCAAGCATTTAAGTGTTTGCTAAGATTCTGTTCTAACAAGTTTTGCATACTCTGCAGAAGTACCTGTGTATGCATGTGCGTGTGTGTGTTTGTCTATTAGGACATCACATGCTAGGACTCCACGCTGATGCTGAAACCGGGAGTTGACATTAAGTAGAAAGAGCGCTGGAATTAAGAGTCCCAGCCTAGGGCTGAAAGGCAACGCCATCCCTCACTGGCTACGGACTGCAGACAAATTGCTCCCCATTCTGGAACCCACTCGGCTCATTAGTACAAATGGGATAGTTGTCAGGTTTTCAAGATCATTAGAGTTAAAAAACACACAGAAAGGTTCCCACACAACACTGCCACTCACTACATGGGCTCCTCGTTGTTAATGACCCTTACACTAGTCAGCTTTCTGTCACTGACACACGCCTGAGAAGTTGAAAGGAGGAAAGATTCGTGCTCACTGAAGTCTCTATCCACCAGCCGCTGGTCTGCTGCTCTTCTAACCTGTGCTGAAGTAGGGCATCAGGGCAGCAGGGAGTGGCCAGGAAGCAGAGAAGCTAACAGGACGGAATGGGATCCCAAATATCTTCCATACTGTCCCAATAGCCTAGCTTCCTTCTAGTAGGTCCAGCTCCTAAAAGTGCTGCTATCCGCCAAGAATGCCGCCATCATGAACAGGGCCCTGGGCAGCATTAGGATACAAACTGTAACTAGCACTCTCCTTACATGGGTGCTACACCTTGGGTTTTAAGTATCCTCCCATGGTCCATGCATTAAGGCTTGGTGCCTAGTCTGTGACTCACACGAGTGCTACCTTCAGGGGGTGGAGCCTCATGGCAGATTGTATTGGGACCATGCCCTTAAAGGTGACTGCAGAACCTTTGGACTCTCTAGCCATGATATGCTTCTCCAACACAAATACCCATCAGCATTTGCAACATGGACGTAAAGCTCCGAAACTAGAAGCCAAAGTAAACCTTTTCTCGTATTAGGTTGGTTTGTCTCAAACGCTTACTACACTAACGGAAAGCAGGCTAGCATGCTAGGCAGACCTCCCAAACCATCAACCACAAGGACACAGACCACTGGACTATTTCTGTGTCTCATATTCACATGCAAAAGGTAGCCTAGGAGGTTGAAATGACCAGATTTATGGCTTTTTTTTTTTTTTTTAATTTGGACAGGGTCTCACACATGCCGAGCTGACTTCCCATTCCCTATGTAGCTGAAGATGACCATGAACTTCTGAGCCTCCCTCCTGCCTTCACCTTCCAAGCGCTAGGATACAGATGTGGGCAGTGCGTGCCATCATGCCTGACTTCTTCAGCACTAGAGATTGAACTCAGGGGCTCCACGCTTGCTAGGCAAGCATTAAACCCTGCTATCACAGATTCGATCTGAAATGTCCTGCAAAGGCCTCTACCAGCTAAGCTCCAACTCCAGTCCCAGACTTGTTATAATTCTGAAAGATTACAAAGGCTTATGAACTGAAATCAAAACTGAACACTTACCCACTCAACAAGCACAAGTACCTCGCCTGCAATCAATATTTATACGGCCTTAACATATTCCTGTGCAATCTATTTTCTCTCTCTAATTGCACTCTCTCCTCCACCAAATTACAAATTGGATTGCAAAGAAAAGAAGCTAAACACGTCTGTACTCCTCAAGGGCCCCTTGCATACAAAAAGCTGATAAATTTAACTTCAAGTTCTCAGTATAGTGTTCTTATCAATATAATCTGAAGTTTTTAAAAAGTCGGGCGTCCTCCCCCATCCTGACAACATACATGTGCGTGCATTCATCCTACGGAATTACAACCAGTTTTAGGTGCCCAGAACAAAGCTCAATGAACCATGATCCTGCCTAACACTTCACACAAAGTCTGGGAAAACGATTAATATTTAATATCTTTTGTTTTTCAAGACAGGGTTTCTCTGTAGCCCTGGCTGTCTTGGAACTATCTCTGTAGACCAGACTGGCCTCGAACTCACAGAGATGTGCTTGCCTCTGCCTCCCACCTGCTGGGATTAAAGGCATGCACCACTACTGCCCAGCAAACACTTAATATCTTGACAGAGAAAAGAAACAACTCCTTTCAACTTCCTAATAAAAAAAAAATACTAGTGTCTATGCTACACATTAGCGATCCCCAGTGCATGGGCCCAGAGAGCCTAATGCCCATCCTCAAGCTGCCCTGAGACTTAGAGTGCTCTACATCTAGGTTAACCGGACAGGTTCTATCCCTTGGCTTGCACACTTTCCAGACTTTCTGTAAACTCCCTAGAAGCAAGGAGCCTATCATTGCTTCCCTGACGGTATGACCCACCCTGGAATCCTGACACATGCCATTCACATGGACTTTGTGCTCTTTCTGCCGCTGTGATAATACACTGACTAAAACCAACATGGGGCGGAAAGGGTTTATTTCAGTTTAAGGCTCCCAGGCCATCACAGAAGGAAGTCAGGGCAGGGGCTCAGGCAGGAATTCGAAGGCAGCAGCTGAAGCAGAGACCATGAGGAACTTTGCCTCCCAGCCTGCTCCCTTGCTTCTCTCAGTTTCTCATACCACCCAGAAGTACCTGCCCGTGACAGCAACAAGCACAGTAGGCTGGGCCCTCCGCGTGAACCATTAAACAAAGCAATGTCCCACAGACATGGCCCCGGGCCACTCTGATAGAGGCCATTCCTCACTTTCCCAGTCACTCTGGTCTGTGTCAATTTCTCCAAAGGGGGGGGGAAAAAAAAAAAAGAAGAAGTAGAAGATTTTACAACCTGAACTGTCGTATTTTTTCCTAAAATGAAAAAGGGGGAGGGGTGTGGGGGTGAGGACTAAGTATGTAACAGAAAGCCAAATGCACAAGTTACACATCAGCTTATGGAGAAGAGTCTTTAGCTATTTTATATGTGTAAAATTAGAAATGGTGTCCTCATCTCGATGCAGGAACCCAAATGAAATCAGTGTGAAGGGCACACGCTCACCCACGGCAATGGATCAGCAGCTTAAAATACTCATCCACACACTGTCACGTACCCGGATGTTGGTAGACTCTGGAGAAAACATCACTAAATGGAAGACTATGGAACTCCTCAGGTTCGAAACCGTTCCACTCTTGATTCTCTCTGCACTCCTCCCTGGACCTCCAAACACTTCCGCAGCTCCGTTTCTGCCCATGCTCACTCCCCTAGCGCACGGGTCTCCAACGGTGCTCAATGTGGTCCCCGCACGGCCTCACCTGGGCACTGTTCAAGCCCCACCCACACGTCCTCAATGGGAAACTTACAGGGAAAGGGCCCGGATTTCTGTGTTTTACCAAGGCCTCCATGTTCTGCAGCTGCCTGCTCAAGTTTGGAAAAGGTTCTACAGATGGAAGGGGTTGGACACTTAATCCTCGGCACAACTGTGTAGAGATGGAGCGTTTGTGAGGTAATAAAAGCATGAGGCCTCTGTGGCTACTGCAGGAGTGGGGCTCCCATAAAAAGAGAAAGGGACAGACAGACACCACCCCTCACATGCCAGCACCTGATCTTGGACATCTCAACTTCTAGAATTCTGAGGGAACAAATTTCTGCGGTGGAAACTCTTTATTTTCTAGTATTTTCTCACAGAAACAGAAGCAGATTGAGAGCCGGTCTTGAGCTGGAACCATGCATGCTTCACATGTCCCATTGTTTGTCCTTTCCAACTGCCAGCCTCTGATTTATGTAGTTAGACCATCTCCGTGTACACAAGTTCACTACTGTTACCGTTCAGTGTTTGTGTGCACGACACATCCTGCCATCACCAAGTACACGTGCCTCACTTGGTCTTCACAAGAATGCTTGAATTCCAACAAAAAGCAGAGGATAAGGACATCAATTGGAGACATGGTCACTGAGCCAATAAATAGTACAACAGTTCAAGGATTTGACCTCGTATCCTCTTACCTCCAAGGGTCCCACAGTTCGGGATTTACACTACACTGTTCCTGGTCCTCTCATCAACTCCACAGGAGAATTCCGACTTACCTACCTAGAGGATCTGTCAACTGAAACTCCACATAAGCTCCTTAAAACTAACACAGCACCACGGCCTGTCTGCACTGCAACCCATCCTCCTTTATTTTCTAATCAATGGCATCATAATCACCCACCTGCTCATGGCAGGCCATCATCTTTACCTATCCCCTCCCCTCTACATACTTAAAATTGCAAACTCTTAGCAACTAGAATGTCCCTGACTGCTCTCCATCCCTGTCCCTCTCCTGAGAGAGCAGCACGTCCATCTCCCTCCTCTACAGCAGCCTATGTGGGCTGCCGCTTGCTCCCTGATCACGAGCTTAATCTGGTTTCCACTGCCAAGTCAGTGGAACCAATGAACAGTGGGTTGAGACCGTTTAGAATAGAGTGGGCAAGAGCTGGTGGCACCCCCTTTAATCACAGTGCTCCGGAGGCAGAGGCACTGAGCCCAAGGCTCTATAATGAGTTCCAGGACAGCCAGGGATAGAGAGAGAGACTCTGTCTAAGAAGACCCTAGATCCAGTCATAATTTGGCTCAAATGTATCTATCCTGTCTCCACTGACACACAGCAAGCTGGTAAGAAACAACTCGGGAGGTTCCCTAAAGAACCACTCAATTTTAACGCTCAGCAAAGACTGTCTACCTAGAAAGGTGCCTTCCTCTTTACATACAGCAGGAATCTACTTAATATCTAGCCTCTTCTCCTCATCTTCTGTCATCAATGTTTCCCCAAGTGTGGTCAATTCCTCTAGTAATTTGTTAATTCTCAAAGTGCTCAACTTATCACAGCTTACGACAGCTGGAGGTTTACCATCTCTGACAAACACCTGCATGTCAAAGGTACCACAGCTCCCATTCATCTGTCCTCTCGGCACCTGACAGAATGAGCATCTAGTCATAGCTAGCGCTTCATAAATATTTGCTGAGATGTTAAATAATGCAGCGCTTGTTGAGTAACTTTATACATCTCAGCAATTCGACCTCTGGCTTACAAACCAGCCCACAGAGTTTTGTCTTTTTCGAGGAGAGGGGAGACAAAGGTGAGACAGAATCTCACGTGGCCCCGGCTGGCTTCAGTTCACACTGCAGAGGATGCTGCTGGGTCTCTGAGCCTCTCGCCTTTCCCTTCCAAGTGCTGAGATTACAAGTATGTGTCACTACAAAGAGCTCAAGAATTTTCTAATAACAAAAAACGTTATATAGATGGCTTAATATTCTCCAGCAGAGTCTAATTACTGTCAGATCCTTTTGTCACTGTTTCTTGGAACCTTCTTCAGACAGACTCCCTTTCTAGCTACACCTTTGTACTTTCGTCACAGGATTGGCAGTTATTGTTTGGCAGGGCACTGTGAGAGATAATCGTGACAGAAACTGTGTCACCGAGTGTTGTTAGATGACAACATTGGTTAAAGCATTTCTGTCAATGTCCAGAACAGCACCCTAAGCCCATTAGGTACATTTTAGTGGCTGGGCCACGTAATACGGACAACCCAGGATAAATACGCAGGAATGAAACATTTATTCCAATTACTAAATGGAGCCAAAGGACACAGAAATGTGATCCTGGCTCAGCCACATATCCTCTAAGGAAGTTAACATTCATCTTTAGGCAGGGCTTGGTGCCTTCCAGTACTCAGGAAGCAGAGTCAGGAAGAGCATATTAAGTGTACAGAACAAGTTCGAGGCCAGCCAGGGATAAATCTAAAGACCTATCTCAAGAAACAAATAGATTAAAATAAGCAATTTTTTTTTAAAGAAAAACGAAACAAAAATGGGTGTTTTAGAAGAATAACACTTGCAACTTATCCTTGTCTAAGACTTTATTTTGATTAATAACACTTTATCCCACCCTACAGACAGACTCTGTCCCAGTTGATTTGTTGTTATTGTGATAAAACCCTAATCAAAACCAGCTTGGGAGAGGGGTTATTTTGATGACAGGCTAACTGTTCACCCTCAAGAAAAGCAAAGGCAGGCCCTGGAGCCAGGAGCCATGCAGTTTCCTGGCTTGCCTCCTCCTACAACCCAGGACCACCTGCCAAAGGCGTAGCTATGTGAGGGCTGGGTAGGCCCTCCTATGTCAACCGTCAGTTAAGAAAACGCCCCACACTCCTGCGCAGGCCAGTCTGATGGAAGCATTTCCTCAAGTAGAGGTCCCTCTACCCTGGGATTAATGGGATGTGTGTAACGCTTTTACTGCCACCCTGTGAAGTCTCTCTCCCCACTATTTCTGTACAGGGAACCTTCTCTGCTCCAGTCACACAAGTCTCCTCGAAATATCCTTCGGCCATCGCGTGACCAAATTAGCACTAACTCTTTGCCACAGGACTTAACTCCTTCCTAATTCCGATCTTACTTTCCATTTAAAGGCCAACCCTAGCTCTGACCTCTTCCTGTGTAAATGTCTCCTATACTATTGCCCCCCACCTAATACTGCTACCTCACTTCCTTCTGGGATTCTTTGATATATAATTTCTTTTCCTGACTGGATGGCTCACTCTTAAAAGAAAAAGGGCTGGTTTCAGACCTCACTTGGGACTCCACAATCCTCTCACTAATTAGGCACAACTCTGGAAAGAGGGAGGTGGTCACACTATGTGAAGGATGAAACTAAATGCTCCCCAAGTACTGAAAAACCATGTCCACCCAGTATGAGGTTTCATCATCTGCATAGCTATCTACTCGGGGGCAGGCAAAAGGGAAAACGGGTAACTCTACTCCCAAAAGCTCGCAAAAGTATTTTGGTTTTACAGCGCAAACTTTACTGATTTCAAGATGTGAGCACTTCAGAGGTCATACGTTACAGCGACTCAGTTATAAAACTGAACCTCCGGATTGTAGATTCGGGGTGGAAACGCTAAAGTTATGTCCTTCAATTTTTACGCATGATCAAATGTCATTGCTCCCTATCCGGTCACTGGTTTTTGGCACTGCCTTTAACCGATAACGGGAAAAATTATTTCTTCCATGCGTCTCCATTATCCCTCCTTAATAAACCACCACACGCAACTGACCCACTAGCATCCTGTATACTGGCTTAACTCCAGCTTCACCATGACATCCCACGCATGGAACAGAACCTCTATTTCCACCAGATAAATAACAGCTTGCACTGCTTCTAGGAAAACACAGACAAAAAAAAAAAAAAAAAAAAAAAGGCAGGGCTGACCTGCCACACGGCCCTTGCAATGACCAAAGCACAGCCCAGTTCTGGGAAATAGATACAAGAGCAGATTTGAGTCTATGTGGAAGTAACAATACTGGATGGATATGGTCCCTTAGCTTCAAAATGTGTATCAACGCTGGATTTTTTTTTTAAAATGTCAGAGAAGCACGTGGGCATGCACGTGAGGCTGGAAGGTCCAGGCAACAGGTTAGCCAACCCTCATCTACACTGACAGGTCGCCTTCCCCAGGTCGTGGGTGTGCCCGACGCTCACGCAGGCACAGGTTCTAACTCTCTCCCTCACAACCCGCTCCTACTCCCAGACCCGCCAGAGTAGAGCCAACGAAGCCCTTCGCGGTTAACCCAAAACTTTGGGAACCCCAACCTCTAGGGTCCCCGTTTCCGCGTTTGTCAGGTTTGCACAGTCGCGTCTCAGTGTGGACGCGAGGCTGCTGAGGAACACGGGCTTCTCCCGCTTGGGATTCCTCCGTGTTAGGGAAGCTGGCGGCGTCACCCTGGAATCTAGTCACTTGTCCCTCGGCACCCCTCTCTCCTGCGCGCCCCCACAGCGCCAGGCCCCGGAACTGACCCTCGTCAGCCCCCGTCCCCGCCCCCGGAACCAGCGGCCGAGGGGCGTGGAGCGGCGCGCGCGGGTCCGGCGGGGGGGGGGGCGCGTCCCCGCGCCCCGGGCCCGCGCAGCAGGTGCGGCCAGGCCCCACCTCCCACGAACGGTCCGGGCGACTCACCCCGACGATGTTCCTCAGCGACCTAGACGCCGCCACACACGTCTCTTCCGCCAGCAGCGACCCCGCCTCGTGGCCACCGCCCCCTGGACCGCCGCCGTCGCCGCCTTCCTCGCCGCCGCCGTCGCGGCGCGCGCCCGCTTTCACGCACACCGCCGTGGCCGCGCACGCGCTTTGCGCGCTGGCGTCACTTAGCAACGGATCAACCGCGGGTGGGTAGGATCCAGGACTTCAGGGCCCCAGTTCGCTTCAGGCGGGGGTCTTGCGGCGCGTCTCCCCCCAGGTCGGAGCCACTGCCTCTCCTGAACTGGGCCCTCAGGGTGTGACCGCCCTGCGGACACCTGGCTCGGGGTAAGGCATGTCATCGCACGTCACTGAATAGCGTCATCGGTCGCGTCACTGCGTATGGGGAAGAGCAGGAGGGCCTGTTGGAGAAAGCTTCGTCCTTCTGCAGTTAGCCGCTGGCCTGATGGGCAGTCAGCTAGGTGCGAGAAAGTTGGACAAGGAGAAAGAGTGAACCAAGGGAGTCATTAACTGCATCAAAGTGCTATGAAGGCCAGACCCGAAAGACCAGGACTCAGTCTCCTCGTACTGTAAGTGGGAAGGCTAATACCCGACCTGCCTGCGCTAGAAAGGTGTCGATTTAGGACGAGATAATGCGTGCGAGGCTGCCGGGGAACCTGGTCTCATTCGAACTCCTAATTTCAGACCCTGACAGAAGCCCTGCACATAAGTACTGCACCTTCCAGGACTACCAAGTGTTAAGTATGGAGCCCATTAGACTCCATCTTTCCCGTAAGAAGCGGGGACTTGTGGGCTTTGAAGCCACAGAAATTGGGTTGCAAGTCTGATTGATCCTGGCTGAAACAGAAGAGCCGTCTCACTCGAAAGTTAGAGGCTTACCTGGGTGCGGGATTTGAAGACTTAATTCCAAGCAAAGACGTCTTAAATAGGCAGTTGAAAATGAACAGACACAGCAAGAGCTAGCAAGGGCTGGGCCAAGGAAGCGAACAGAGCTACAACCAAGATGCTGGTGGTAGGGATGGAAACGCAGAGGCCAGGGATGGAAAAGCAGAGGATGAATAGGTAGGCCAGGTTTCTAGCATGGGTGCTGAGATAGGTGGGAGTAACATTTAGCAAGACGGAAAGAAAGCTGCCTTTGTGTATGTTACCAAATGGTAGTGGCATTCCTCACCCATGACGTGGTAGAACGATGGAATGTGGATATGTTAGTTGGGGAAACATGCTCCGCTCACATCCTCCATGTGGAACGGCCTCCATCAATTTAATAACCTCCACCTCCCACTATGTATGTACCCAATCTACTTGTCCTTGGAGAACTGACTTCAGTATTAGTAAATTTAAAAGAACAAAGGGCGAGTGCTTGCCTAGCAAGTGCAAGGTCCTGGGTTCGACTCCCCAGCTCCGAAAAAAAAAAGAAGAAGAACAAAAGGGACAAGCTGGACTGGGAAATCTTTGAAGAAACAGTGTGGTAAGATGAAGACGCCTAGTTCAGGGCAACAGAGCAAACCCTAGAGTTTAACATTAGGAAACCGCCCATAGGTGATACCCAATCCCAACTTTGTTGGTTGTGTTTTACAGAATCGTGTTCCCCACCAAGACCCACAACCCCCAACCCACACCCCCGTCACCCTAATGTGATGATCCTTTCTGTAAGGTGACAGAAGGGAGTTTGCAGACATGGTTCAGTGAAGATTATGAGGAGATTGCCTTGTAACTGGCCTGCTGGGACAAGAGCATCAGAGTCCAAAAAAAAAAAAAAGCTTATGAGAGAAGCAGGGGAGACAGCTTTGAAGCTACTGCCCAGTCAGCCTTTAAAAAAGGAACAAAGGAGCACAGGCAGCCTACAGAAGCTGGAAAGGGCAAACGACTGGGTTCTTGAATCTAGGGCTTGACCTCTAGAACTGTAACGAGAATTGGTATGGTGTCCATGCGGTTTGTACTGCCTTATCACAACAGCCATAAGAAACCAGTAGCGTGGAGAATAAAGAGGACAGCTCCCTGGTGCGTTCTCCTTTGTCCAGGAAGAGAGGGGACAGTTTATCAGGCTACCTCACAGACTGAGCACTGTGACTACAGTCTGATGGAGCGGCCGTCCACATTTAGAGGAAAATGTCAAATGGCCAAACTGCACGGGTCTGTGACTGATGAGAGAAGCAAAGATGTGAAGGGCATTGAGGCGAGGCATGGATGAGATCAAAGAGAAAGAATATAACTTCCACTTTTATGTTAGACCCAGCAGCTGGTAACAGCAACCATTGGCAAATCCAACGAGTTTCACCCAACACTTGAGAATTAATAGAAGATGTGCCACCTTCTGTCCAGAGAACTATGGTTGTCACTCAGTTGTTCTAGCAGTTCAGTTTGGAGGAGAGGTAGACACACGTGGGTAGATAACTAGCTGCCGTAAATAGGTTTTGGTTTTCTGGGGGTTTTGGGAGGATTCGGTTGGTTTTGGTTTGTTTGTTAAGGCACAGGTATACTATGGCAAACTGTATAAGGGGTTAAACAGTTAATAGACCGTGAGACCGAGATTTAGAGCCAGGACAGGCAGTTACCTTCCTAAGAAAAACCAAGTTCGAATTGATTTAAACGCTTTTCTCCATACTGTTAAGACAATGTCGGGGTTGGGGATTTAGCTCAGTGGTAGAGCGCTTGCCTAGGAAGCGCAAGGCCCTGGGTTCGATTCCCAGCCGAAAAAAAAAAAAAAAGAACCAAAAAAAAAAAAAAAAGACAATGTCCATGCACGGCAGTATCGACCACATGCCAGGCACACAGTTCCTATGCCTGTACTTAGGAATCAGAAAGCTGCCTCATGAGAGCTTGCATAATTACTCAAGATCACAAAATTAGTGAGAGCCAGGATTCCTGATGCTACAACCCAGGAACTACCCATTCATACCGTGCAGTCCCGGTTCACTTGGAGGGGGGCTAGAAAACATGACTTACACAACTCAGCGGTGTCTGTGCTACAGGGCTGCTGTGTGTGATCCCATTCCACTCCTTACTTGAACCTGAGAGCAACCTTTTAGAGTTAGAAGCTGCAAATCTTTTAACCACTCTTGATGAGCAGTGTGTCTCTGCGTGTGAGTGATGTAAGTTAGACAACTGAATTGCATAACCATGCTTCCTTCCCTCTTCGTGCCCCTGTCCCAAAGCCCCGAGGAAATGTGTTCACTTGGCATTTCTAACTGAGTGGATTTGTATGCATGTCTCTGTGTTGGTCTGGTAGTCTCCCATCAACACCTCAACGAAAACATCCAAGACAACCATGTTTGGCCTAGCTCCTGTTCTAGAGGTTTCAGTGTGGTAATGGCTGGCTCCATTGTTTTAGACCTGTGAAGTGACAGAGTGCATGGAGGAGCAAAACCGCTCACCTCATGACCAGGAAGCCAAAAGAAAACAAAAAAGCAAGGATCCCACAATACCCTGCAAGGACTCACGTTTTAATGATTTAAGGAGCACCCACTAGGCCTCACATCTTCGAGGCTCAGCTACCTACTAATGATGCTCCGCATTTTAAAAAGAATGTTATGGGGCCAGCCATATGGTTCACAAGGTAAAAGCACTTGCTGTTAAGCCCGATGACCCAGGGAACCCACCTGGTATCCAGAACCAAACTCTTCATGTCATTCTTCGATTATGCATGTATATGGCACACATGCTTGTGTATACACACACACAAAATAGTGTTTCAAAAGTTGTCCTCTGACTTCCAAACATGAGCTGTGGCAAAAACACACACAGGCACGCGCACACACACACTTTCTTAAATGTTTGTAACTTTAATTTCCCACATTTAGATTCTGGGTAATAACTAGTTCCAAGTCTCATGACTTGGAAAGTCCAGATTAAAAGAAAAAGATCGGGGTTGGGGATTTAGCTCAGTGGTAGAGTGCTTGCCTAGCAAGTGCAAGGCCCTGGGTTCAGTCCCCAGCTCTGGAAAAAAAAACAAAAAAAAAAAAAAAAAAAAAAAAAAAAAAGATCATTGTCTAGGCCAGAAAGCATTCCAAGTAGCATCAAAGAGCCAAGTTGTGGTCGGTCTGTCTGTCTGTCTGTCTCTGTGTGTGTGTGTGTATGTGTGTGTGTAAAATAGATAACGTGGGTTCTTTAAACACATATTCCTCATGCCTTAGAAAAAAAGAAAGTCTCCTATCTGCTGATGACATTTTGTTAAGATGGAGTTTTATATGTGTAGTTGGCCTTGTTACTCACTTTGTCAGAGGGGCTGTAGTTCCAAAACTACAGCTACATGCCCTAAGTTTAATTGGCTTGAGTCCAGTAGCTAATACCAGGTTAGCCTCTTCTCGTTTGTTTTGTTTGAGAGGCGGGGCCTCACTGTGTAGCCCTGGCCATCCTTGCACTCCAATAGAATTGCCTGCCTTCTGGGTGCTGAGATGAAAGGAATTGTCTGAGTCTCATTTCTTTACCAAGGGATATACTTTGCATGTGATCCAGTAAAGTGTGTAAGCAATCACTTTATTAACCACTCACTTTGCTAATAGTCATACATTCCATCAGGGCCCTTTCAGATCTTCTAGTAAGGAGCGAGCAGTGAAGCTGGAGCGACGGCTCAGTGGTTAAGAGTGTACACTGCTGGGCTGGAGCGACAGCTCGGTGGTTAAGAGTGTACACTGCTGGGCTGGAGCGACGGCTCGGTGGTTAAGAGTGTACACTGCTGGACTGGAGCGACGGCTCGGTGGTTAAGAGTGTACACTGCTGGGCGACGGCTCGGTGGTTAAGAGTGTACACTGCTGGGCTGGAGCGACGGCTCGGTGGTTAAGAGTGTACACTGCTGGGCTGGAGCGACGGCTCGGTGGTTAAGAGTGTACACTGCTGGGCTGGAGCGACGGCTCGGTGGTTAAGAGTGTACACTGCTGGGCTGGAGCGACGGCTCAGTGGTTAAGAGTGTACACTGCTGGGCTGGAGCGACGGCTCAGTGGTTAAGAGTGTACACTGGGGCTGGAGCGACGGCTCAGTGGTTAAGAGTGTACACTGCTGGGGTTGGGGATTTAGCTCAGTGGTAGAGCGCTTGCCTAGCAAGCACAAGACCCTGGGTTCAGTCCCAGTCCGAAAAAAAAAAAAAAAAAAAAGAGTGTATACTGCTGGGCTGGAGCGACGGCTCAGTGGTTAAGAGTGTACACTGCTGGGCTGGAGCGACAGCTCGGTGGTTAAGAGTATACACTGCTTTTGCAGGGGATCTGAGTTTGCTTCCCAGCACTCACTCATAACTCACTTCCTGAAACACCGGCTCAGAGGGATTCAGTGTCCTCTTCTGGACCCAGAACTTCTGTACTCACATACACACATGCCCACACAGACACACACACACATACACACACGTGAATATTAATACTAACATGCTAATATGTTCACTAATACTTTCTGGGAAAAACATTTTATCCAAGTCTTCCATGATTCTCCAACAGAGCATTTCAGTGCTTAAATAGCTCAGGCAGATGGGCAGTGTTCTGGAGATTTTGCCATGTGCTATAATAGAAGCATCCAGCATTGTCAGCCTTAAAATCTATCATTCTCTATGTATTGGCAACTAATGTCAATTTTTTTTTAAAAGAGGAGAAATAATGTGTACTTTTATAGACCTTCTGCTCTGCTGGCTAAAGCTTGATGATCTTGAACACTTTTTCTTCTTTGAAAACCTGGTTTTATGAAAAGTCCTAGATTGCCTGTGCCCCTTCCCCCACATCCCCAGCTACCACCATAGAGACAGGAATGGTCACATGGGGTGACTCACTCTTCACAAAAAGCTGTCAACCCCCACCCATCTGCTAATACTACTAAATTCTGAACGCTGTGTACCTGTCTTTAGCCAGGCACACAATGCTAGCTGGTCCCACGGAAAACATGCTTGTCCATACTGTCCTGAGCCCACGCTTGCAAACCTTCCCCCACCTACCTACCGTGAGTGTTGCAGAAGGAACTCCCCAGAAGGAAGAACTTCCCAGAACCTAGGGATGTCTTTCCTGAGTGACTTAACCGCTGCACTTGATGGCTTTGCATTCCCTGCAGGAAATCTCCCTCAGGACAGTTCTTCCAAAGCCAAGCATCCTGAAGTGATTTAAGTAGCTGGCATTGTTTTGTAGAGGAGGAAACTGTGAGGGTCAGTGGTTCCTCTTTTCATCTTAGCTGCCCTGAAACTCTAAATGAGATCTGTGTCTCTGGGCCAGGAATGCCACTCTGGTGGAGTTTGCTTTGGCTAGTGCGAGACCCTGGGCTCAATCTCCAGGACCAGAGAAAAAAGGTACTTAAAAAAGCAGCTAGGGGGTTGGGGATTTGGCTCAGTGGTAGGGCGCTTGCCTAGAAAGCGCAAGGCCCTGGGTTCGGGGTCCCCAGCGGGGGGGGGAGCTAGATTGAGCGCCCAGGGATGAAGTCGTAGCCTGTGTATCTGCATAAAAGTTTGCAGTCTCTGTACTTGGAGCAGTCCACTCAAGTTGTGTGAGGGGAACATGGTGAATATACTTAGGACAGCTATCTAATGCATATGTTGTAGCCCCGTGCCTTCCCTCAGCCTGGGAAGGCCCTGTGTGTCTAATGACTTCTTCAGATCCCAGAGAACAAGTCTCATGTTCCCCAAGCCACTCAGTTGCTCTCATCTCTCCCAGTGGTCTTGAATTTCAAAGAATAACTCTATATACCATAGTCTTTTTCTTTTCTTTTTTTTAAGATTTATTTATTTTATGCATATGAGTACACTGTAGCTGTCCTCAGACACACCAGAAGAGGACATCAGGATCCCATTACAGATGGTCGTGAGCCACCATGTAGTTGCTGGGAATTGAACTCAGGACCTCTGGAAAAGCAGTCAGTGCTCTTAACCACTGAGCCATCTTTCCAGCCCACCACAGTCTTTCTTATAACTCAGTTCTACCTCACAAATTAATGATCTGGTTATGTTCTGTAGTAAATGTTTCCACATGTATATTTTTAACAGAAACTACATCAAAGAATAAAAAAAAAAATCACCATTGTCTTTTTTGTGGTGGTTTTTTTGGTTTGGTTTGGTTTTTGGAGACAGGGTTTCCCTGTGTAACCCTGTCTATCCTGGAACTAACTCTGTAGACCAGGTTGACCTCAAACTCAGAGATCCACCTGCCTTGGCCTCCTGAGTGCTGGGATCAAAGCTGTGCGCCACCACTGCCTGACTTCATTGTCGTCTTAACGTAGCTTTAATATTGATATAGGAGATGGTGAAGTTGGTTGGCTGTGATGGCTATTCGTAGGAACTGTGCTCAGATAGCAGTTATCTCACTGGCTTAATGGTTTAATCCTGAAATTATCATTGGGTTACTAAAGCTGCTTATAAATGGGAGGCCTATCATAATTTTATGTATGTAGCAAGAACCTTAAAAAAAAAATCAGCGACTGCCTGAGCTTTCTTACTGCCGCTTTTCATTTGCCAGTCACTTTGAGCTAGACACAGAGGGTCCCAGCTTCAAGGAGCTAAGGGTCAAGAGCTGCAGGCTCAGCGTGGCAGCCTGGAGTGTAAGCATTCATTCTCAGTCCTAGCGCCATTTGAAGAACTCAACAGCTACTGTATCAGGATGTGCACGCATGCAGTGTTCGGGTTGTTGCAGGACGTTCTTTTGGATTGTGCCAGTCTAGAAATCATGTGAGACTCGGGCAGGTAAGGCGGAGTGCTTGGTGTACAAATGAATGGCGTGTGTGGTAGAAAATATTAAAACCCTGGCCTGGGGTATCCACCCTGCCTCAGGTTATTGAGTTCCCGGATAGAAATCACCCACAGCTTTTATATTTTTAATAAGCCTTAGGCAGCACATTAGCTGGGCAGCTGCCCACCCTCCGTGCTGTAAGAATCTGCTTTCCTATCCATAACCCCGAGTTATTACTTAATATTTTCTATGTTCCATCCGGGCTGTTCTAACTCCAGTTGGGCAGCCCTCAATTGCTTTTTTATGGCTCAGCTAACCCATGGTGGTTTCTGTCTCCTTCACATTCTTCTTCTCTTAGGCTCCCTAAGCCCGCTAAACCTCAACCCCGCCTCTGTCTCTTCTGCCCAGCTATTGGCTGTTGGCATCTTTATTTACCAATCACAATCGACTGGAGGCGGGGTCACTCAGCATCTTTTTTTTTTTTTTTTTTTTTTTGGAGCTGGGGACCAACCAGGGCCTTGCGCTTCCTAGGCAAGCGCTCTACCACTGAGCTAAATCCCAACCCCGTCACTCAGCATCTTACTTGCTGACTCTCTCAGGCAACCAATCTTGGGGGGCCCCAAATTAGCATTAGAATACAAGCAGCATTAGGCCCACCCCCTACAGGCTTGGACATGGATGCCCATCACCAGAAGCTGTCCTTGAAGAGTTCTGAGGAAGTCTTCTGTTGTTTGACAAACATACAGGTAGCCCTAATACAGAACTTCCATATGCTACCCTGAGGAAAATCAGTGTAGGTTTTTGTTTAGATGTGAATGGAAAATGAAGATTCTGTCCAAATTTAATAGTGTAAAATTAAGTGCTTGATGAAGAAAGATTTTTCTAAAACCTTTGACAGAAAAGAAGTTGTGAAGGCAAATAGTCCAAAAGAAGAAAAGGGGCAACAGAGCCAAGCGAGCTTTGCATAAAATCGAAAACTGCAGATTGCCAAAGAGTACAAAGAAGCGAAGCATTCCTCCTCATTTGTCTTCAGGGATACTGAAGCCTCCTATGGCTTCCTTGGAAAGTAATCTGCCAGTATCTGCTGCCGTTGAGATGCGCTTGCTTGGAGGTCTTCCGGGAACCCATTCTCTGCTTGCAGAAAATCACGGTGTAAAATGCACATGCACAGGCACACACATGCTCACTGAGGATATTTACTATGATACTAGATGCATTAAAAAAAAAAAAAAAAAAAGGGTTGGGGATTTAGCTCAGCGGTAGAGAAGGCCCTGAGTTCGGTCCCCAGCTCTGGAAAAAAAAGAAAAAAAGTGGGAGCTCCTGGAGTGTTGCTCAGTAGGAAGGTAAGCTGAGCAAGTTAGGAGACATCCTGCGGAGCACTTTTCAACAAAGGTACAACTGTTAGGAAAGGACAAAGGTGATGCCCTCCCTTGGTCTCCAGAGCAGCTGGGGTCTCAGGAATGCTCACCATGCTTGACTCATAGCTCTGCTGCGGGACACCAGCTTCTGCAGGACAGTGCTTCTCAGTGTGTGGCTCAAGGGCAGCAATCAGCACATAGGAGTTCTTTAGTGATGCTTGTTTTAACTAAATCGGACCTCTGAAACCTACGGAAGAGAGCCTACTTACTCAGCTCAGGGCGAAGGTCAGAAGTCTCAACAAACTGCTGTGGTTTAGATCTCGAAAGCCTTGCAAGCCCCCACGCATCGAAGGCTTCGTTCCCCGTGCAGCAGTGGAAAGGGGAAGCCGTGGAAGGTGATGGGATCAGAAGACCTCTGACCTACTAATGGGTCGGTCTATTTATAGACGCAGCTTACTGGGTTTGGAGAGTAGATTTTATTATAAAAGCGAGGTCTATGCTTCTCAGCTATCAAGAGACAAGACACTCCTTACCATGGGCCCAGAACAACCAGGCTGAGTGGCCACATACTGAAACTATGAAACCATCTCTGGGGATGGAGGGATGGTCCAGCAGTTACAGGATACTTTCTGCTCTTGCAGAGGACCAGAGTTGAGCTCCCAGTACCCACATTGGGCAGCTCACAACCCCTGCAACTGCAGCTCCAGGCTACCCACCACTCCACTATGGCTTCCACAGACACCCGTACACATGCACATATACAAATGTATACATAAATAGAAATCAGCCTTCCCTCATAAATTCTCTCCTCTTGTATGTTTTGCTGACAGAATACTGATCAACCTACACCACTATGGTTTTTCTGTTAGTTTTTTTCTAATAGCTTTACTAGCATGTGAGACTCTGTTTAAAAGAATGCGGTTTAGTGGGTTTCAGTGTGTTCACAAACCTCCTCAAACATCTCATCCAACTTAAAACATTTCAATGCAACAAAAAGAAATCCTGTTCCCATTGTCAGTCCCTCCCTTTTCCCACCCCTCATCTCCAGCACCAGGAAACAAGCAATGTGCTTCCAGCCTCTACAGATTGCCTGTTCTGACCATTTCATAGGCATGGACTCACACAGCCTGTGGTCCTTTGTGACTGGCTTCTTTCAGATGGTGTACGGTTGGTTTCCTCTGAGGGTTACGATATGCCAGCGTCTGAAAGGGGCTGCTTTGGGGTAGAGATAGAAAGGAAGCTGTCAGTGTTGTGACAGACCGAGGACATAAAAGGAAGATCAGGAGATAGAAGAGAGGCATGACACTAGAAGGGCATACAAATGGCAGAAGTGAAAGGCAGTTCTCCATGTGGGGAAAAAAAGCTTATCAGTCTTGTTCCGGAAGTCTAGGAAGACTGACACACGGAGGCCAACTAGTACTGTGCATTAATGATACGTCTTCGTTTCCTCTGTCTAAGTTACAGCTTTAATCTTTTTATCTCCTTAAATGATTTTTATCAAAGAGATGATAGGTAAGGCAATGAAAGTGGGAGACATCGCCAAAGAAAAGAGCCTGTGTGGAAAGGGCAGTGCTGAGGAGAGTATTAAAGGAATAGTTTCTATTCCAGGCACGGGGTGCACAATAGTTCACATTCGCTTCCCGCTTCTGGCCCCCAAGCCCTGTGAGGAAAAGTCACGGCAGACCCACCTTTAGTGAAGGAGTCAAGACCTTCTGCCTGGAGTCAGCTCCTTTTTAACCTCACCTGGGTTAAAAGAGAGGAGAACCTGGAGACAGAACAGCCAGGAAAGTCAGAACTAGCGATCACAGGTCCCTTCATGGAAGCAAAGGGAAGGGCAGGTCAAGAAAGGCCAGGTGTGTGCCTGTGTCGGGTGCCCCGATGCCATCCGAGGGCAACTTCCCAGGTATGCGCTCCAGGCTATCTGGCCTGCCAGCTCCTGGGCCACTCGCCTGTCTCCACCTCCCATCTCACCACAGGGGTGCTGGGATTACGGATGCATGCGGCCACATCCAGCTTCTTGTCCTTTTTATAAATGTGGGTTGCAGCTTGCATGGTTGGTGCTTTTTTACCCTCTTAGCTGTCTCCCTAGCCCCTAAAACCATGTTCTTCTAATGAGCAGGGTGTGTGTTCTTCAGTCACTAACTATACTCTGTGGTAAGGAGATAGCAACACAATGGTTGGGGGGGGGGGGGTGACGACGGGGACCGTGGATAGGACAGGTCTGGACACATGCATAACTGTCCTTGATTCTAACCCACAGAGTGTTCCTCCCCTCACTCTTCTCCCACTTAAGGTAATTTCATTTGGGGAAGAGCGTTATTAATTGAGGTCTAACAAGAACAGTAAGGCACCCAATACAATGTGTTAGGCAGGTGTTCACAGTGTACCCTAGTTTTAAAAAAAATGGAACATTGCAGTGCCCCTCCCTCAAAGCCCCTGTGCTTCCAGTTACTGCTGTTTCCTCTTCCCCATAGGTGACTGCTTCTCCTGACTTGACATATTGGTTCTTCAGAGAAGTTAGCATGGGGGGAGAGGTAGCTTATGTACCGGCAGAAAAGCTATCGGTTGACTGTGAGAGCAATTTCTGAAAGACATCCATTAATGATGAGGACATCTGTGTCACTGGGAGTTGAGCTCTGAATTCCCTGCAGCTGAAAGTAGGACGCACCGTGACATGGCTAAGCTGCTTAATCCAATAGGAAGAACGGTGGCACTGTAACAGATGATTAGCAAAGTCATACAGGCCGCTGATGAGCAGAGTCATGGAGAGAGCTGGGAGAACATGGATCATAAAGGGAAAGCCAGTGGGCAGCAACCCAATGTCTGCTCCCTCTATACTCTCAAAGAGAAACCAGAGATGAGTGATGTAAAGACCAAGAGCTGCTGATCCAAAACTCAGAAATGCTAACCCGATGGGCTGGAGAGGTGGCTCAGAGCTTTAAGAGCTGCTCTTCTGGAGGTCCTGAGGTCAATTCCCAGCAACCACATGGTGGCTCACAACCATCTGTAATGGGATCTGATGCCCTCTTCTGGTGAGCATACTCATATACATAAATCGTTTTTAAAAGGGGGTGGGGTGGGGATGCTTACCTGATTTCAACACTTGAACTTCTTTTCAGATTGAGAATCCATTGAGTGTCTGCCAGGAAGATGGCCAGGTCACAGCAAGTGAACCAGACATGATTTCCCCCAGTTGCCAAGGACAGTGCCTATTTACCAGGGTTCCCATTCAGTGCTCTTCCCACCTCTCCCCTCCCTTCCCCACCTGTAGTTCTGGTGCTTCCTGTCCTAACAACTCTAGGCACTGCTAACCCACAGATTCATGGAAAACAGTGATAACTAGGGCTCCCATCCTCAAAGGGTGGTCCATGACTGACCAGCCACACCAGCATCACCTGGGAACTTGACAGGCATGCTTAGTATAAGGCCGTGGAGATAGCCTGGTGGTCAAGGTACCTGCTGGAGAAGCTCGAGAGCCTGTGGTTGGGATCCCCAGAACCCATGTGGAAGAGCCTAGTGTAGTCATCTGTAACCCCAATGCTGAGCTTGGCTGGAGACAGTGAATCCTAGGAGCTCAATGGCCAGCAGTCTAGCTCAAATGGTCACATCCACGTTCAGTCAGCCATAGGCCAGGTTTTTGAAAACCTGAAGGTGTAGCAATGGAAGGAGATTTCCTGGTGCCAGCCTCTGACCTCCACACAGCCTCTCCCCACCCCCCAACATACACACGCAAGCACGCACGCGCACACGCACAGAGCAAATATTTATCCAAACAGTCATTTTAGAACCCTCTGCAGGCCTACTCCCTCAATGGGCCTGTGGTTCAATAAACCCCAAATGATCCTGAAACATGTCCAATCCTTGAGATCCACAAATGCCCATCTAACACTAGAAAGTGCCGCTGACAGACCCACACAGGGTGGTTAGTATTGATTTCAAACCTAGTTTACTCCTATTGATACTTTGTCTGCCAACGTTCCGTTTATCCTTTCTCCGCAGATCATAATTTTTCTCGACACTGCCACCACGCTGTATCCCCAGCCTTGATCCACACAGACCTTTAATATGACTTTGTGCCTCCAGTTGTGCTCCGTACACTCCATTAAATCTTTATGTCGTTCCATGACCCGATCCTGAAAACATTAGCTCACCTCCCTGCATGTCTTGGCTACTCGTGGCCCAGATCCATTCAAGCAGCTGGACCACGGGCCCCTGCGGTGCCAGACAGGAAAGAGCCTCCTAACCTTGATCACTCGGAACCTTGAAGCTTTGGCCTGGGAGGGGAGTCGGCAAGGGCAGCCCCGAAGATCAATGAGTCCCTAGGTAGAGACTGCATCTTCCCGTAGCTAACGGAGAAAAAGGAGAAACCACGGCCCCGAGATGTAGGTCATCTGTTGCTCTGTGAAGGCAGAGCCTTGTCTTTGGCTTCCGGGCACAGCTTCTGGGAGTCAGCAGTACGCTTGGGGATTTATGGCTGGTAGGAGTGTGTCTAGGGGACTGTAGCTTTAAACTACAAAATGAACATTTGTCAAAAAAAAGAAAGAAGACTGCTTCAGAATGAGCAGAGCGGGCTGAGGATGAGAAGGGGCTGGCTTTCTTGACCGTTCTCTACCTAGTTCAGCTGTAGGAATGAGCATAGTAAAAATTTGAAAGCCACTGAATTGAACCTTATCATTTAGAATACGACTTTTTAACTATGCAAAGAGCTTCAAACAACTTAGACATATTTTCTAGCCTTTAAAATGTTTTCACCCTAAATAGAAGTTTGGGAGTTTGGGCCTCAGACAAAAGATATTATTTCGGTTTTGTTTTTCAAGACAGGCTCTCGCTACCGTAGCTCTGGCTTTCCTAGACCTCCTTGGGTAACATCAAGCTGGCCTTGAGCTCACAGAAATCCACTCTCCGTGCCTCCCAAGTGCTGGAATTAAAGCCCTGCACCACTACATTGGATTAGACAAGCATTTTAAAAATACCTTATTTCCCAAAGGGTTTAAAAAAAAAAAACCTAAATGTTAACACATTAAGAAATACTTCTCATTAAAATTTCCGTATTTGGGAAGTAGTATTTGTGGGGCTGGAGAGATGGCTCAGCGGTTGAGAACACCAGCTGATCAAGACACTTGAACCTGGGTTCAAGTCCCAGCATTCACGCGGCAGCTCACAATTGTCTGTGGCGGTAGTTCCAGACCAGACACCCTCACACAGACATACTAACAGGCAAAACACCAATGAACATAAACAAAAAAAAAAGGAGGGGCTGGAGAGATGGCTCATTGGTTAAGAGCACTGACTGCTCTTCCAGAGGTCCTGAGTTAAATTTCCAGCAACCACATGGTGGCTCACGACCATCTGTAATGGGATCTCATGCCCTCTTCTGGTGTCTGAAGACAGCGACAGTGTACTCATATACATTAAATAAATTAATTAAAAAAAAAAAAAAGGAAAAAACAGGAAAGTAAAACTTGCTCATTTCAAATAATTTGGAAAATACACAAAAATAGCAGGAAGGTAAGTTTGCACCCAGTGATGATCATAACTTGGTTTATTTCCCTATATATTTTTATGACTTTTCCTCGCTTACAACAAAAACATGATATATGCAGATTACATTGTCTTTCACTTATCACCTCATGATATTTTTTCATCGTTCCTTGTTTGTTTAAGGACTAAAATAATGTTTGAATGCTTAAATGACATTAGACTACATTGTGGACATATAAAATTATTTCCTCATTTGTGGCCTTTGGTTTTTATTGTTTTTTTGTTTTGTTTTGTTTTTTTTTTTTTGCTAATGTAAAAAAGCAATATAAGCAACAAGCTGCATTTAATTCAGAAATTAGAATCCCTGCCTGTTTTTTCCTAGGATGCAGACTACCACAGCATTCGCCAAATAAATGGATCATTTTAAAGCCTTTAAACCCTTAAAGCCTATTGTAAATACGTTTTTTAAAAAATATATATTTTAGAAGTGTGTGTGTGTGTGTGTGTGTGTGTGTGTGTGTGTGTACATATGTACAGCTCCTAGAAAAATAAGCCAAATGTAAAAAAGGTTGGTATGACAACATGGGCGCTGGGAACTCAACTCAGGTCCTCTGCAAGGGCACAGCGGCTCTTAGCCCTGCCTTCAGCCCTAATGTATATTTGGATGACATCGATGAGGTACCTATTTTATTACAGCTCTAAAAGTCCTGGACATTAGCATTTAAATATATTCTGCATTATGCTAACATCAGTAGATCTCCATTTTGGAAGCATGGGGGTAGAGTTATAGACAGGATTTCTCTGTGTAGCCCTGGCTGTCCTGGAACTTGCTTTGTAGACCAGGCTGGCCTTGGTCCCCTGCTCCTGCCTCTGCTCCAGGAATGCTGGGATTGGAAAACATGCACCCACCACCTGGCCAATAGCCTTGGATTTATGCACTTGCTGTAGTTTCTCTTAATTAGTGACAAGATGGAGCGGAGTCATCACCCCCTCCATTGATGTGCTGCCTGTTTAAGAAGCACAGCGACCTGTCACCAGCTGACCATCCTCTGTGTCGCCCGGGTTACCGTTTCCTTGGTGTGACAGCTCTGTTACTAATTTTTAGTTTCCTCACGATTCTAAGTATGCAGTGTAACAAAACACTGTGTAAAACACTGTCTAGAAGGGCTCCCAAAGGCAAATAGCTCGGATATGTAGCTGCTGATGAGAGGTGAAAAACCCTCACTGTCTGTTACAGGAAACAGCAGTGTAGACGCTGCTCATTCCTTTATAGATTTTAGCAGGCCACGTTCCACTCTGAAGAAATTAGAAACAGAAATCGGAAGACCAAGAGGTTTTAGCAGGGCAGTACTGACCCCTAGGGGTCATTCTGGAAATGTGTGGGGGGCCATTTTCAGTTGGTTTCACCTAGTGGTATTTAGTGAATGAGGAGCAGGGACATTTGACATCCCAAAATGGTTGGTGTGATGTCAAACCGCACAGCATTCATGTTGGCATTTGGTCTAGGCTCCACCCCAGTTACCTGGCGATAGCCATGTGTGCTTGACTATAAGAGGAGCTGCTTGCCCCTCCCCCCTTCTCTCCTCCCCTTCCCTTGGCTCCTGCTCCCTTCCCCTCTCTCCCCATTCCCCTTCCCCCTCTCTCATGGCCAGCCTCTACTCCTCTTCCCCCCCACCCCAACCCCGCTCACGCTCTCTCTCTCTCAACTCCCCATGTCCTGCATAAACTCTATACTATACCATACCAGCATGGCTGGTACCTCAGGGGGAAGGGATACCTCAGCATGGGCCCACAAAGGCACCCCCTCCCCCAACACCATCCTGAGCCTCCTCCAAACATATCCCTGGCTTCTCTCTCTTTATAAAACAAAACAATTTGTGTAAGTAAAAACCTGATTTTTTTTTTTTCTTTCCTCTTAAAAAAACTGGAGCATGACTCCTCAGTCTGGGGTTTCACATAGTTAATTCTCTTCTGAAGAGAACAGGGCAGAAAAGGAGGTGGCCAGAGGAAACGTTTGCATATGAGAAACTTGACAGGCAAAGCCTGGGCAGGCCCTGAATTAAGTTAGTGATGCTGGATTCGGCCTTCAACTCTCGCTGAAAAACACAAATCCTCATTTTAGCATCACCGTCACACAGAGTCAAAAAAACCCCAACGGGGGAAACACTCCATGAAACAAGTAACATTGTTGGTCTTCCAGTACGTAAGGAGATGAGTTCGACTGCGGAGCCTTGAGAAACTTTCAGCCCTCAACCTACTAGACAGGTGAGGAATCCCAGGTTACTTCCTTTCACTAGCCCTTGTTGATGGACACACGGCACTCAGACTGGCCTTAGCCATCTTTGATCACATACATTACAGACCCAAAGAGAAAACTGTCAAGTGACGGGATGAGCGAGTAGACATCATCAGTTCTTGCTGGCCAACTCTGCAGTTGTGGTTATGCAGAACAGGATGCATGTTGCGGTTAAGTTCTGGAGGAGGACCCTCGCCAGACACTGCAAAGGCTGTCGTCGATTCATATAAGTTGCAGCCTCTTGCATTGTGAAAGAAATGTTCACGTCATCTCGTCTACGGTATTTTTGTTACAACAGTCTAATTGTGACTTTACTATGGTCAAAAGGCTGCATCGGGAAGCCACAAGTGATTCTTCAGCCACCGGCTCTTTAAGTGACAGTAAGTCTCAGCTCACCTGAGAACTCCCTGCAGCCTTTTTTTTTTTTTTCTTTTTTTTCCCCCCGGAGCTGGGAACAGAACCCAGGGCCTTGCGCTTGCTAGGCAAGCACTCTACCACTGAGCTAAATCCCCAACCCTCCCTGCAGCCTCCTTGTGACTGTGTCAGTGGAGTGCCACTGTCTTCTCTGAGCAGCAGCAAGGTCCCCAATCCCTAATCCATTCCTCCCACCACCACTTCCCTGCCAAGTATATTTGCAGTGCACCGTCCCAGTTCCTGCCAAGGCCTGGCCTCGTACTTTTGTTACCAATGCATACAGGAGCAAACTTAAGGGATGAGATTATGTTTTGGCAAGATTCACTTGGCAAGTACTTCCCGCCCCTAGAAATATGGATCAAATTGGATAGGTCCAGTACTAGAATCCCATTTAGTGAGTCTAGCACTGGACATTGGAAACTGGCCCTCCTAAACTCCTGTGACCCACCTTTTAATATCTGGTCTTTCTCCTGAATGTACTTCACTCCCCCAAATCTTTTGATTTTTGGCATTGTCTTCCCCACGCTGCTTCAACCATAGAAACTACCTGGCTTAGTCTGTACAGAATCATTGGTATCCCTGGTTCAGCGCGAACGACTTTTGAATTCTTTCAGACCTCAAGACCAGCCTTTTACACAAAGGGACTCGCTACACAGAACTTTATCTACTAAACAGTGTTAGTTTTATTTCAGCCTATGGTTTGTTTAAACTGCTCCCATAAATCCATTTCATCCCGAGAAGAAACAAAGCGCCTGTCCGCGTCTCCCATGACAGCGGGCAGGAAACTGCCCTGTAGTTTTGTGCTCCAGTGGTTGTTTCCCAAATCTCCTCTGACCACCCATCTGTGGTCAGCAGGGAAGACCACAGAGCTGACTCCCTACATCGGACTCAGCACTGAATGAACGTATCTTATCCTACGTGACTACGGGCATCGTGAAGACCTTGGGGTGGGGGAAGACTCCCTCCAGGTAATGTGGGGCTCGCTCACAGGCGTCCCCTAGAGCAGCCGTGTACTACAGACTTCTGTGCTTCCTTCCTTCTCTGTGGTATTCAAGCCCGAGCGCGAGCAAAGAGCGCAAGGCCGGACTCACTGTAGGTTTCACAGGAGCACAGGAGGTACCGTGAGGCGTAATCCAGCTCCTAGAAACGATGACCTCCCAAGCCTTCAGTCAGGTGCTTTGCGTGTCTAGCTGCTTGCTTTCCCCCATGGTAACTGCAGTGTCCACTCACATAAAGTATGCCACGGCATAGCCCATTGTCTAATCCCTTCCTCCTCCACGTTCCCAGAAAAGTTAGTCCCTGAATTCTGAACGTACTTCACACACACACACACACACACACACACACACACTCGCGTTCCTCTCTGTGTCTTGTCAGCATGATCCCGAATTGCTCTCAGGAGTACCTTCTCTTTCCTAAGACAAACACTATCTGTTTGAAGCACACACGAAGTTTCACTTCTGTTCAGTGCTCTCTGCTTCCCGTTATGAAAACTTATCTCTGAGGAACCGAAAGCCCAGAAGGTAGCAGACCCCAAAAAGAAACGTTTGAAACACAATCTTAAATGATGAATCAGAAACAGACTGGAGTAGTCTTTAAGAGGCAGGCAGCAGCACATGTGGTCTCTCAGGAGAACCGTTCTAATTATTATCTTAAAAGTAAACTCACACAACTTTGTCAAGGTCGTAAGATAAATTGCTACTTGAAAACTAGGTTGGCTTAACAGAGGGGAGATTTTTAAAACCCACTGAATCAGGACAATGAAAAGGACTTCAGAATGGCTTGAGCTGGAGCGAAGACCCATCAGTCCCCAACACTTCTGGTGCTTCAGCATCTCAACATCTCAAATCACGATGTTTCTTGTCCCCACTGTCCCCGTCACGGAACTAAATAATCGTTGCCATTTTGTTAGGATTCAGAATTTCAATCCAGTAGCCGTCAGGATCTTGAACGAACGCCAGACCTTTCATTTTCCCTGCACAATGAAAACTTACATTACTAGAAAGGCACATTAAAAAAAAAAAAAAAAATCAAACACATTTTCATTACAATTTTAATTTGTACTTGAATAAAATATGTTGTTGATTGCTTTCACTCTAAAAGGTTTGTGCTATGGTAGCACGGCTATCCTAATACCTAGAAGATGACCTTCCAGAACCTGGGAACAGCTCTATTAAGTATCAGGTCCTTGCCTCACTTTGAGGTCACCAGGTCACCAATCACGGAAATTATTTAGGAAGGAAGAGAAGACAGAGCGATGCTCAAGAGAGCAGGCAATGTGGACAACCAAGACACCAGAGGCTTGGGTCACGCAAACCCTATTAAACAATACAGTGGAGTAACCTAAGTCCTGTCAATCAGACGGTGGCTCCTGGGGACTGTAACCGCGATGGAGTTGTTCTCTTAGACGTATGGATGTGCCCTGAGAGATTGATTTCCTTGGGGACTGAGACGCTGAACTCATTTGACTCTTGTGTCTGCCTCCTGACCCCAAGGTCAAGGAATACAGACAAGGGTAAAGAAGAGAGACAGACACACAGCTAGGCAATCTCCAGGATGACAGCTGAGGAGGAGCGGGTGCCTGCCGACTTAACCTAATCCATAAGGAGGGTGGTTTAGAGTCAGAACACGAGATCTGAATATGTGGCTGAGTGAGAATAGGATGTTTGCTTCTGCCCCCCCCCACCCCCAGGCAATCAGCGCCAGCCCTCACACTGGGAGGGACTCCGTTATTGATTCCCAGAGTGAAGGGAGAACGAGGTGCTTGTCTAATGAGGAAGTCAGAAAGAAGAAGCCTGCAGCTTCAGGACCAGCGCCCCCCCCCCCCCAATATCCAAGGCCAGGTATGAAGACAGCCAACCTGTCTCCCACAAACGCTGCTTTGCCCTGCAGGGGGAAAAGCCTCTGTTGTGAAGAGCTGTCATTTCCAGTAGGCAGGAAACCCAGCCCAGGGCTCATCCAGCCTGTCTTCCTGCGATCACCGGGATCCTTGGGGACTATTCTCTTCTGCCAGACATGTGACCTGACCTGACGGATCATAGCAGCTTACAGTCGTTGGAGAAAATAGCCCAGAGGCAAAACTAACAATCTAAAGAACATAATTAAATACATAGCTAGGCAAAATTACAAATTAAAAAGACCCAAAACAATGGGGGTATTTATTTGGATTAACCATGGAATATCAGGACAATGGACAAAGAGGCTTGATGAGCGCCAGTGTTAACCAAGACCAAGAAAATGTTAGGGAGCCAAGGGATGAAGATGTGGCAATGACTGTACAAATCAGGGGGCTCAGGCCTCGATGAAGGACCCTGCCTTGTTAAACAGAGTAGGGAGGGAGTACTACGGAGGAGTACACACATGCACATACACGCCACACACAGACACAGTACAAAGAAGAACTCGGGGGAAGTCAGTGACCACTAAACCGAAAATCTCTTGGGGGGGTGGGGGGGACACGACCCACTGACCCACTACAAAGTACGAAGGAATATCGGTGATACGGATGGCAGATTTATCAAGGACTCGGTGTTTTCGAGAGTGAGGGGGAAAGAGGCTGGGATTCTCAGTCTCAGAAATCAATCCTCACAAAACTTTAGGAAAGAAAGAGTACTGGTTGAGATGATACGACAGGAAAATGTAAAAGACGCTTCAAGAGAGAAATGGAGAAAAGGAAGCTCAAAGTACAGCATTATCTTTGAGGAAATGTGAGGACCAAAGAGGAGATGATAATCCAGGAAACCAGGCCAGGTACCGGCAGCCAATGGGAGCAGAGGGCAGGCCGTTTCTTCACCAAGATCCCATGGCAAATGATTTACTCGAAACAGTTTACTGAAATGTCTCATTGATTCCTCTCTGGGTCTGTGTGTGTGCACGTGGTTGATATATTGGGGATTTTTTTTTTTGTTGTTGTTGTTGTTTATTTTTTCGGTGCTGGGGATTGACCCCGTGACCCCAGTGCATGCTAGGCAAGGGCCCTACCTACCGACGAGCTACTTAACTGCTTAATCTCGTGAACTGTCTCACATTGAAACAGTAACCGAGCGCACTACAAAAGTGCCAGCAAGGCTCAAACCGGCATTCCAAGTTCATGGGCAGCCTGGGCCACACAGCAAGAACCTACTTCCAAACTTAAAAATAATAATAAAAAAATAACGGAGGTAAGAACAGATCTAAGTATAATAATACGGATACATATTAAATACAACAGTATTCAGATATGGGCTACTTCAAGATGCATACCCAGACATAAATAAGCATGTATAAGAGTATAAAAGAAAGAAGAATATCAGTTATTCATTAAAGTAACCGGCAAAGATTATATTAATCATGAAATTCACTTCGCAGGATTCATTTAGGAGCAACTAGCTACGCCCTGAAATTCTGAAAGCTGGAAGCCTATGAGAGAAAGTGAGGAGGGTTGGAGGGGGGGAAGCAAGCGGGAGTGGAGTTCTCATTGCTCTCCAGATCCTTTGTCTAGTCCCTGGTGAACCCGCACAATATGCTCTTTTTGTTCTCCAAGGAGAGCTACGTCTGCTCCTAGGCCTGCTGGAAAGAGCTTCTTGTTACTTGCACCCAGTCAGTGTGATCCCAGCGGCCATGCAGGTGTGCTAGCCAATCACAGCTGCGCATGCTCGGTGAGAAGCGGGTGTTAGCCAATCTCAGCCCAGCGCTCGGTGAGAAGCGGGTGTTAGCCAATCTCAGACCTGCGCTCAGTGAGAAGCGGGTGTTAGCCAATCTCAGACCTGCGCTCAGTGAGAAGCAGGTGTTAGCCAATCTCAGCCCCGCGCTCAGTGAGAAGCGGGTGTTAGCCAATCTCAGCCGCGCATGCTCAGTGAGAAGCAGGTGTTAGCCAATCTCAACTGCGCTCACTCACCGTCATCAGGCTTCTTCACAAACTTGACACCTAGTTCTTCAAATCTCTTACAGGCCTCGTAGACATCAGGAACGGCAATCCCAATGTGGCCTTTGGAGATGGCATCCCCCCCCAAAAAAGAACACAGGAAGAAATGTTACATGAGTGTCACGAATGACTTCCAAAACTCACTTCAAAACACAAGGCCCTTGAAAACAGATTTAACTGGTTCAAAATCTATATATTTAAGAACCAACCGCTGTCTGACTAGCTGGTTATAGTGAAATGGTTGCTCTGAATCGTTATTTTAAAGAAATCAACACTGGCTAGTGTGTAGTTCAACCTACTTAGACTAATCTATAACGAAAAGGTTCTGTATTGTGTTTAATGGGTTAAATGCTGGCATTCACTCCACTACCCAACTGAAGCTTTTATGATGCCATCTTGACAGGGTACGTATTTCAGATGCATTTTGTATGTGGTGAGTATTTTGCCTGTGTGTATATAAATGGACTATGTGTGCGCTGATGTCTGATGAGGTCAGAAGAGGCCATCAGATTCCCTGGAGCTAGAATTATGGGTGGTTGTGAACCACAGTGTGGGTACTGGGAAGCAAGCCCAGGTCTTTGTAAGAACAGCAAGTGTTCCTAACCACTGAACCATCCCTTCTGCCCCTTGACAAGACACTACCAGAAAATGGCTAACCACAGTCACCACTGTTTTTAACTAAACACTCTCCTAGAGGGAGAAGGAGGTACGGAATGCCTTCCGGACATGTGCAAGGCCGTGGGCTCTAACCCTAGCCCTACAATAAGGTTTACCGGAAACACAACAAACACCGTGGCTTTACAGTATCATATTACGAGACGGTAAACACCGTGTTCGGACTCATACCAACGCGGCTGCCAAGTAAGATTGGCAAGGAATAGAAATATCCTTATCCCTAATAAGTCATACTTGAAAATCGGGTCATTCACATCTAAAGTTTTCGGTCTCCGTAAATACGTAGGACACCATGCGCGCCGATCGCGCGCCGATCGCGCGCATGCTCAAACACCGCATACAGTGAGGCAGACGTACCAAATCCCCGAGGGTCCGAGTTGCCGTTGTGATAACTCTGCGTCTCGTCATCTTCAGTGCCCCAGTTGCTACAGACGAAAGGAGAACAACTGTGAAGGCCGGTCTACACCGTCAACCTGAGGGATTTAGAGTCAACCTGGTAGAGGCGCCTCAGTTTTTAACATTCCCCCTTCCCCGGAGCTGAGGACGAACCAGGCCTTGGCGCTGGCTCTACCACTGAGCTAAATCCCCAACCCCATGCCTCAGCTTTTTTTTTTTTTTTTTTTTTTCTTTTTTTTTTTTTTTCCGAGTTGGGGACCTAACTCAGGCCATGCAAGCGCTCTACCACTGAGCTAAATCCCCAACCCCTGCGCCTCAGCTTTTAAAATGAATTTTAAATAAGTTTTGTGCTCACCAGTTTGAATCAATTTTAATGAATTTGTCTTAATAATTACCACTACTTTAATAGTTATTATAATACACAAACTGCACTAACTAATAATGACAAATGATAATCGTTTGATTCATTAATTTAAAAAGTCGAGTGACTTTCCAGAGAGGAAGTCCCACGGTCAGAGTGGGTGGCGCTAACGTCTTCCAACTGTCCTGTATCTACTGCTGCTGCTCGCAGCCTCTGAGAAGAGACTCCAGCTTGTTGGCCCTCTGCCATGGACTTACTATCAGTGCTTCTCCATGGAGCTCCAGGCCATGGACCCCTGCTTAGAACCTCCCACGCAGCCAGCTTTGTGGGTGGAGCTGGGCTCTCTGCTTCTGAGTTCAGGCACTACCAAATCCCTTCCACGTACGCAGATCTAATAGATCTCCTCTCTTACTAAATGAACATTCTAATGGTTCTGTTCCTGTAGAGAAAGAGCCTTGCCTAAGACAGTAACTCACCGTTCTGACCTAGGAACAGCCTAGGAAAGGGAGTATCTCTCTGTATGCCTGCTGCTTTCTGAATCAAGAGATACATAGTAACATAGGTACCCCACAACAAAGGCTCTTTTGTTAGTCTCTAAAAAAAAAACAAAACAAACAAACCCCCAAGGTAGTGAACTGAAAAGAAATGGGCACTCCTTAATTCTGTACCTTTAAATGTTGAGGCTACAAAAATACCTTAAAATTTGAATATTGATTATTATAAAATGGTGTGCTGGCTCTTTGAAAAGAACTTATTCTATAATATTTCTGGATCAAAAAGCAAGATAAGGGCTGGAGAGATGGCTCAGTGGTTAAGAGCACTGACTGCTCTTCCAGAGGTCATGAGTTCAATTCCCAGCAACCACATGGTGGCTCACAACCATCTGTAATGAGATCTGGTGCCCTTTTCTGGCCTGCAGTCACATATGCAGGCAGAATGCTGTACATTAAATAAATAAATAAACCTTAAAAAAAAAAAGCAAGATAATAAAAGGACGAAAATGTAAATACCAGAAGATTTTAGAAGATTCTTTAAATGACAAAATAAATAAGCTATAATTTGGCAAATATTTTGCCTTGTGGGACCTTACTCTTTAAAAGAAAAATGTTCTCTTTGTCTTACAGATACCATAAGAGCAACAGAAAAAAAACAAAATATCCACACTTAAAAATAAGGAAAACTGCCAGGCAGTGGTAGCACATGCCTTTGATCCCAGCACTCAGGAGGCAGAGGCAGGAGGATCTCTAAGTTCAAGCCCAGCCTAGTCTCTGGGGTGAGTTCCAGGACAGCCAGGACTACACAGAGAAACCCTGTCTCCAAAAACCTAAATAAACAAACAAGCAAATGAATGAATTATAATTGATGTGGACTGGTAAACAGAGAATAAAGTGACCTAAAACACCTTTACAAAGCTAGGCCTCGGAAAGAGACGGAAATGCGGACGCACTGTGTGAGCTCCAGGGTAGCCTTTCTGGAAAAAGTCCACGCTGTCCTCTCCGTCTTGTCCTTGGGGATGTCGTTCTTATCCTCGTACGCTAAGAAATAGAGCGAGAACTTCATAGAAGGGAAGTCAAGCTTCTGGAGAAGCCTGGAATCAGAAGAAGAGTCAGGGTCATTTACAATAGCACATACTGTGTAAGCCCTAGGAATAAGGGCCACATAGAATATAGTATAATATACCTTATATAAATATACCTTAGTGAGAGGGGCAGGGGCCAAAGTCAGTGGGAAAAGCTCCTCTATAGCTCCACCTGTCTCTCAAGGACCAAAGCTCCTGGGGAAGAGCAAGCCCCTGACATACCCCTAGGCTCAAAGGGACGGCAAAGCCTTCCTTTAGTCCAAGCGATAAGCTAACAGCGCATACAGGTACGAGTGTTTGCAAACTGTAGACGCCTGTGTGCAAGAGCTAGCAACTGGAGCTTCCTCCCGACGAGCGTTCACTGCCTGAGACTGCTAGCCCACAAACGCCTCCTCCGGGGCCGAGCCCACCCTTGTGCTGACGTAACAAACACACCAAGGTTCCAGGTTGCTGCTGTGGTTGCTGGCACTCCATCAGTGCTCGACCCGACCCCCGCTTTTCTGTGCCCGGGTATCTGTTTCCTTAGTGTCTGCTCTTAACTCATTCCCTCGATGCCCCTGGTCAGGGTTCTAGTGCCAGGCTGTGTGGGTTAGGGGTCCGTGACTCATCATCGATTGTTTTTAAATGTTTTGTGAGACATGACCCTGCTGCGTAGCCAAGGAGAGCCTGAACTTGCTAAATAGCGCCAACTCTTCCCATGCTTGGGCTTCCAAGGGTGACCCTGCACAGCCAGCTCTCGGTTATTCGAGTATAAGAAAACATAGCTAGAATCATGGCGCTTGTTCATAAACGGTGAAGGTGCAGTGAATAACGCAGTACCCTGTCGTTCTTTCAGCTAAACACATCTACCTCAGGAAACACATCTACCTCAGGAAACACATCTACCTCAGGAAACACATCTAACCTCAGGAAACACACCTACCCACCAGGAAAGCAAACAGGGTAGGTGACAGGAGAGAAGGCCAGGTGAGTCTCACAGAAAATGTGAAAGTCAACAACAGGGGGTTAAAGTCTCAGGCAGCGCAGAAAGGTTGAAAACAGGATTAAGACCCCAAAAGGATCAGGAGACATGGAAAGAGCAAGGGAAACAGGGGAGGAGGAGGAGGGGAGTCAAGCAAGCGAGACAGCAGTCGGCAGCACCGTCTGATGCAGAGAAAGTGACAGGGCACAAGCAAGGGGTCAGAGGGCAAGAAACAGTCTCTGGGAGTGTCGCCGGGACCAGAGGAGGCCAGGCAGGAAGAGGGAAAAAAATCCCGAGGTTTTCAAAACGAGAAGTGACGTTAGCTTGTGAGTCAGTTTAAAGACTGCAAGTAGAACAATATATTGTTCATAATCAAGACCAAGCACTTGGAGCCTAGCAAAAGCAAGATGTCTTTGTGTGTGTGTATTGGGCAGGGGGCATAGGAAAGGGAGTGTGCATCCAGAGGCTGGCATAGCTCACCTCTGACCTCAGAGACAGTGTCAGTGTGTGACCCTAGCTGGCCTGGAATTGACCAGGAGGCCAAACTGGGTTCAACTCAAAGAAGTCCGCCCACCTCTGCCTACTGAGTACAAGGAAGAGTCTTAGAATCTTTGTTCCTCCAGCAACAGGGCTGCAGGGGCCCACGTCAGGACAAGCACTTGAGCACCAACTGAGCCATGCCCCTGCACCTAAAGTAAAGCTTCCAGAGTCCTGTTGAACCTCTTATCGACGTATCCCTGTTATCCATATGCCTGGACCACTGGATTTATGCATTAACCACAGATAAATTTACCCCATAAAGGATCCAATACCTCAAACAGAACCATCGGGAAAACTCTCTCTGCCTTATTAATGTGACTGTATGAGCCTTAAGGAGCAATCAGATGGGAGTGGAAGGAAAGGGAGCAGCTTGCTTCCGCTTCCCGCAGAGTACCGGAAACCAGGTTAGCATAAGGCTGCACCCTAGCGGGGAGCTCTGTAAACACAAGGGCAATGGTGGAGTCAGGTGCAAAGGGGACTCAGCCCTGCCAAGTGCTGACTCTGCGGTCAGGAGAATAGCAACTTAGTTTCTTTTTGTGTAAAAGGATATGAGCTGTGGGAAATGGATCAGCTGCAAAGACCCAAGGGAGTAACAGGCTTGGGCCTGACCCATAGCAGTGCCCAGTAGATTTGCTCTCATTCTTTTTGTTTGTTTATTTTTTGTTTTGTTTTTTGTTGTTGTTGTTGTTTTGTTTTGAGACAAGGTCTCTCTGTGTTAGCCCTGGCTGTCCTGAAACCCACCCTGTAGACCAGGCTGCTCTTGAACTCAGAGATCTGCCTGCCTCTGCCCCCTCTGTGCTGGGATTAAAGCCTGGGCCGCCACCACCCTGCCACTCTACCTTTTAAATATGCTGTACACAGATAGAAAGAAGGAAGCCATTTTGCACCCTCCGTTTGGTATTGTTCAGAACGGGCCACATTTTCTGAGCGTACATAATACTTGAGAATGCTCTCTTAAGGTTTGTGGAAGTAAATTAAAGGGGGCGAATTAAAGATCATTTCATTTAATTACTTATGTGCGTGTCACCGAAAGCCTCACACTATTTGAGGAAACAAACCAAGCAAAGCCAAAAGCACAGCACGTCACGTGCTCGGAGGATCACGATGCCGAGAGCTACAACTTCCTCAGCAAGAGAGGATGCAGCCTGTGAAGACGGAACCGGGGACTGACTGCAAATACACGCGTGCACTCTCTAAATACTATGTCCTGACAGCCATGACTTCAGAAGCAGAGCATTAAAGGGTCTGGACATGTGAACGACCTATTTGTCCTAACTGTTATTTTGGAGCGGAAGGGAGTACTACACTGCCGTGATGTTAGGGGACAACTCTGGGTCAGTCGGTTCTCTCCTTCCTCCACTGGGCCGCGGCCGTCTTCTCTAACCCCCATGCTTTTCAACAGTAAGGCGCTAAGAAACACGTTACTTACGTCAGTCCAAGAACCCTCGTATAAAAATCCAGGGACTTCTTAGGGTCCTTAATTCTCAGCATCGTTTGCTGCAGTAGAAAATCCTAAGGAGGAAACAGCAGCGTGTGGTTAAAGGGTCTTTAACTTTCAACGCTCGTTAGCGCCTCCTAGCGGCTACCTGTAACAGAACAGCATCGCCAGAGGAACAGGAAACAAGCCAAGGAAAAACCCCATCTCCAGCCTCAACGGTACCTCCAGGAGATGGTTCGCACACCATTGGTTCACACTCCCAAGCGCTCTCCCCAGTGTGCCCAGTTGCAGGCTTCTGGGGTGGGTGGGGCAGCCGAGAGCCTGTGAGTTACCTTAACTAACGGTATTAGAGAAACCTGGCCTTCCCACTCCCTAGCCACTAAGGCTTAGCGGGACCTTTGCGGTTGTCCCCGTGTGGGGCTCCTGAGGCAGTGTCCCATGCGGCCCACACTGGCCTCAACTTGTTGTGTTACCAACTGGCCCTCGAACTCCCTGCCCTTCCAGCTCACCCACAAGTGCTGACATTAAGGGCATGAGCCACCAGCACCTGCTTTAGTGGCAATTCTGAAGTGACCCCCCACATCATCTCTCCGAGACTCCCCAATGCCACAAAACAAACAAAAAAGATTTTTTTTTCTTTTTTTGCTTCCACTGCCCCAATGGGCTTCTGGTGACTGTCTTCTAAATAAACAACCAATGAGTGTGTATCCCTTCTCTACATTTTTGAGTGAGCAAACTACAACTTTATTGGGCATGACAAAGAAACCAATCTCTTTAATTCCTCCCTCACCCCCACCCCCCGGGTCTCATGCAACCCAACGAGCCTGGAACTCACTAAGCAAATCTGCACCCAGTTCCTTTTTTTTTTCTTTTTTTTTTTTTTCGGAGCTGGGGACCGAACCCAGGCCTCACTGAGCTAAATCCCCAACCCCGCCCAGTTCCTTAATATCTGAAGAATGTATAGTGATGAACTATTTAGAAAGAGGTAACCCCTCACCTCCCTTCCCCTCCACCCCTCCTGACTTCACCCCCACTTCACAGAATTCAGGGGCAAGAATCACATGACGTTTTCCCCTTCCTTCGTGAGAACTTTCTTAAAACTAGTCAGTCGGAATGGACTGTGAGGTTGGACCCCAGCCAAAGGGCAAAAGACAATTACCACCGGCCTTCACGTAAAAATCAGGTGTGCTTCTGGCCCTGAGGTGCTTGTTAGTAACTGGGTCTACATTCCTTTATGGGGGGGGTCCCTGAGAATTACTTTATTTATTGGGGGTGTGTGGGTTGGTGTCACTATGCAGGTGAAAGCAGACAAGATAAAACGAGGCCTGTCATTGGCAGAGAAGGAAGGTAGGCGGGAACAGAGGTTTTAGAAGGGAGGGTGAAGCGGAGAGAGGGGCTAGAGGGAGGAAGAAGGAGCTGAGAGAACATGGTGGTGAATGTTATGATTCCTCTCTACACATATTACAGGTTGCTATGACTGTTCTCAAGGGATGGGTGTCTCAAGACAGGATTTTGTGCTGTCTAGATGGGCAAATTATATCTTATCAATCGGATCAGAGGATATTGTGTAATGTGTTCTTTCATGTGGCGACTTGAGTTCAAGAGTGTATGGTGGGGGTTGGGGATTTAGCTCAGTGGTAGAGCGCTTGCCTAGGAAGCGCAAGGCCCTGGGTTCGGTCCCCAGCTCCGAAAAAAAAAGAAAAGAAAAAAAGAAAAAAAAAAAAGAGTGTATGGTGGCAGGACGCACTGGACAGCTAAGGAATGGGGATGTGTATGCCTGGCGTGGTAACCACCCTCTAGGGAAACTGAGTGAATGGCTCGCGGACCGCCTGGGTCAGAGAGAGCTGGTCAGAGAGAGCTCGGGAGAGAAAGCTGGGAGGGAAAGAGCAGATCGGTATGCGCATGCGCAGAATCGCATGCGGTATCGCCTGGAGGGTTCTAGCACACTCTTTGCAGAAAGAAATCTCCCTGAGGAGCTACCCTCACTCTGTTCCTTTGTGCCACATTGACATGCCTTCTGCCCATCAACTTACTGGTAACTCTGTTAACTGGTAAGACTTCACAACGTCCTAGACTCCCAAAGAACCAGACAGCAAAAAGGCAGACCCTAACACCTCCGGGAAATCCTTCAATTTCCACAGAAAACAGGAAGTGTAACTGAGAAGAGGATAGGCAATACATAAACTCACAGAGTCACGCCTCGGTTAGGAGCTGATTTCTTTAGGTACAGGAGCCATTTTTGAGTCAGGGTTGCACGTAGACCAGGCTGGCCTTGAATTCACTCAGTAGCCAAGGATAACCTTGAACTGCTGCACCGCTGATGCTTCAGACTCCACTCTGACCTGCAGAGGCTGCAGGTGTCCCGTCTACTCTGCGTATCGACCCCAAGCCTCATGCAAGCTAACCAGCCAAGCTCTATCCCAGCCCTGACTCGATACTATTACATATTTATGTGTCCAAATATAGTCTTCTCCATTTTGTGAATGAGAGGCAGACCCTGAGTAACCACATTAATCATCTAACCCTTGTAAATTCTGCAGGCACCTCTTACCCTCACTGGTGCTATTCTTCAGTGCTTACAGACTTAACACAAAAGGCCTGGAGGCTCTGCTCGCCCAATCTGCAGCTTCCAGAGGCAGCACCAGGCAAGCCTCGGGGCACTCTGAGGGGGATTGTTTTACATTAGCTGAGCCTCTGGGCACCTCTGAGGGACTTCGGGGTTTTCTTTCTTTCTCTTTCTTTCTGTTTGTTTTTTGTTGCTGCTGTTTTTCAAGACAGGGTTTCTCTGTCTATCTTGCCCTGGCTATCCTGAAATTCACTCTGAAGACCAGGCTGGCCTCAGACTCACAGAGATCTGCTTGCCTCTGCCTCCTGGGTGCTGGGTGCTGGGTTTAAAGGCATAATTGAGTCCCCACCCCCATCCTCCTTACCCCAGGACCAATCCCGGGGCCTTAAGAGCTCTACCAAGGAGCTGAATCTTGATTAGGTTTAACCAAAGTGGGTGGCACCATTCCACGGGCTTGGGTCCTGGACTGCACAGAAAGAAGCAAGCCAGCTAAACACAAACTTTCCTCACCCCATGCTTCCTGTCTGTGACTGTGATTCGAGCAGCTTCTGCCACCTCTCCACCATAATGGAGGGTGGGTAACTTGAACTGAGAGCCCCTTTCTCCCCCCCCCCAAGTCACTTTTGTCAGGGGAATTTATTACAGCTGTGGTAAAAGCAGGCAGCAGCCACACAGCTTCCTCCCCCTCTAACTTACACCACATAAAATACAAACAAACCCATGCCAGGCAGTGATGGTTCATGCCTTGAAGCCTAGCATTTGGGAGGTACAGGCAGGAGGATCTCTAAGTTCAAGTCCAGCCTCGTCTACATAGTGAGTTCCAGGACAGCCAGGGCTACACAGAGAGACCCTGTCACGTCATGAAGAAGTGATCTAAAGAGCACTTAAATTAATTGTTCAGAGGTTGCAACTGCAGGGCTGCCCAGAGATCTTTGGTCCAAGATGGGAGTCGCTTAAGACACCGAGGTGGATGGTCAGCGTGGGACCCAGCTCCTTAAGGGAAATAGAAGCTGAATGGTCTAGACTTTCCCAGGAGTCTGCTGACCCCCAGTCTCAGCAGAACAGCTTGTCTACAGTCTCCGGCTGTTCTAATGGTCAGAGAGCTCACCTCCGCCTGAAAAGAACACCGCTCCCTGCAGCTCCTTTAGTCTACTAGAACTAAAAGCACCCTGTAAAACCCCAAACTTCTTTTTGAAGTGCTGTATTCTCTTCTCCTGGGGGCAGCCGGGCAATTCATACCGAATAAAGCTTTGCCTTTGGGCCTCAGTGCCGCTCCTGTGGTCTGGTTCTCTCATTCAGCCGTGGCTCAAGGTTCCGTGTTTCTGGACCCGGGTTGCCCCATCCATCACATCCAGAGCCGCCCTCCCCTTTCAACAACCAAGTAAAAAAGAAATAAGCGGCTTCCTGTCCAGGTGCCGACAGCTCGGTTCTCTCTGAACACAGGTATAAAAACACCTACAAAGTCGCTCTAAATGAGGCAAAAGTTTCAGACTTTTTACGAAGCAGCGAGACCGCTTTCGTGCCAGATGCTGGCCTAAGCAGAGATTAAAAGGAGACACTAAAACTACAAAAATAGCAAGCACCCCTCCCTCCCCCCGGCGAATGCTAGCGCCTGCTCCTTCCCTATCTATTACCAAAGCTTGCGTGGGGAGGCCAAGTCCACAGGGAAGCTGATGTGTGCTCTTTCGGACCACACTGAGGCTTTCCCGAAGGCCTCATCAGAGAAAGCCAGCCTCCCATACAGGGCTTGGTTACTAACTAATGCACTACACCGGGGGCGTTGGGGGGAGGTGGTGGCTGAGGCACCACAGACAGAGCCAGCCCTAAACACGGTCCGGATTATTTCATCAAACAATAGCTTAGGTTCTACCGCAAGCTGCTGTGAAGGTGAAATTAACTGACCGGATGGCCTTAAAAATACAGAGATCAGGGTCGGAGAGACGGCTCAGCAGTTAAGAGCATAAACCTGGGGTTGGGGCTTTAGCTCAGTGGTAGAGCGCTTGCCTAGCAAGTGCAAGGCCCTGGGTTCGGTCCCCAGCTCCGAAAAAAAAAAAAGAAAAAGAAAAAAGCAAGCAAGCATAAACCTGGGGTTCAGTTCCATCAACCAACATTGGATAGCTCACAACTGTTAACTCCACCTCCAGGGGATCTGTAAATGACCACCTCACATGCACAGACCCACACACACACAAACACCCCGACGACATATTTAAAAATAAACCTTGGAGGTGGGGAAGAAAGGAGGGGCTTGCGCTAGGTCAGCCTTGGTTAGGGGGTCCCATCACACAAGACAGAAGACCAGACGCGGCAGAGACGGTGAGGGGAGCCGGGGTTGCGAATGTCAGAGTAGGCTGTGGGGGCTGGCTAAAAGACAGATCGGCGCCACTGACAGCCAGCAAGGAGACTAAGAGCATTGGCCCCACCAGGGAAGGGAAAGGGAAATGAGAGCGGGTGACAACAACCAGAGCTGGAAGCAGACGCTTCTGGGAGCCAATAAAGGACAAAGTTCTGTCAATACCCTGCTTTTAAGCCAGTGAGGCCGGTACATGGCCGTGAGGTCATATACTTCTTTGTGTGTATGTACAGAATGTCCTTGTGTACACAGGTGCATGCACACACGTGTATGTCCCTTCACACGGAGGCCTGGGGACAACCTCGGGTGCCATTAGAAGCTGTCTGTTTGTTTTGGGAGGCAGAGTCCCTCATTTGGCCTGAGGCTTCCAGAGCAGGCCTGGCTGGCTGGCCAGAGACCGCCAGGGACCCACCTACCTCCGCCTCCTTAATTCTGAGCTCACAAATGCACACCACAATACCTGGATTTAAAAAAAAAAAAAACAAGGTAGTTGTACTCAGAGCTTCCCCAGCCGCACCCAACATTGTCTGTCCTCTCTTGGGTATCACAGCGCATTTCTTTTCTCTCATGCAAACGGAGGACAAATATGTAAGAGGAATTATTACCTATTTATCCCGAGCTGGCAATAATACAGCTCTACGGCTGCAACACTGAGGGAGTCATCGCTTTCCTAAAAGCTCTGTTTCCAGTTGTCTTCATCCCAAAGGGTGACAATTAGTGTACGGCTGAACTGAAGTATAAATTCAGTAACGTGTGAACGAACATAGAGTTCTGTCCGGCCCATCTGTCTTGCTGCCATACCACCGTTACAAAACACACCCAGCGGTGCCATTCCGCCATTACTTGTCCTTCCTAAATCTGCATTCCCCAGACCAACCCTCGAACTGCAGCCCTGGACTCCCGGCCTAGTCATCCCAGCCACCCGTGCCAGGATGTCAGCAGCACTCCAGCCCAAGTGAGCTTTAATCCCGAGAGAGTGCCTCAGCCACCCTTTGTTAGCTTAAGTGAGACAAGCTCTTGATACCTGCCTTGCTTTTGCCCTCAATGGTCTCAGCGACTCAATCCCATCAAACCCAAGTGAACTGAAGAGGTTCTAATCCAAGCCCAGCCAAGCCTACTACTGCTTCCTTGCCAGTTAGCCTCCCTGGGAATTCTAGCCTTTTTAATAACCGCTTCATGGCTCAAGTCCTCCCCACTTCCGCCCCGACCACTCTCTGCTTCTGCTTCTTGCCGGCTTATTCAAATAAAAACTGGAGTGATAGTCCTCAAATCAAAACCCATGTTTGCTGTACACCAGTTGAACACAGCCTTTATCACCGCTCCCTTACACCAGGTTACTCCAGTCATTTTCTAAGTCAAAGAGCTTATCACTTAGGGAAAAAAGGTATGTTCTCCCAACACAGGTATTTTTATTTCCATTATATAAATGTATAATATTCTACTATAACTCTGGCCTAGGGATGTGTCTCCTTGGTGTCACAGAGCCTATGTTAGCAAGTCCAAAGTTCTGGGTTCAGCATACACATACACACACACACACACACACACACACACACACACACACACACACACACACACCAATCTTTATAGGATGAGAAAAAAATAATTATTACAAGAGTTTTCAAATTTTGAGTACCCCAATGGTTGTTTTGTGTTCCCACCCTGTCTTAGAGTTTTACTGCTGTGAACAGATACCCTGACCAAGGCAACTTTTTTTTTTTTTTGGTTCTTTTTTTTCGGAGCTGGGGACCAAACCCAGGGCCTTGTGCTTCCTAGGCAAGCGCTCTACCACTGAGCTAAATCCCCAACCCCGACCAAGGCAACTCTTATAAAGGCAAACATTTAATTGGGGCTGGCTTATAGGTTCAGAGATTCAGTCCATTATCATCATGGCAGGAAGCATGGCAGCATCCAGACAGGCATGGTGCCTGCAGAGGGAGGTGAGAGCCCTACATCTTGATCCAAAGGCAACCAGGAGGCTCTCTCCCTCACTGGGAGACAAGGCCCACCCCCACAATGATGTACTTCCTCCAAAAAGGCCACACCCATTCCAACATGACCACAACTCCTAATGCTGGGCCAAGTGTATTCAAACCACCACAAGCCCCTCAACCCACTACCTGCACAATGCATACAAAATTGTAACCTAACTTTCTTAGACGTGACATTCAACATTCTCTCTTTGTGACTGGTCTGCAATCTGCCAGGCTAGCTTTCTCTACCCCAGCTTCACGTGAATACCACCATAATTTGGCCTTCTGCCACCCTACTACTACATTTTGCTAAGATATTTCCTCCCTTTGCCCTGGACTCTACTGCGTAACTCTCTGGTCATGGAAATCCCATTCATCAAAATGTGGTTCCATCACGGCCTTCTGCTTAACACGTTCCTTAACCCTAACAGCTTAAATACCGTCTTGAGCTCTATCTCCATAGACTGGCGTGATGCATTTCATCTCACTGTACCCTCACAACAGCTCTGAGTCATCTTTATGTTCCTTTTATGAGCCCCAGGAGCCTTGCCAAGATGGGAGTGATCTCAGACATGGGGATCCAAACGCAGGGCTCCGGATTCCAAACAGCCTGTGCCTACAACATGCCACAGATGCGACCTTTGAAAACCCCCGTCTCCTCTGTGCTCCCACCATTGACAACTTGGAACTGGATTTAGAATCACCTACAGCTTTAGAGTAGTTTAAGGAGGGCAGGCTCAGCCCGAACGTCATCCACTGCCACCTCACTCTACTTCCTGACTGCAGACACGTGACCAGCTACCGCACGCTCCCAATACGGCAGCTAGAGCCTCCTCCGCACCGAGTCCGTCCACCATCATGGAACGCACGCTGAAACTGTGAGCTGAAATAAACCTTTCCATGATTTTTGGCAGGGATTTTTGTCAGGTCAGGGACAAAAGTAACTCATACACCAGAATGCTTTGTAAGGCCAAGAGCTCTTTAACCCCGATTCCATCAGAACTGGTGTATCTTTGACATAGGATGAAACCCTCACCTTTTTTATATCAGTGTCCCAGCCCACCCCAAAGTGCCTTTCATGTTCTTTGCAGTTAGTATACAACCAAGTTAAATTTCATTCATTGCAGGCTTCCCCCTGCCCCTTCCGCTCCCTCCAACCCCTCCCCTCCCCAACCTTCCCACCCCACCCCCGCCCAACCCCCACCCCTCCATGGCAAGTTCTCAGAATCAGAGAGGGTAGAGGCTGGGAGTGTGGGCTCCTCTCCGGGCAAGTCACTCAAGTACCTGGGGTCTAAGTCTCCTCATTTGTAAAATGGAGACAATTCTCCTTTCCTCATAGAGTTGTTACGAAGGAACGTACAACATCGATCCAGGGCCTAGCACACTCAACACACACCAGATGCTATATAATTCGATTTACATCTCCGAATGATTATGTCCATCTGCCAAAAGTGACGAATTCTCAAAGGAGAATACCAAATCAAGAGGAATCAGCTGCCAAAGACCTGAATTTCCCAATGCCCACAAATCTGGAAAGTTGTCCACTGACCTCCACATGTGGACATGTGAATGAGCATGTGCACACGCGTGTGCACACACACACACCCACGTTTTTTTCTTTTTCTTTTTTTTTCGGAGCTGGGGACCGAACCCAGGGCCTTGCCCTCGCTAGGCAAGCGCTCTACCGCTGAGCTAAATCCCCAATCCCCACACCCACGTTTTTTAAAAAAGTAAACGCATACTAAGGTACGTGTAAACAGAAGGGAGAAGTAAGAGAGTGTGTGTGTGTATGTGTTCATTTTTTTCCTTCCTGCCTGAATTTTGTAGTGACTAAGATCGTCCCTAAGAACACACCTGGTTGCAAGTGCAAGGCCCTGGTTGGTCCCCAGCTCCGGGAAAAAAAAAAAAAAAAAAAAAAAAAAAGAACACACCTGGTGCTAGCCAAAAGTTTTCCCAATTACAGTGTGTCTGACTCTGGTCTGCCCTTAAGGCAAAGAACAGGCAGGCACCAAAGTCCTTCCCCATCTGTCTGCCCCTCCTAGAGGTCTGCATAAAGCCCACATTCAATCTTCAAAGAATTTACAAATGATGCAGCACCTAAATGAATATATGCAAAGGCGTTTACTGACACCGATGACTACACAGGAATAAATTCCTCTGTCAGCCACCACGTCTAACTTTCAGCCATGCAGAGGCAGGGACCACACCTGAATGAGTCTTGCCTACTCTAAGTATAGCCGTGTTGAGTGAAAGCCTTTCCATACCTTACTGGTTGTAACTGCAAAACGAAAGGGTTAGAAGAAAGGGTGTCTAAGATCCCCTTCAAGTCGAAGTCCTATGACCTGTAATCTCTCCAGAGACTCGTGGTAGACACAAGTGTGGACTTGAGCAACAGCAAAAGCCAAGCAAAGACAGTTAAATCCGGGCATCCGCTTAGTTTGAAGGAGTGAACGCTGGCGACAGGACGACTACGAAAATGAGTGCGGGTGAGAGGGAACGGTCACAGAGGGGCCACTTGAGCTATGCAAGTTCTGAGAGTGCCCCTCCAAAGTGCCATGGCGCCTGACCGAGGACACCTACACCCACAGACACGGAATCTGACCCTGAATCGGCCTGGCTTCAAGACACCGTGCCAAAAATAAACAAATTAACGCACACTAGGGGTTACAGGTTTTGAGATAACTTTCTGAAGACGGGGATCCCTCTGCACTGTCTCCCCCCACCGGCCTCTATCGCCCTCTACCTAGATCACTCCACTGCGCCTTCAGCCAGCGGACCTGCAAGCAGCGGCCGGACCGGGTTAGGATTGCGCCAGGGAGGGCCAGAGCCCCAAGTCCGCTCCAGCCGCCGAGAAGGAGGCCCTGCCACCCACCTTGGTGCTTGGATCCGGGTCAGAGCAGCAACTGAGGGCGGCCTCATCAGTAAGACCACTGGACGCTGGCTGTGGCTCTGCCATGGCTGCCCTGGAGAATCGCTGCTAGCAAACAAGCCGGCGGCACGCTCCGAAAGGACCGTGGGCCGCCTTTGCTATAGACTGAGTGATAGGCCGAGGGGCGGGCAAGTGCAGCTCCCAGCCAATCACAGTGCACATGACTGTTGGCAGTCTGCCCATTGAATTCCAGGGAGTCTGGTTCAACACAGCGAAACTACAATTCCCAGAATGCCATTGTGCACAATGGCGGCAACTCTTAAAAAAAAAAAATCTGTTACTCAGTGACCTGATTTCGCTTATATTTAATTACAGAACTTGAAAAACCACCTATTCCTCAGGGCGGCAACTTCGTAGAAAATTGCAGCCTGGTGGAAGTTACTCTTTTTAGAATAATGAGAGTTTGAAATGGGTGTTTGTCTTTTTTTTTTTTTTTTTTTTTCTTTTTCCCGGAGCTGGGGGCCGAACCCAGGGCCTTGCACTTGCTAGGCAAGTGCTCTACCACTGAGCTAAATCCCCAACCCCGGGGGTTTGTCTTTTTATAAATTCTGTAAGGACCTGAAGATAGGATAATTGAAAACTATTCGAATTTAGGTTTTTGTTTGTTTTCAAGCAACTAAGTTTAAGTATTGCTTCCACTAGGAGCTTGGGCTACTAATGTAGAACTAGAGTTTTAAAAAGGTTACTCATTGTCAGAGTCTGGATGTGCAGGGCCGGACATGCCTGAGGGAGAGCTAGAGATAGGACTTGCCAAACCAGCTATCAGCCCCAAGGACATTGACTATCTGTAGCCACCCCCTCCCCTTCCTTCACCCCCCTGAGTGAGATGAGCCACCCTACCTGCCTGCCGAGCTGCTAGAGAACCATCTTTTTGCTGATGAAATTTCGCGCCGAAAGTAACTGTGCACCATTTGAATTGACCAATCATGTGTAACCGCATCGAATGCCCTTTAACCTCCCTATATAAGCCCCCTGAGTTTTTGGAAGCTGGGGTCGATTCTCTGTCTCCTGTGTGAGATAAGCGACCTGGGATCCTGCTAAGACCGGGATCTCTGTTAATAAAGCTACCTCGTGCTTTACATCAAGAATGGCTACCGTGGGGTTGGGATTTAGCTCAGTGGTAGAGCGCTTGCCTATGGCGCAAGGCCCTGGGTTCGGTCCCCAGCTCCGAAAAAAGAAAAAAAAAAAAAAAAAAAAAGAACAAGAATGGCTACTCGTGATTCCTGGGGGCACCCCACCCCGCGATCGGAGTGAGAGACGCAGTTCCCCGTTTTGGGGTACACTCTTTCACTAACTGGCCTTCCCAGAGCCTTCTTAGAGAATATGTTGAGAATCGAATGAGCCGTGGTTTGACTATACAGTATGTACAAGCCACCTGAGTTTGAATGGGATTTTAATGACTCACTTCTACACACAGAGTATGTGTATAGACAGAACTCATGGGATGTCTTATCTGAAATTAGCTTTTAAAGTGTTGTAATTGGTACAGGTACGGTGCCTCACTTCTGTAATCCCAGTAAATGGGAGGTAGAAGTAGGAAAATGAGAAGTTTAGGGCCAGTGTGGGCTACATAGTGAGGTCAAGGCCAACCTGGGTTTCTTGGGACCTGGTCTTTAAAAAAAAATTAAAAGTCAGCTGTGTTTTTTGGTGAATCTTGTCTTAAAATCTCTCTCCTCCCTCTTTCTCTCTCTCTCTCACAGATACACACACACACACACACACACACTCCTTCCCTGCATATCTAGGACAACATAAGTAACACTATGGAGAGAAATGTAACAGGAATTGATATCTCTAATGTATCAAAACATAAAAGTAGAGACATTCTTGAAAAGGAAGAAGACAAACCTGGGTAAAACCCTCTTTCTTGGGTGAAAGAGTTATAGGCCATTCATGTGTAAGGCCAATATAGGTTCTGTATACAGAACATGCAAAACAAAGTTACAGACCAATGAGAAATCTAAAACAATAAAAAGTAGCAAGGAGGAGAGAGTAGGAAGATGAGAAAACAGAGAACACAGTGTGTGAAGATTGACTTCGGTTTTCTAGTACATGGGGAAGTCTGTTTCCATGGCCTTCAGGGTAACTTTTTTTTTTTTTTTTTTTTTTTTTTTTTGGAGCTGGGGCCCCAACCCAGGACCTTGCGCCCAAGGCAAGGGCTCTACCACTGAGCTAAATCCCCAACCCCAGGGTAACTTTTTAAAGTTAAAAACCGTCATCGTTAGTGTGGAAGGCAGAACACTGGAACCGACAGGCGCTTGCTGGTAGACATCTAAATTACTAGAAACTTGTGGGGAACCTATCTGACCACAGTTTGTGAAGCTGAAGGGAGCACACCATAGGATTCGCTACTAAGTATGCATCCTAGACAAAGATTATTATACTTATAGTTCATGTGACAAATAGAAGAAACAGCATGAATTGGGGGAAGGGGACTGGGAGTGGCAAGAGCTACTTGTTTAACAATAGGAAACTAGGTAGGTCATTATTTTCATAGACTGGGTTATGACACATAAGTGAAAAAAAGCCTACCAGAAGTACAATATTCTAAATTGGATAAAGCCCACATATAGAAAGGAAATGAGTGAGCTGAGGCAGTGGCTCCATTGATAAAGGGCCTGCTGTACAAACATGAGGACCTGAGTTCAAATCCCCAGAATCTATTTAAAAAAAAAAAAAAGCGCTCAGTGGTGCATGACTGTAGTCACAGAGAGATAGAGGCAGATTCCTGGAGCTCGGTTGGTTAGGAAGCCTAGACACACCTATGAATTTCAGGTTAATGAGAGACTCCTTCTCAAAACAGCAAAAGGTGGAGTATTGAGGAGAGACACCAGACATCCACCCCTGTCCTTTCTATCTGCAGGCAAATGTTCAGATATCCACACTAACAAGCACCACACACACACACAACATACCACATACATATAAAAGAAGCAATATTAGTTTAATTAGGAGAATAGTCACATACAACACACATCTTTTTCCGTGTCACACATTTGACTGTGGTCAGATAGGTTCCCCCACAAGTTTCTAGTCATGTAGATGTCTACCAGCAAATGCTTGTTGATTCCAGTGTTCTGCCGTTCACATTAATGATGATGGCTTTTAACTTTAAAAATGTACCCTGAAGGCCATGGAGAAGACTTAAAATATGCAAAACAATATACAGTGTTGTTTATAGCCAAACACAATCTAGTCGTGGAATCGAGGAAGCTCCTGGGAATAAATGCGTTCTTCAAGGACAGGATTTCCTCTAAGGAGCAGCGGTTGATGACAAAGGCAGCTGGGAGATCTGCAGGGAATTTAAGAGTCCACCATGCTTCAATTTAAGGGGCACATTAGGCAAGCAAATGATCACTGTGTTATTCTTTATTTCTCCACATATAGCATAAATATTTTATAATACATTTTTTAAAAATCTAAAAATGTAAGTACTAAGGGGGTTGGGGATTTAGCTCAGTGGTAGAGCGCTTGCCTAGGAAGCACAAGGCCCTGGGTTCAGTCCCCAGCTCCGAAAAAAAGAACCAAAAAGAAAAAAAATGTAAGTACTAGATATACAAACAGAAGGGCTTATGGGAGATATGAGGGAAGAACAATTAAGAAATGACCCCTATTTAAGAAACCATGAATTCCAGTAAGTTCCAAAGAGCCCCCCCACCTTTTGAGATAAGGTGCCATGTATACTGGTTAAAGCTGAGGAGGACCTTGGACATCTGATCCTCCTTGCCTCTACCTCACAAATGCTGGGATTTGTGAAAGCACTCTACCAGTTGAGTCATATCCCAGCCCAATAGTTCTCATTTAGGGCATAAGGGGTGTATCACATTTCTTAGGGCTGACATAATAAATCATCACAAACCCGATAAACCATGGGGCTACAGATGCCCCTGTGGTTAAAAAGCACTTGCTACTCTTGCAGAAGACCTGGGTTCAGTTCTGTGGTGGTGTAAATATGCTTGACCCAAGGAGTGGCACTTTTGGAAGGTGTGGCCCTGGAGGAACATATCACTGTGGGCATGGCCTTTAAGACCCTCATCCTCTCTGCCTGGAAGTCAGTCTTCTCCTGGCAGCCTTCAGAACAAGAGGTAGAACTCTCAGCTCCTCCTGTACCATGCCTGCCTAGATGCTGCCATGCTTCCTGCCATGATGATAATGGACTGAACCTCTAAACCTGTAAGCCAGTGCCAATTAAATGTTGTCTTTTGTAAGAGTTCCCATGGTCATGGTGTCTGTTCGCAGCAAGGAGACCCTAAGTAAGACAAGTTTCCAGCACCCATGTGGCAGCCCACAACTGTCTGTAACCCTAGTCCCAGGGGATCCAATGCCTTCTTCTTTCCTCTTGCATTTACATGCACATGGTAAACACACACACACACACACACACACACACACACACACACACACACACACATTCATACACATAAAATAGAAAAGTAAATATTTTTAAAAGTAACTGAAATTCGTTCTTCAATGTTCCCCTTTTTCAGGCTCAAAGGGAGAATGTTCTTTCGTTTTTTACCAGTTTTTGGTGGCTCCCAGACTTTTAACATTTATAGCTGCACAGATATCAGTCTCTGTTCTGTCTGAAGGTGGACCTCTTCCCCGTGTCTCTATGTCTGCAGTCCACTTCTTTCTCTGATAAGGACTTCAACCACCACAGGATTCAGAACCTGCATCACCATGATAGGACCTTGAGATGCTTAATTTAACCCACACCCATCAAAACTCCAGTATCAAATAACACCACTCACAGGTACTGGAATTCATTAAGACTTGGGCATATTTTTCAGGGGACACAATTCAACCCGTTATTAGGGATACATCTGTGTTCTTACTTTACTTTCATTGGTAAAAAAAATCAAGTGTAAGAAATCGAGATGGCAGCTGGGTGGTGAAAACAGAGGCAGGCAGATCTCTGTGAGCTCCAGGTCAGCCTGTGCTATAGATTGAGTTCCAGTACAGCAAGGGCTATACAGAGAAACCCTGTCTTGAAAAACCAAAAAGGAAGAAAGAAAGGAGGGAGGGAGGGAGGGAGGGAGATTAAGAGAGAGAGAGAATTGAGACTAGCGTGACTAAACTGTGGGACTATCCTGATTGACGTGAACTGATACAGGAAGACAACACCCCCCCCCCCCCCCCCCCCCCCCCCCCCCCCCCCCCCCCCCCCCCCCCCCCCCCCCCCCCCCCCACCCCACCCCCCCCCCACCCCCCCCCCCACCCCCACCCCCCCCCCCTCAAGACTCCATTGTGGTTACTACCATGATCTCGGCAGGGATTCCTGGACTGAATAAAAAGAATAAAGCCACCTGGCCACAGGGTCTCTACTTCTAGGCCGTGGATGTAACCTGACCGGTGCAAGGCTCCCACCGCATTGACTTCCGGCATGAAGGACTGAGCCCTGAGCTATGGGCTAAAGCCTACTCAGAGGCTGTTTGTATCCATTACTTTCTTTACTTGTGGCTATGCTCGGTACTTAGAAAGCAACTTCAGCAAGGAGGGGTCTAGCTGTTCCTATAGTAATAGGTGATACAGTCTGTCATGGCAGAGGAAATCTTGGAAGCTGATGGGTAAGGTGACTTGTCACATTGCGTTCAGCTCACCACTACTTTTTTTTTTTTTTTTTTTTTTTTTTACGACAGGGTTTCCGTATATAGCCCTGGCTGTCCTGGAACTCACCTGTAGACCAGGCTGGACTCATTTTCCTGCCTCTGCCTCCTGCGTGCTGGGACTAAAGGCACATGCCACTGCTGCCCAGCCACATTCCTCTTTTTATTCAGTCCCTTACAGTGGCCAACGGAATGGGACTGTACACATTCAGGCTGGGTCTTCTCTCAACTAATCCTTTCTAGAAACATCCAGCAGGAGACACACAGAGGTGTGTTCCTGTGACGATTTTTAAGTCTAGTCAACCTGCGGGTTGGGGATTTAGCTCAGTGGTAGAGCGCTTGCCTAGCGAGCACAAGGCCCTGGGTTCGGTCCCCAGCTCCAAAAAAAAAGAAAAAAAAAAGTCTAGTCAACCTGAAGGGACTAACTACCACAATATTTAAAATAGTTTCATGAATATAATTGGTTTTTTAATGGATACTGTTTTATGATACACATAGGTTCCTACTGATAAGTGTTTGAGTTTCTGCATTGGTAGGTTTCTTTTTAAATAAAATGCACACCTAAACTCTCTCTCTCTCTCTTTCTCTCTCTCTCTCTCTCTCTCTCTCTCTCTCTCTCTCTCTCTCTCGTGTGTGTGTGTGTGTGTGTGTGTGTGTGTGTGTGTGTGTGTGTGTCTTTGTCTGTGTCTGTGTGTCTTATTACTGTAAAGAGATACCATGACCAAGGCAAGTCTTATAAAGGCAAACATTTAACTGGGGCTGGCTTATAGGTTCAGAGGTTCAGTCCATTATCATCGTAGCAGGAAGCATGGCAGTATGCAGGCAGACATGGTGTTGGAGAAGGCATGTCAATATGCTGACAGTTCTGCATGTTGAATGGAAGGCAACCAGGAGAGAGACTGACTTCCAGGCAGCAAAGAGGAGGGGTTCATCGCCCAACCCCCACAGTGACACACTTCCTCCAACAAGGCCACACCTCCTAATAGTGCCACCCCCTGGGCAAACATATTCAAAGAATAGTGTGTGTGTGTGTGTGTGTGTGTGTGTGTGTGTGTGTGTGTGTGTGTGTGTGTCTCTCTCTCTTTCTCTCTCTCTCTCTGTGAGAATTAGCCACATGGTTTGTTTAGTCTATTGATAGCTCAGCAGTTAAGAGCATTTGTTCTGGGGTTGGGGATTTAGCTCAGTGGTACAGCGCTTGCCTAGGAAGCGCAAGGCCCTGGGTTCGGTCCCCAGCATTTGTTCTTCTCCTGAGCTCAGTTCCCTGTATCATATTGATCATATTGGGGTAGCTCACGATTCCCTGGACCTCCAGTTCTAGGAGACCTCCCGTTCTCTTCTAGTCTCATTGGGTAACTGCACTCACATGGCCTATATTCACAGCCACGCACATACGTACTAAAATAAATCTCTAAGACATAACTACATATATTTTACTGAAGTTAATTGTCGGAACCATTTGAGCAATTATTCCACAATAGGATTCTGTGGGTATATTAGAAGAGTGACAGCGTAGCAAATAATGATATTAATAACCTTTGCGGTGTGGCACCGCATCTGCCCTGTGACATTTAAACATTTCGAGTGGCTTGTTTGGACTTTTTAACTCTGTCAATCTAGTGCTGCTTTTTGTTTTTTTTTTTTGTTTTTTTTTTGTTTTTTTTTTGGTTTTTTTTGGAGCTGGGGACCGAACCCAGGGCCTTGCGCTTCCAAGGTAAGCGCTCTACCACTGAGCTAAATCCCCAGCCCCTGCTTTTTGTTTTTGTTTGTTTGTGTTTTGCTTTGCTGGCTTTGTTGATGAGGCTTGAAACCAAATTCATTATGAAGTCCTAGAGTTCTGAAGCTCCAATGAACTTAGAACATTTGGCTTTTTTGGTTTGGTTATTTGTTTTTAATGAGGACACCTAGGAGTGATTTTATAATTCGGGTTGGTCGACTAATTAATTATTAACTAAGTAGGACAATTTCAGTACTGAATGTCCGGCTTTCTGAGTTCGTTCACTGCATTAGCATTCTATGCTACAATGCCGGTAACAATAGCCAACGCTGCCAGTTAGGCCACTGCTGTGTACTACTGTGCTCAGTGCTTTCTGTATGCATCCCTCGTTGTATTTTTAAGGAACATTTAATTCTTAGTGTCTAGGGTGTTTGACGTCTTATACATATACATATGTCATGGGGGTAGAAGCCCGAGGCAGCAGCTGGTCACATTGTGTACGAAGTTGGGAAGCTGAGAAAGATGAATGCTATTGCTAAGCGCTCTTGGTCTTTCGTACCCAGACCATGGAATGGTGTCTCCCACATGTAGAGTGTGCATGCATGCATGAGTGTGTGTGTGTGCTTGAGCATGTGTGTGTGTGCATGCATGCATGCATGAGTGTGTATGTGTGTGCATTCATGCATGAGTGTGTGTGTGTGTGTGTGTGTGTGTGTGTGTGTGTGTGTGATATAGTTTCACATGCTTGATGGTGTTTACTTTTTCTTATGCCTCAAGAGAGCTCTGTTCAACGAAGTTTTCCTGTGTCTTGGGACTCAAGAGCATTCTCATTTGGCAGTGTTCCATGACCTACATGAGTTCCCTTTGGGCCAGAAACTGGCATTTAGCACTTCATTGTAAACTAGCACGAGATTAAGAAAAGGATTAATTGCTAGAGCCTTCTCCCTTTTGTCCAGATGCCTCTCTCATGTCAGGCTAGGGGGAAGTTTTGAGCAATAAACTTCTACTGAACCAGGAGATGAGAATCTCGCTCACAGAAGGTCTGATATAACAATGCTCTGCACCCAACACCTTACTTCCAACTCTTTACTCCCGATGCTATGTTCCCAATGCTCTCTCTCCAACATTTTATCTTCCAATTCGATCTTTCCTAGTCTTTTGTAATTTTTTTAGGAGAATAGATCACATGGTTTTTCCAAGCATGCCCATTTTTTGTTTTGTTTTTTTTTTTTAACAAAAGTTTACTATAAGTTCAAACATAAACTGAATAAGAAGTTTACAGCAGAGAGTGTATATATGCATATCCATTAAGAGTAATTTTCTGGCTAGACATTCATCATTTGTCATCAGTTTCCACAGGTTCATGGAGAGTTAAAAAAATCATAACTTTTGTGACTAAGTTAATAGTGAGGTTTTGCATAGATAAACCCAGTCAATATTTTATCTTCTGTCCTTGCCCCTTGCAAATAGTTAATTCCCTTTTTATGACCTTCGGTTAATGGTTCTACAACCCCTTGGAATGGGCTCTTAAGTTGCAGGTGCCTGCTTGCTATCTCAGAAGTAATTAACTGGTAACACTTGAAGACTGGCAGAGTTCTCGGTGCAATTATGACACCAGAAAGGATTTAACAGCAGTCCTAGTATAAAGGAGCTTAGTAATTGCTAGTTTAATTTTATGAATTCTTATAGAATCATTATTAAGAATTAAGAAGTCATCTACTGGGCTGGAGAGATGACTCAGTGGTTAGAGCACTGACTGCTCTTTCAGAGGTCCTGGGTTCAAATCCCAGCAACCACATGGTGGCTCCCAACCATCTGCAATGGAATCTGATGCCCTCTTCTGGTGTGTCTGAAGCCAGCTACAGTGTACTCATATGTAATTAATAAATAAATCTTTAAAAAAAAAAAAAAGAAGTCAACTATTTGTCTAAATAGCTCAGTGGTAGAGGGCTTGCCTAGCAAGCACAAGGCCCTGGGTTTGGTCCCCAGCTCCAAAAAAAAAAGAAAAAGAAAAAGAAAAGAAAAGAAAGAAATGTGCAAAAGACAGAACATCTTCATTCTATAGAAATCTGCTCAAAAGGGTGGGCTAACACCTAGTGATTGATACATACATACATACATACATACATACATACATGCATACACATATATGTACATGTATGTTTCACCCAAAAAAGCATATTAATAGCAGGAATCTTTCCTAAAATGAAATTCTCCTCGGCCTTGCCTAAAGGAGCAAACCTGTCATCGATTCTAACTCACGGTGGACCCATCTCAGGAAGATCACCTGCTAGTTTTTTAGCTTCTCCTAGATGGCTCCCGGCACTGAACCTAGTTTCCTGCCAAACCTAATGGAAGCTGTTGCATGAGTCATGGTGTCCACAAACACAATATAGCAACAAGTACCATCCAAACAAAAGCTCTCCCTCTACTTATTTATTCCCGAGAGATTTATTTTCATTAATCATTCATTTGTGTCTGTCTATATGTGGGTATGTGCAGGGACCCTGTGGAGGCCAAGGGAGGGCATTGGATCCCCTAAAGCTGGAGCTATGTGTCTGAGAAGCCTTGATCTGACGCTGGGATCTGAACTCTGCCCTCTGCCCTCGAACTCTTAACAGCTGAACTACCCACCTATCCAGCCCCTCGTATCGTTTCTTTACGATGTACTTTCAAAGGAATAAGATGCCAGTTAAATATGAGTGTCTTTAAAACTCTGTAGGGTAAGCGCTGTTCAGTAATTTCTTCACCAGGTCAGGACATATAGATGTAGGCGTGACCCAGAAAGATGGCAAGGAACCAAACCTTAATCTGTGCCAAAAAAGGATTAAAAAACCTCTGCCAACAGGAGAGTTGTATGTATGACTCAGAGCCCAATAAATAATGGAATGCTCACATGGGGTCACCAGCGTCTCTGCTACCAATGGCCGCAGTGGACACTACGGGCCAGAAGCGGGTAGCAGTTTTGGGCGGCTTAGGAATCTAGATGAAGGGCTCAGCATCTTGTATAGTCAGTCAAAGAGACAGCATGGGAGCGGTTTATTTAGCAAAGCGAGCACTCCAGATTGAACTTGTTTGTCCCCAGGGAGGATGATAACACAGTGTGTCCTCTGTTGTGGATTTTAAGTAGTTTGTTTTGTTTTTAAATATTTATGAGGTGAATGGCGTTTCCGTGGGTAAGGTGACACTTTCCTTTACAAATCATAGTGGGACAATTTGTAAACCCTCTTATGATGATTCTGCCCCGGATGCTCTAGAAAAACTTACAAAAGAAAAAAGGGGCCGAGACCATGACCGGAATGGTATTAGGATAAGGTTGTCCTGTCTCAGATAGTTGTCGGGTCACCAAGAAAAGTATCCGTCGAAAGCAACGTAAAGCAGGAAAGGTTTACCTTGGCTCACGGTCCCAGGGTTCATTTCAGTGTGTGAGCACTGAAGGAGCAGCTAGTGTCAGAAGTTGTGAAGCGGAGAGAGATAAACACTGATCCTCAGCTCAGGTCTCCTCTTACCTGGTCCAGGACCTCAGTCCACCACAGGTCGGCGTCTCCTTTTGTGGAATGAGTCTTGCACTTCAATTAACTGTAGAGGCTCGTCTGCTCAATGATTCTATTATCTGAAGATTTATTTATTTTGTATATATAAGTACACTGTAGCTGTCTTCAGACACACCAGAAGAAGGCATTGGATCCCATTACAGATGGTTGTGAGCCACCATGTGGTTGCTGGGATTTGAACTCAGGACTTCTGGAAGAGCAGTCAGTGCTCTTAACCACTGAGCCATCTCTCCAGCCCTGCTCAATGATTCTAAATCCCATCAGGTTGACCCTATTTTGTGCTAGGTCTCCTTCATATTAGTACTCACACAGTCGTTGGACTGTGTGCCCTAGATTCAAATCAGTGGAGTTTCCAGCGAGTTTCCAGAAAACAATCTGACTTAGTGACACTCCCCTGGAAACGTACAGCCAGAACCATCTGCTTTGTTATCATGGGGATAGGATTAACTCCAGGTTTTGTTTTTGTGGTTGTTTTTTGTTTTTTGTTTTTTTGTTTTTGTTTTTGTTTTTGCTTTTTGGCTTCTGCAATTTGCTTACACAGACACCATTCTGTTGGGTTGCCTTGGCCATGTAACTTGGCAGAACAGACCAACTCTATGCTTGCTTGCACAGATATTGAAGGTCCTCTTGCGGTTTTCCCCTTTAAAACCCATCTCTGTACCCTTCCTGCAGGACACATCTGAGACTTGGCTTAAGGGGTGTCAAACAATAGACCCTGCCCCAGACCACCCAGGGGAGTGTGTCAGTAGAGGGACCAAGGCTTGGATTTCAGGTAGAGAATGGATTTGGCGGGACAGACAGACAGACAGACACAAACTCGAGGTGTGTGTTGCGGCAAAAAGCTTTACTTCTTGGCATATATTTAAGCAGTTAGAACAGGTACATCATAATCATCAAGAGCAGTCATCCAGCTCTTATTCATCACCCCACCAAATGTCCCTTACAAGGAGGAAAGCTGAATGTACAGTGTAGGAAACAGTTCTCAGCCTCCAACAATAGTTTAGAAAACTGCAGTTATACTGCCAGACTTGTGGGCACTAGATATGCATTTAACATTTACCTTTGTTTTAATAAAGTTTAAACTCTATATTTATGGCCCCTCAGAATGAAATGGAAACTTTTGTAACCATAGTTAACTCTTGATAAGTTTATTCAACTTGTTGGAACTTGTCTATGATCTTTCTAAAAGAATCGTTACTGTTTTGAATCATGCTAAACAAAACTTTCCCAAAAGGGGGAAAAGACTTTTCTGAAACAGTCATGTTGTTAATGGCTGCAATTAATTTCTCTCCTATTTGCTGGGAACTAATGGCTGCAGCAGTTGAATTCATCGCAGCCGTTGAGTTTATCAGGATCGTGATGGTGTGAGACGTTTCCGTCTCTGAACTTTCAGTTCCTGAAACGTCTAAAGTACATGACCATCTTCCCACACTGCTATATTCTTAAAATCAGATATTGCTGACAGCTTAAAGTTGCTAAGATCACCAAGGCTAGAACACAGAAGGCACCTCCACCGCAAGCATAGACCCTGGTCATCATCTTTTTGTAGGGAGACTGCCAGGGAGCTCAGGAGGCCAAGCCATTCCAGGCACACGCCTCTGTTCGGGATAGAAACGAAGCACAAGAGCTTCATGTCTCACAGACTCTACTGGAGTGGGTGTGGCAAGACCCTGTATTTAAAACTTGATCAAGTCTGAAGTCTTTATCCCAGGGGTCTCAAATACAACAACACTAATTATCATATCCCTTTTTCTTCATATTCTCCAGCCTACCCCCAATCACTCACAGCAGACTAATACATCTAAGTAATTAAGTTACACAAATGTAACACTAAGCAATCTCCAGAACGCTAAAATCAGTAGAAAACATTGTTAGCAATTTGCACAGCTCTATGACGTCCCCCCCGCAAAGATTTCTAGAATGCTCTCAAGATACTGGAACATGATTGAATCCTCACAGGGCCCCCGCCCACCCAGTTACCATCTCCAGGTACACGGTCCTCTGAGCCCAGAGTCCCCTAAGCAAAGTTTCAGTTCACTGACCGCATAGGTGAGTCATCCGATGGGCAAGCCCGTGCGGTGCAGCACCGCATAGCGAGGCACCCGCGGGGGAGCAGCATCTTGCAGGAGCCAGCACGAGGCGCCTTCACCCAACTTCCTTTGTACTCTCAACGGCTGAGTCCTGGGAGGCAGCAGAGGCTGCGGGCAGCTCTACCAAAGCAGCTACTGTTGGGACCCGCTATGGTGGCCTAAGGTTTGAGAGAGCTTCCCACCAGTTTGCAGGAAGGCCAGTGAGTGGTGGACGCAAAGCTTGGAGTGGCGGGTGTAGCAGCTAACACTCAGCAAGTGCGGGGGGGGGGGGTTCCCCGTCGAGTGTGGAAGCTACCTGCCAATCCAAGTCTGAGTATCTGACTCCCCATCCCCGCTAGCTCCTTTTTAAAAGTGAAAGTTAGAAGTTAGGGGTGAGGCCCCAGGCAGTAAATGATTAGTATGAATGATGGGAGCTGGAGAGGGGGCGAGATAAGAGAAAGAAACAAGGAGGGATGGGGGAGGAGAAAGAAAAGAAGGCAGGAGGATGGGAGAAAAGCGGGCAGGGAAGGATGTCAGGAGGGACTGGGCGGACCTCGGGAGGGAGGGGGAGGGGAAGGGAGGAACGGACAGAGAGAGGGAGGGATTCCGAGGACAAAACAGAACAAAACAGAAATCTTGGCTGAGAAGGTGGCTCGGCAGTTAAAGAGTACTTGCTGGTTTTGCTGAGGACCAGAGTTCTGTTCCCAGCACCTACGTTTAGGGCAGAGGCGTGTGGACGTCCGTTCAGCAAGCAACTCTGGCCTTCACGGGCGTCTTGCCATATTTTTACCTGCTTGGAGGCACACACGTGCACACACACACACACACACACACACACACACACACACACACACACACACACACACACACACACACACACACCCTTCCAGGCTGTTTTCTGTTCCTATTCTCCTACAGCATTATTAACGTCTCATCACTTCAATTGCTGACCTAGCTGTGGCTTTTCTGGCTTCCCTGCCACTGTCCCCTAACAGGAGCCATCTTCTGTACTTGTGCATAGAGCACAGCCCTCTGTCAAACCACCCCCACCCCAGTCCTACAGATCTTAACAGAGACAGCTTCTTTTCATTGGAAAATCTTTTCCCCCAGAAGTTCCTTTGCTTGCAAGCCTCTCTAAGCCCTTTGTTAATCCACCCTTCCTTCCTTCCTTCCTTCCTTCCTCCCTCCCTCCCTCCCTGCCTTCCTTCCTTCCTTCCTTCCTTCCTTCCTTCCATCTGTTAACGTATTTTATGACGATGGGTGCTTTGTCTACATGTATTTCTGTGCACTATTTGCATGCCCCGTTCCCACGGAGGCCGGAAGAGGGCATCTGATCCCCTCAAACTGGAGTCATAGATGATTGTGAGCCACCCTGTGAGTGCTGGGAATCAATCCAGGTCCTCTGGAGGAGCAGCCGGTGCTTTTAACTGCCGAGCCATCTCTCCAGCCCCTCGATCCACTTTCTATGGACATTAACCCACCTTGGCTGAATTTAACCGTGTCTTGCCAGTTGGCCGCTTTCATTTAAAGGGACTCCTTACATGAGATGCAGCTGTCAGGTCTAAGAGAAACTGGGGACAAATGGCTGACTGTGGTGCCTATTAACATACCAAATAGGCTAAGAGTGTGGCCGTTAGCAGACTTCCCTCTCTCTGCATCACAGAGACCCATTACAGAGTCCATGCTGGTACTGGCTCTTCTCATCCCATGCCCTTCCCTAAACTTCTTCCCCTCAAGGGCTTGCCATCCCTCAGCTTCTCATTCCCATATAACCCTGCCATTTTAGCTATGTTCCCTCTTAATCCCCTCTTGGCTCCCTCTCCTTTGTCTTCCTCCAGGTCTTCTGTGTGTCCCCTCCCTCCCCATACCCCCCCCCGCCCCTCCTCCTCCTTCCCCCTCTCCTCCCCCCTCCCCTCCTCACCCCTTCCCCCCCCTCCCTCCCCTCCCTCCTCCTCCTATCCCTCCCTCCTCCTCCCACCCCTCCCCTTACTTCAGTCAGTGCACTGGCCACCTTTAGTTACTACTTCCTCCCCCAGCTCTGGATTATATCTGGCGTCTCTGGCTGTGCTGGCCCTCGTATCTACCAGGAGAACTTTCTTCTCAACCATACCTTGGAGCAGTCCTGTCTTTGCTTTAGACAGTAGCCACAGCAAACAGGCAAACACCGGTGAAGAACAAACGTATTCGTGGTATTCGCAGTTGGGGACGTGGAAATGGGTGCCAGAGAAAACAGTGGGATACCATTGACTGTGCAGCACACGAGGGTGCAGCCGGCTCCTCCAAATTGTGGGGCCTTTCTACTTCCTATTGCTTCTGAAAATGACTAGAGGGTAATTCTGTAGAAGTTCTCTCTGAACTTCCAAATTTGAGTTGAGAGTGGGGATTGGGTATGATTTTAGGTGGGAAAAGGTAAACAATTCCCTATTAGTGTTTTTTTTTTTTTTTTTTTTTTTTTTTTTTCCTGGACTCTCTCTATAGACCAGGCTGGTCTCGAACTCATAGAGATCCACCTGCCTCTGCTTCCTGAGTGCTGGGACTAAAAGCTGTGCCACCACACACACAGACACACACACACACACACACACACACACACACACACACACACGTCAGTAGTGTGTGAATGCTTGAGGTAAACTCAAAGAGAATTTTAGGTCCAAGTTTTATTTTTTTTTTCTTTTTCTTTTTTTCGGAGCTGGGGACCGAACCCAGGGCCTTGCATTTGCTAGGCAAGTGCTCTACCACTGAGCTAAATCCCCAACCCCTAGGTCCAAGTTTTTAATTTAACCTTTAATTATTTAATTTGCCGCAGCGCATTAAACCCAGGGCCTTGCACACACAATTCACCATGAATATGTTACCACCAGCATTTTACATTTTAATTTTTGTTGCACTTTTATTTATTTGTTTGTTTGTTTATTACATGTGGCATAAATTTTAATTTTTTGCAACTGTGTGTGTGTGCCTATGAGTGACATGGCACAGGCATAGGGCTCAGAGGACAACTCTCAGGGGTCAGTTCCCTTGCTGTACTTTGTAGAACCCAGAGATGAGACTCGGGCTTAGTGGCAGATCTTCTTTTCCAGATGAACCGTCTTGTCAGTCTTGGATCTTAAAATTTAAGTACTAAGAAATGTGGAAAAACAATAAAATCACATCTTCCATGCTCTCGTGTGTAATATTCCTACAACACTCCAAGTAACAGCATGTACATATATTTTGTTATTTTGTCTTTTTTTTTTCCTGAGCTGAGGACCGAACCCAGGGCCTTGCCCTTGCTACAACAGCCTCTACCCCTGAGCTAAATCCCCAACCTGTGTACATACTTTTTTTTTGGTTCTTTTTTTAGGAGCTGGGGACCGAACCAGGGGCCTTGCGCTTCCTAGGTAAAAGCTCTACCACTGAGCTAAATCCCCAGCCCCATACTTTTTAACATTACATCAAAAGGCGTAAAATATTGAAAAATAGGCTCATTCACTCAGAGTGACAATTGCTAGTAATTAATTTCGTATCCTTTTTAAACAGCTTATCACTGCATTGTAAAATCAAACAGGCATCGCAGAAGTGCAGTTTCGGGCAGTAATGTACATGCAAATTACATCTGTGAAATTATACAGTCAAGAGTTACTAAGAGGGGTTGGGGATTTAGCTCAGTGGTAGAGCGCTTGCCTAGCAAGCGCTAAGGCCCTGGGTTCGATCCCCAGCTCCGGAAAAAAGAAAAAAAAAGTTACTAAGAGAAAATTCTGTCAATGGGGCATTTATTTTTTTTCTAATTTAATTCAATTTATTTTTAAATTTTTAAAAATTAATGAGTTGATTAATAGCTCTGACTATCCTCAAACTCACTCTGTAGACTCACTCTGTGTATGCACTGGGACTCACAGGGATCTGCCCGCCTCTGCCTCCTTAGTGCTGGGATTAAAGGCGGGTGCCACGGGTTCAACTTAGTGAAAGATTTATTATTTATTTATTTATTTATTTTGTAATTCACACATAAATATATAATGCACACAGTAATTTCATTTCCATTTACTGAGTTTTCTTTTTCAATTACAGAACCTACTAAAAGTTTTAGTGCGGTTTAGAAACAATGTATCTATTTTAGTATGTGTGTTTCTGTCTGTCTGTGTGCGTGTGTGTGTGTGTGTGTGTGTGTGTGTGTGTGAGAGAGAGAGAGAGAGAGAGAGAGAGAGAGAGAGAGAGAGAGAGAGAGAGACTCTTCAGGTGCTTGTGGCATCCAGAAGGCGACTTTGGATCCCCTGCAACCAGAGTTCCAAATAGTTGTGGGCCACCACGTGTGTGCTAAGAGTTAGCCTCAATTCTCTGTAAGTACAGTAAATGCTCTTAACCACGAGCCCATCTCTCTAACCAGAAAAGAATTTTAAGTAGGAGAGTGGAATGATTTGATCTAAAGTTTAGAAAGATCCCTACGTGGACTGGAGAGTTCGCTCAGTGGTTAGAGCGCTGGCTCCTCTTGAAGAGGATTGGAGTTTGGTTCCCAGTCCTCAGGTGATAAATCATGGCTGCCTGCAGTGTTCTAGTCCCAGGGGATCCTGTAGTCCTCTTCTGAGTTCTGCAGGCACCAGGAATACATGTGATGAACAAACATACATGTGGGTCAAAACACGCACGCACATACAAATAACGAAATAAATAAATCTAGAATAAGATTAAGTGATTAATTAGAAAAGAAAGATCACTATTGTCTACTTAGGTCACTGGAAAAGACCCGTGCCGTATCCGATGTCTATTAGCACTAAAGCAGGCAGTTGGAATCAGCATGTGGGCAAGCCCCTCCCTCCCAGCTCCAACAGCACATGCGCACACGCCCCAATGATCTAAAATCATCAGGGGGTACACCATGTTAGGTAACCACCATGTTAGGTAACAACGTTTCCCCTCTGAGGGAATTTAATGTATGCTTCCACCTCAAAAATGGTATCCAGTTTGAGACGGAGAACTCATTGGGGTTTATAATATACTGATTTCTTAGCAGAGTGTGATGACTCCGTTTGAGCTTTCCCTTGATAGTGTAAATAATAGCTAATTAAAAGAAATTGCGGGCTGCAGAGATGGCTCAGCGGTTAAGAGCACTGACTGCTCTTCCTAGAGGTCCTGAGTTCAAATCCCAGCAACCACGTGGTGGCTCGCAGCCATTTGTAATGGGATCCGATGCTCTCTTCTGGTCTGAAGACAGCTACAGTGTACTTATATATATAATAAAGAAATAAATCTTCTGAAGAAATTGCAAATAATTTGAGAATAATTGTTCTTTTCTCCCAGCTACTCTCTCTCTCTCTCTCTCTCTCTCTCTCTCTCTCTCTCTCTCTCTCTCTCTCTCTGTCCATTTCTCTCTCTGACAAAAATCTTGCTATATAACCCTGGATTGCACTGTGTGGAGCAAACTGGCCTCAAAATTGTAGCAGTCATTGTACCTCAGTCTTGTGAGTTCTGATCATGAGTGTGTGTCCATGTGCCTGGCCTGTACAATAATAATTTTTCTCTTCCCCTGTTCTGCTTTTGTGGAATTGGGGATTTACCTGGGACCTCATGCCTGTTAGGCAAGCAATTCCATCACCGACTGATGTTCCCAGCACAAGAGTTCTTTTTCGTTTGTTTGTTCGTTTTGTTTTTGAAACAGAGTCTCTCCACACAGCCGTGGGTGTCCTAGAACTCACAACGTAAACCAGGCTACCTGAAACTCACAGAGATCCATCTGCTTGCCTCAAAAGGGCTGAGATTCAAGGCATGTGCCACCAAGGCCTGAGGGTTCTTGCTTGTGATTTTTGTTTTTCTTTGGGGACTTCTGAAACCGAGCCTCCCTGTGAAACCCAGGCTGGCTTTGAACTTATGATCTTGTTGCCTTAACCTCTTTAATGCTAAGATTACAGATGTATGCCATCGCACTCGACTAAATGTCTAAACAGTTGTAGTCACTTTTGTTTGGTTCATTTTTAAGATTTTATGTTTGTGGGGTTGGGGATTTAGCTCAGTGGTAGAGCGCTTGCTAAGCCCTGGGTTCGGTCCCCAGCTCTGAAGATTTATGTTTGTGTATGAAATGTTTTGGCTGCGTGGTTGTCTGTGTACCATGCGCATATGCCCATGGTGGTTAGGTTAGGAAACGGTGTTGGACTCACTATGATTGGGTCTAGAGGCAGTGGGGGCCATCATTTGGGTGCTGAGAATTGGGCAACCAGCACTTTTAAGACACTGAGCCATCTCTGATTGGTTCAATTATGTATCTGTGCGCATGTGCACGTGAACGTGGGTGCTCAAGGAGGCCAGAAGGGAGCATTTACTCTCCTGGATTACAGGGCCGTTGTAAACCATTCACTGTGGATGACAGAAAAGGAAATCGGGTCCTCTGCGAGAGCTGAATGTGCAGATAACCACCAAGCCCATGAGCTAGTCCCGTGACAGAACCTTTCTGGAAATCCAAACTCTAGTCCTGGGCTTTTTTTTTTTTTTTTTCTCCAGAAAGTGCTTTAACAACTTAGCCATACCCCAGTCCCTACTTATTTATATTTGAGATGGGGTCTTGCAAAAGTAACTTTTATTCACCTGATTTAATTGTGGACTTATTGCCTCCGCCTGCTCACCTGGACCTAGTCCTGGAAGCTTCTAACCTCCGACAATCTTATCTAGGCCTAGAACGTTTTCAGCCTCTGAGACTTACTGCTGAATAAGCTCACTCTTTCTAGCTCTTAAAAAAGATTTATTTCTTTTATATGAGTACAACACTGTCGCTGTCTTCAGACACACCAGGAGAGGGCATCGGATGCCCATTATAGATGGTTGCGAACCACCACGTGGTTGCTATGCATTGAACCTTTGGGAGAGCTGTCAGTGCTCTTAACCACTGAGCCATCTCTCCACCCCTTTAGCTCTTTCTTTTTTTAAAAAGAGATTTATTTATCACTTTATTCAGACACACCAGAAGAGGGCATCTGATCCTGTTACAAATGGCTGTGAGCCACCATGTGGTTGCTGAGAATTGAACTCAGGACCTCTGGAAGAGCAGTCAGTGCTCTTAACCACTGAGCCATCTCACCAACCCCCTTTAGCTCATTCTGAATGAATTCGTGTTGACTAGTCAACTCAGCTGGTCTGGCTCAAACTCCTCTCCATGCTGCTAAGTGATTCAATATGGCTTCTCTGAGCCCCTCCCGTACTTCTCTCCTTGTCACTTGGCAATGTGTTCTAGTCCTCTGGTTCCTCATTCTGGGGTTCATTCTGTCTTGACCTGTACCTAGCCTGTTCTTTCTCTGCAACCTGTCTCTCTACAAGTGTCCCAGGAAAACAGTTTCCTTCTTCCTCTAGCTTCTCTTTCCTCTCTCTCCTTGAGAGAGTTGGGCATCTCCTATTCTGTCAAATCTTTCTCTGATTCCTCACTTTGTCTGCCACTCAATTGGACATCACTTTCAAACAGGGCTGCTTCCATCCACGAACTAAGTTTACCTTCATTGTCTGGGATTAAAGGTGTGTACTAGGGGCACGTCTGTATTCCAGCTGGAGGGATTAAAAGTATGTGCTAGGGGGGTTGGGGATTTAGCTCAGCGGTAGAGCACTTGCCTAGCAAGCGCAAGGCCCTGGGTTCGGTCCCCAGCTCCGAAAAAAAGAAAAAAAAAAAAAAAGTATGTGCTAGGAGGGCTGAACCACACCACACCTAGAAACAGGCATTTTCAGTAAACAACACAATCTTGGGGTTCAAGTGTGATCGAATATCCTGCAGCAGGGTCTCCTAGTCATTATGGAGCTGAGCGTTACCTTGACCTCCTAACCCACCGGCTTCTGCATCTTGACGGACAGAATTACAGGCCACCATCACTGCCTTACGATTTATTTATTTTTAAAACCACTATACAAGGCCGCAGGACCCATAACAACACTTTAATGACCCAATCCCTGGAGACGGCATAGTTCTCTAGCACCATAGCAAAATCAAGTGAGCGCTTAACCTTGGGAAAAACAAAACAAAACAAATGTATGTGTCTGTTCTCACCTTAAAAAACAAACAAAAAAAAAAAAACAAAACAAAAAAAAAAAAACTCGGGGCTGGAGAGATGGCTCAGCCGTTAAGAGAACTGATGGCTCTTCCAGAGGTCCCGAGTTCAAATCCCAGCAACCACATGGTGGCTCACAACCATCTGTAATGAGATCTGATGCCCTCTTCTGGTGTGTCTGAAAACAGCGACAGTGTACTTATAAATAAAAAATAAATCTTAAAAAAAAAAAAAAAAAAAACCCAAAAACTCTTTAGGTCTGTAATTTTAGCTTGTTTAGATAATTGTGGCAAAGAAATACATAATTTTGTCGTTGTTGCCGTTGTTAACTGTCTAGCTTTAAGGGGAATGTCCTAGTGTATTCTCTGCTGCTTTGATGAACACCACGATCAAAAGCGACTGGAGGAAGGAAGGGCTTATTTCATTTTTTCAGATCACAGTTCACCACTGAGGGAAGTCAGGGTAGCATCTCGAACAGCAGCGCTGGCAGAGACGATGAATGAAAGCTGCTTACCGGCCGCCCTCTTGCCTGTTCCTAGCCCTTCTTATACAACCCTGGCCCAGCAACCTAGGGGTGGTAACACTTAGTGGGCCCCCTACTATCAATTAACAATCAGGAGAATGTTCTACAGACATACCCACAGTCCAATCTTCTGTAGGTAACTCTTCAGTTGAGATTCCCACCTACTCACCCATAGTGGGTCAAGTTGACGACCACGATTAGGCATCACTGGGAGAAATAAAAACACCCGATGGTCAAGTTATTTGCACACTTCTTAAGGAAAATACTTTCTAATTCTAGATTTCGACGTTGAAGATCTTCCGCAGGGGGAAACTACATTGAGAAATGGAGTCTCAGGAAGACAACACAGCCCCACCTCCTCTGAATGAAGAGGAAGCTCCGCCCCCTCCCCCTTCAGAAGACACTGCCCCTCCCGCGGAGCAGGCCCCGCCCCCTGAGGATGGTGCCCCGCCCCCCACAGGAGATGGCGTGGAACCCAGTGCAGAAGGAGAAACTCTGCAGGCTGAGGGCATAGACCCCGCGTCCCTGACTGTGCAGGAGGATCCTGCTCTTAACATGACGGACTATAGGAGTCTGATTCCCTCAGATGAGGAGATAACAATGCAGCAGGAAGATGACGAGTCTGGCCAAGGCAGGGTCCGGGCCAGGCTCGCCCCTAGGCCTGTACAATCAGTGCTGTCCGATGGGCTTTCTCAGTCTTCCCGGCGGTCCTCCAAGTTCCGCCGAAGTATGACCGGCATTCCAAACCTCCAGGAGACCCTCAAAGAGAAACAGGTTTGCAGCTGATTGGGCGTGCCATGGGGGAAATCCTAAGACTTTCCATTGTTTGAAAATACATTTCTCCATACTTCCATTTTTTTAAAAACGTGTTTCCACTTCTTTTAGGCACGATTTAGAGAAGCAAGGGAAGGCCGAAAAATGAAAATTGACCCCTCATATAAATACATATTTGAAATTCTAGGAGAAAAGCTTGGACTGGATTTAGTATCTGTGGAAGAACTAATTTTGGATTGCCCATCGGTAAGCCGAAGTTGTATCCTTTGCTTCGTCTCCCCCTTTATTTTGGGGTGTGTGCTTCTATGGGTGTGCACGTGGACCGATGGTGCCTTTCTCTACCACCCTCCACCCTGGAGATGTGCGTATTAAAGAGGCACCACAGTGCACAATTGCGTGGAGACAAGCTATGGTTTACTAGGTCACCAAAGGTCCCCCCAATAGAATATACCTTGTGGTCAAGGCTGGCTTTACAGAGGTGAGCTTTGCAGTCACACAGGCTTCTGGGTTTTGTTTTTTGTTTTTTTTTAAAACACTTTTTTTTTTTTTTTGGTTCTTTTTTTTTTTTCCCGGAGCTGGGGACCGAACCCAGGGCCTTGCGCTTCCTAGGCAAGCGCTCTACCACTGAGCTAAATCCCCAACCCCTCTGGGTTTGTTTAATGATCTAATGCAGTCATATTGAGAGAATTCTTCTTCCCACTACTCTTCTTTCTCTCTCTTTTTTTTCTCTTTTCTCTGCCTCTTTTCTTCTTTCCCTCTTCTCTTGATTTTTAGTTCCTCCTGCTCCCTCCTCTTCTGCTTCCTCTTCCTTCTCCCCCTCCACCTGTGGTAGGAGTGAATCTACCCTAAGACTTAATACCCATGCTAGACACTTACCTGCCTTATTATACCTGAGCCGCCACCCTCCAGTCATTTTGAAGTTCTTATGGCCCTTTCTTTGTATCGTGCCCCAGGCTCATAGATTTTGCGGGCAGTCTCTCGGCTACCAGCAACGTTACCTTACCAATAAGAGAGTTCTCTCCTGTCATTCTCAAGCTGTGTTATGATGCCCTCCCTTCCTAATGCCTATCTGGGCTCCAGTGATAACTCTGCCAACATGCCTTCCTACACCGCACATGGAGGCCAGTGGGGGCTATGACCATCAGATGAAAGGAAGGCCAGGTTCACAAAAGGGTTTGCTCTGTACGTCTCGCATCCCAGCCATTATTTCTATACTGAGGAAAGCAGACAGGCGAGCAACCTTGTTTACCCCCTGAACATTGCTAGGCCGTGCTGGCGACCTCCATACTGGAAGCCTAGCATCAGACGGTTGTGGCTGTGTGGGGCGGGACTGCAGGGTTGGAGAGACTACTTTAAGGGAGTGCCAGCTGGATTTTCGAGCTGGTGTTCCCTGTTTGGAAAGAGACTCTGTTGTGCTAGCATGGGAGCAGGCGTTTGCCAGTGCAGACCTCTTTTTTTGGGGGGGGGGGAGGGAACGAATTTTCTTAAATCCAAAACTGATGGTTGTTATGGTAGCACATGCCTGTAATTCCAGCATTTGTGAGGTAGGGAGATCCCAAGTTCAAGGCCAGCCTGGGTCTGACAGAGACCTCTACCTCTAAAAACCAAACAGATTGAACAAATTGAACCAAACTGCTTCCACTGTTGAAATAATCAGAGCTGGCTTCCTAAGAGGAGGAGTGCTCACAAATGCCTCATCAAAAGACAAGCTTCCAGTAGGTGAACCCTAAAGACTTCTCAATTTCAATAGACCACCACCTCCCTTTTAATTCCTGCCCCCTTTAAGAGCCCAGCCATGACATCATCTTACAGACTCCAGCACAGCCTACCTGGGCTCCGGCGCAGATCTTTTTGTATTAACTGCTTTTCTGGAAGTGTCTGGTCTCATTTTTATCCACCTACTGAATGCAAACAGAACAGGAAGTATGGCCAGGTTATAAGGTCCATTCACTTCCTTCAGCAAGGCTGTACCCCCTTAAAGGTTCCATAACCTCCCCAAATAGTATCATCAGCTGGGGGACCAAATGTTCAAAGTTGTGAGGCTCCGCGGCAATTTCTCATTCAAAGCCTGTGTCTTAGTGTTTTATTGCTGTGAACAGACACCATGACCTAGGCAACTCTTACAAGCGCAACATTTAGTTGGGGCTGGCTTAAGGGTTCAGAGGTTCAGTCTGGTATCATCAAGGCAGGAGCATGGCAGCATCTAGATAGGCGTGGGGCAGGCATCTTCATCTGAAGGCTGCTAGCCTTAAAGCCCACGCCCACAGTGACACACCTACTCCAATAAGGCCACGCCCACCCGGACAAAGCCACACCTCCTAATAGCGCCACTCCCTGGGGCGAGCATATACAAACCATCACAGCCTGCCACCTCCTGTTTGCCATTTCTGAAGTGTTATCTCGCTATTTGGCCCTATATGGCTAGGTGCTGCCTCTAAGACCCCCTTGAATGTAGTCAGACACTGCTTGGGGCACAGGAAACGAGACATAAAAGGCGTCAAACCAGAGCAGGCACTTCCATGAGAGTTGTGCTAAGCCATGGTAGAGGGGAGACAGTATAACCTCGAGGGAAACTAAGCTAAGGTGGAGAGATTAAGTTAGTGCTTATTTACTCAACGGGACAGAGAAATGAGAAAAGTTGGCATTGAAGGGACCACTATTGGCTCAAGACACCCTCAGCAAGTTCTCAGCTCAAAGGAGATTTGTTTACCCCAGAGGGACAAAGACAAGAGATAGAGGAGGAGGAGGGGGAGGGGGATGGATGGACAAGAGACTGCCTCTAGATAGAGAAGAGACCCATGTGGGCCATAGGAAAATGGCAGCTTATTAAGGTAAAGGGGGGGGGGGATGTTTAATTTCCATTGGACATGCTAATCAGGCGAGACAGAGGGGGCTTTTGACCGCTGGATTTCAGTACTTTGAGAGCTGGACCTTGGTGGTCAGCCTCAGGAGGAGGAAGTGGCCAAATAAGGCACCAGACCTTGGTGGCTGGCTTTAGGAATGTTGTTTAATGGTTTAGCAGGGCAGAGGGAATGGAGGAGAAGGGCAAGGCCTGCCAGAGCCCTGTTTGCCAGGCCCAGACTGGCTAGAGTCTCTTCAGGCATGAAGTTGAGGGCCTGGTGAATAAGATGCTAAACTTGGTGTGGAAGAAATTAATAATCCTAGCTAGCCTGTATCAAAGATACACAATCCAGGTATTTTGTTTACAAGCCATAAGCCTATACTGGGCAAGTTTGGAACTATAAACAACGTATTCCCTGGCTATAAAGTTCCTTGTTACTTGCTGTTTCTTCTGGCCACATGGTGATGATCCATCTCCTCTCTTGGTAGCCTCCCTTTCCTCCTCCTCCTCCTCCTCCTCCTCCTCCTCCTCCTCCTCCTCCTCCCCCTCCTCCTCCTCCACTTTCTCCTCCTCCTCCTCCTCCTCTTGTTCTTCTTGTTCTTCCTTCTTCCTTCTTCCTTCTTCTTTTCTTCTTGTTCTTCCTCCTCCTCCTCCTCCTCCTCTTCTTCTTGTTCTTCTTCTTCTTGTTCTTCCTCCTCCTCCTTCTTCCTCCTCCTCTTCTCCTTCTTCTTCTTCCTCCTCCTCCTCCTCTTCTTCTCCTTCTTCTGATCCTCTTCCTGACCCTCCTCCTCCTGTTCTTTCTCCTCCTCCTCCTCTTCTTCTTGTTCTTCTTGTTCTTGTTCTTCCTTCTTCTTCCTTCTTCTTCTTTTCTTCTTCTTCTTCCTTCTTCTTCCTCCTCCTCCTCTTCTTGTTCTTCTTTGTTCTTCCTCCTCCTCCTTCTTCCTCCTCCTCTTCTCCTTCTCCTTCTTCTTGTTCTTGTTCCTCTTGTCTTCCTCCTCTCCTTTCTCCTCCCTGTGTTCCTCCTCCTCCTTCTCCCTCTCCTTCTCCTTCCTCCTCCTCCTCCTCTTCTTCTGCTTGTTCTCCTTCTTCCTGTTCTTGTTCTTCCTCCTCCTCCTTCCTCCTCCTCCTCTTCCTCCTTCTCCTCCTTCTCCTCTTCTCCTTCTCCTCCTCCTCTTCTTCTTTCTTGTTCTTGTTCTTCTTCTTTTCTTCTTCTTCCTCCTCTTCTCCTTCTCCTCCTCCTCCTTCTTCTTCTTTTCTTCTTCCTCTTCCTCTTTCTCTTCCTCCTCCTCCTTCCTCTACCTGCAACCAACTTCACTGGATCCTCAAGTCCCTCCTTTCTCCCTCCACTGCCCAACCACAGACTGTACTGTTTTATTGACCAGTTGAATTGGAGAGCAAGGTTCACATAGCATCACTTGGTGTGCATGAGGATCTGCTCCTGTGTGTGGGGGATGGGGGAGGGGGAAATCCACATCCTGAGAAGCCAGTATTAGAATACAAGCAGCGTCAGACCAACCCACTACATCTTAGTGTATCAGTGATCTTCCCTGCTGCTGGGATTGGATACCTGTCAAGCAGTGACTTAAGGGAGGGAGGATTCCTCTGTGCTCACCATTTTAAGGGTCCATTCATTGCAGGCAAGGCATGGTGGCAGGAGCCCGAGATGGCAGGCAGGTCCCATTGCATCTGCAGTCTGTCTGGAAGCCAAGAACAGAGAAAAAGTGGGGTCAGGCTATACAATGCCCCTCCTCAAGGCCTACTTCGTGCTGATTTCCTCCCCCTACTGGGGGTTTCCACAACCTTAACATCTGGGGACCTGGTGTTATGGTGGACATTTTCCATTTAAACCACTACAGTTTGGGTGGTGTAGATGGGGAAATGAGTCTATAGGTATTTAGGAAATACTGTTTGAGGGTGAAACTTATTCAGGACAAAAGGCAGCTTATTAAAGGGGTCAGTAAAGGTGTTTCTGTTTTGTTCCTGGTATGATGGCTCCTTTTATACCAGATCTGTTTTTCTCTTGTGACTTACCTTGTCCTGTGGCCTAGGAAGCTGGCATCTGTGTGACTGAACATATGGGTGCCCTCGCTCTCTGGCTTCTGCCTTGTTAAGTGCTCAGCCCTATTCCCTGCCCACCTTAAATCCCTGCAAAGGGCGTTTGGGGATTTAGCTCAGTGGTAGAGCGCTTGCCTAGCCCTGGGTTCGGCCCTGGGTTCGGTCCCCAGCTCCGAAAAAAAGAAAAAAAAAAAAAATCCCTGCAAAGGGTTCCAAGCTGCATGCACGTATGCACATGAGTGCACATGCGTGTGCATGTGGAGACCAGAGATTAATATTGGGGGCTTCCTCTAGCTCTCTCCACCATGTATGTTTGGGTGTACGATTCATTTTACATGTACGAGTGGTTTGCCTACGTGTACCTGTGTGCATCATATGTTTGAAGTTAGAAGAGGGCATCAGGTTATAACCTGGGACCGAAGTTCTAAAATTATTGCTATGAGCCAACAGGTTGAGTCCCAGGGACCAAAGCTAGTTGGAGAAGATGGTTATTCAATAAAGTACTTACCTTGCAAATTAGAAAACCTAAGGTTGATCCCAGAACCCATGTTAAAAACAAACAAACAAAACAAAAACAAAAACAAAAACAAACAAAAAAACCCCACCGAAACAGGGCTGAAGAGATGGCTCAGCGGTTAAGGGCACTGACTGCTCTTCCAGAGGTCCTGAATTCAATCCCCAGCAACCACATGGTGGCCCACAACCATCTGTAATGAGATCTGATGCCCTCTTCTGGTATGTCTGAAGACAGAGACAGTGTACTCATATACATAAAATAAATAAATATTAAAAAAAACAAAATAAAAACTTAAAAAAAAAAAACCCTAATGTCATTAGTACATTCTTGTAAACCCAGCTAGAGAAGCAGAGAGGGTTCAATCCCTGGGTCTTATTGATCAGTTTGCCCAGCCCACCCTGTGAGTTTCAGACCAGTGAGAGCCCTTGTCTCAAACAGCTGTTGGACAGGGCCTGAGGAGCATTTGACCTGCTAGCCTCCAATCACTTACACACATGTGCATCGGTACTCACACACATGGACACACGTGCACGAATACCTCTTCACGTGATCGCCTGATGCACACAAAGTTTGAAATATACTCCCCTCAAGGGGTCGGCTTTGCTGCACCCCATCTTCCAAGTTGTAAGTGGAAAGAAGCAATCTCCCCAAGAGAGGCTTCCGGAGCCAGTGGGGCTGAGGGACAAGTGTGTGGGACTTGGTTGCCCTCACAGGATGGAGGCCTTTTGCTTCCGAGGCTTAGTTCGTTTTCTGCCTTCTTAGATATCACACGGACTAGACTCCTCAATACAAATTCCAGGCTCACAAGTGTAGAAGAAATCTCATGACAATAATTTGTCTCCTTTTTATATTAGTTTATGTGTCAGGTTAGAATTGGTGAGATTATCATCGCTTAAGTGATTTGTCGAGCAAAGGCGTCAGCACCTAGGGTTCTGGGTTCTCCCACTCAACTTTCACAGTAGCACAACTTTCATAATAGAGTGTTTACCTCCCCGTGTGTTTACGTGGCGTTCTTTAATGCTGAGCCAAGTAAGTGACTAGGCAAAGCTGTAGAGTAAATCATTGACGGAGGACCAGAAATAGGGCACACTAGTTCATCTCAGGAGGATCATGTAAGCCCTGCAGTTAGGGTCTAGCCTGGGTAGTATGGAGAGACTATCCATCTCTTTTCCCTCCTTTTGTTTTGTTTTGTTTGTTTTTGTTTTTGTTTTTGTTTTCGGAGCTGAGGACCGAACCCAGGGCCTTGTGCTTTCTAGGCAAGCGCTCTACCACTGAGCTAAATCCCCAACCCCCCCCTTTTTTAAAAAAAAGATTTATTTATTATATATGAGTACACTGTTGCTGTCTTCAGACACAGCAGAAGAGGACATCGGCGGATCCCATCACAGATGGTTGTGAGCCGCCATGTGGTTGCTGGGAATGGAACTCAGGACCTCTGGAAGAGCAGTCGGTGCTCTCAACCTCTGAGCCATTTCTCCAGCCCCCTCTCCCTCCTTTCTTTCCCCTCTCCCTTCCTTTTCTTCTTTACTCTTGCCTGACAGGTTTTCCTACATATTCCAGACTGGCCATGATCTTCATACAGAGCCAAGCCCTGCTTCAAGCTCCTCAGGATGGTCACAGGTGTGCACCACCGTGCCCAACCGTGAAGTCTTAACTCCCTCACGGGCTGGCAATAGCTGAGGAGACTTTTCAGTTGGCAGAGTAAAACTCTTGCTCTGCTAGTGCGAAGACCAGAGCTTACTCTGTAGAGCTCGCTTAAAAAGCCAGTCACAGTAGAGTGGAGACAGGCAAGTCAGCTTTACTCAGACAAAAAGAAATGACGCAGGTTTACCTTTGGTCTCCCAGGCATGCATGTCTGTGCAAGCACACCCTCATACACACACATGTGCACACACACACACACCTTCCCAAACCACCCAGCCGACCAACCTGGTCAACCAGCAAACCAACCGTGCTGGATGGTTTTGTCGACTTCCTACGAACCTAGACACACCCGGAAGGAAGAATTCTCACTTGAGGACTAGCATCCATCCATTTGGCCTGCAAACATGTCTGCAGAAAGGGTGTTTTCTTGATGGCTGACTAATGTAGGAGGGCCCAGCCTGCACAGGAAGGGTAGTCGAACAAGCAGGAGAAGCAAGGCAGTGAGTGGCATTACCTCACGGTCTCTGCTCCAGGTCTGCCCTCGGGGATGGGCTGTAACCTGCCAAAAAAAAACACTTTTCTTCCCAAGTTGCTTTTGGTCATGGTATTTATCCCGGCAACAGAAAGCCCACAGGGACACCAAGAATTGAAATTTACCTTCTTTTCTCAGATGTTCCTGCCTTAGCCCTACCAGCCTTCATCAACTTTCTCCTCCTCCTCCTCTTCCTCCTCCTCCTCCCCTCCTCCTCCTCCTCCTCCTCCTCCTCCTCTTTTCCTTCCTCCTCCTTCCTCCTCCTCTTCTCCTCCTCCTCCTCCTCCCCTCCTCCTCCTTCTTCTCTTCCTCCTCCTCCCCCTCCCCTTCCTCCTCCCTCTCCCCTTCCTCCTCCCTCTCCCCTCCTCCTCCTCCTCTTCCTCCTCTTCCTCCTCCTCCTCCTCTTCTCCTCCTCCTCCTCCTCCCTCCCTTCTTCTTCTTCTCTTCCTCCCTCCTCCCTCCCCTTCCTCCTCCCTCTCCCCTTCCTCCTCCCCCTCCCCTTCCTCCTCCCTCTCCCCTCCTCCTCCTCCCCCTCCGTCCCCCTCCTCCTTCTTTCTTCTTCTTCCTACTCCTCCCCTTCCTCTTTTGGGTTTTTTGTTTGTTTGTTTTTCAAAACAGGGTTTCTCTGTGTAGCCCCTGGCTGTCCTAGAACTTGCTCTGTAGACCAGCCTGGCCTCAGACTCAGAGCTCTGCCTACCTCTGCCTCCTGGGTGCTGGGATCCAAGATGTTCGCCACCACCATCACCTGGCTCTTAGTGTTTGCTTTGGAGAGAGGATCTCTCGAAGTTGCCCAGGCTGGTCAAACATCCAGTCAGCGTTCCGGGCCAACCTCGAGACTGTGATCCTCCTGCCTCGGCTTCTGGAGACGCTAAGATCATAGACCCAAGCTACCGGACTCTTGATTGAGGAAGGTTCTTTGAGTCTTCTTTTATTGGGAAAGGGACACTGAGGAGCTACACGAAGCTGTAGTACAAGAGCTGCTTAATTTCATTCTATTGATCCTCCTTCTCTCTCTCATTTGACAGCTGGACGCCTTCTCCAGTTTTTTTGAGAAAGGCGGCTCCAAGACACTGAAGTTTTTGTACCAGGAAGGAGACGTGCCTGGTTTGGGTAAGGATGTTTTTATGGGGGTTCTCAGCTTGAAATGAACTGACGAACGTTGAGGCGCTGACTCTCTTTTTTTCCCCCGTAGGCTTCCACTTTCGCAGAGAAAACTTGACCAGAAATCTATGTTTAAAAACACTTTTTTGGGGGGCGGGGGATTTAGCTCAGGGGAAGAGCGCTTACCAAGGAAGCGCAAGGCCCGGGGTTCGGTCCCCAGCTCTGAAAGAAAAGAAAAAAATTTTTTGGGGGGGAGGGGTTGGAGGGGAAGGGGGAGGGAGGGGGAGAGAGAGAACCAGCTCCTGCAGGTTGTCTTTTGACCTCCACATGCATGGCTTGCCACCTACGTGGGTAAACAATACATGTAATAATAAAAAAAAAAAAACCCTCCGTTCTGAGTTCAATAATTTCAGCCATTGCTGTCCTGTTTAGGGAGAGGCAGTGAGGCATCGGCCTCTATCGGGAAGGTACACTTTTTCATTAGACTTTAATTGCCGTTTTCTGGGACAGGTCGATCGTTTTTTGTCTTCGTGTGTTTAGATGGCTAGAAGGCGGGCACGATCCCTCTCTGGAGCCCGGCAGTTGCCCCCTTGTGGCCCTGGCTCAATGTTTTGTGGCGTCTGCCGCTGTTAGCTGCAACATCTGGCTTTCCTATATGACACCTAAGATAATTACCACAACAGCCGGGTTTCAAGAACTAGATACTTGGGCTGTCCATTTGGTCTTAGACTACTTGTTAAAAAAGTAGTATGTGTGTGTATTGGTGTGCATTTGCACACATGTCTGTGGGTTATAGAGGTGGGGGACCCCCTCAGGAGGCGTCTTAAGGAATGATACCCACCTTTTTTTTTTTTTTTTTTTGGTTCTTTTTTTTCGAGCTGGGGACCAACCCAGGGCCTTGCGCTTCCTAGGCAAGCGCTCTACCACTGAGCTAAATCCCCAACCCCGATACCCACCTTCTTTAGCACAGGTTCCTGCATTGGCTTGGGGCTTGCTATAAGGCTAGTTTGGCTGGTCATTAAGCCGTCGCTCTCTGAGTTGGGTCACCTCCAGGAGTTCATGCCCAGTTCTTGACACTTGTTTCCAGAATGTGGTCGGACAATTACCGGCGTCCCCAAAGGGGGGAAAATGATGAGACTGTACATAGACAACGCGGCCCCCGAAAAGCTGAAGGAACTGTGCTTATTTTTCGTCCGCTGTCGGAATGACGTCGCCATCAATTCTAAAACCATTTACGAGGTATGTTTTAAAACACAGAGAGCTTTCCACACACCCCACCCCCTTTTCCCTCCTTTCCTACGTGCAAGACTGAAACGAGTTCCGAGAAAATGACGTGTTTGTATACTTAAAGAAACTAAGGGGTCGGGGGAAGCGCAAGGCCCTGGGTTCGGTCCCCAGCTCCGAAAAAAAAAAAAAAGAAACTAAGGGGTCGCCTGTCATAGCGCTCGGTTAGTGTCCTCCTGCAGATACCGACTTTGAAAGCTTACGTTTTGCGAAGAAAATTTGTTCTTTTGTTTTTGTTTTTTAAAAGATTTATTATTATTTTTTTTTATGTGAGTACACTGTCGCTGTCTTCAGACACACCAGAAGAGGGCATCAGATCCCATGACAGATGGTTGTGAGCCACCATGTGGTTGCTGGGAATAGAACTCGGGACCTCTGGAAGAGCAGTCAGTGCTCTTAACCGCTGAGCCATCTCAAGAAGAAAATTTGAAGGTTTATGTTTTTGAGGCAGGATCTCATATAGCCCAGGCTGGCCTTAAGCTGCTCGGTGTACACACACACAGACACACGCGCATGCGCGCGCGCGCGCGCGCGCGCACACACACACACACACACACACACACACACACACACACACACACACACACACACAAGTGTGTGTGTCACTGTTCTGGTTTGCTTTCTGTTCCTGTAACAAGATACTGGCCAAAAACAATCAGGGGAAGAAAGGGTTTACTTCCCTTCCACCTCTGGATCACAGTATAGCATTGAGCAAAGTGGAGACAGGGCCTGAAACAGGGACGCGAGGAGGGAGCGCTGCTTATTGGCTCGCTCCCCTAAGGCTTGCTCAGCGCGCTTTCTCATATAAAGCAGGACCATCTGCCTGGGGGTGGCCCAGTGGATCGGGCCTTCCCACATCAATTAATCCAGAAAATGACTCTCACACATGCCCGCAGGCCAATCTGCCGGATGAAGTTCCTCAGCTGAGCTTTCCTCTTTCCCGGGTGACTCTGGCTCTCATGTCACCTTGAGGAAAACAGCCGCCAGCCCTAAAGTTTGTGAAAAGCCGCTTTCTTCTGAAAGGCCTTTAGGGACACATTCAGTTTCGTTCACAACGTCTTATGTCCCAGTTACTACACTTATTCTCTGCTTCGTATTTTACATTTTTTGGACATTTTCAGGGAGAAGAAGGAACTGACTGAAAGTCTAGGCATTGCTAACCTAACTCAGGAAAGGCCGGACTGCAGGATAGAAGCAGCCCGTAGCGTTACATAGACCAGAATTTACCTCCAAGCCTAGTCGCTGGCTATCGCTGTTTCTGATGGCAAGCGGCTCGCCCTCTGCGGGAAATGCGCATGCGGGGTAGCTGTGGGACCTCAGAAAGATAAATACCGCCCAGCTTACCGTGGGTCTTACTTCCTACTTGGGTGGGAAGGGTAACAAATCCACATGTAGTTTGGCTTCTTTCCTGTTTGTGAGGAAAGACTGTCTGGAGAGACGCTGTGAAGTGAGGTGGCCAGTGGTTCCCCTTGGGCCCTCGAGGTTACTTACCTGCATATCTTGTGCTGGTTGAGACCTCTGCTGGTAGTTCATGAGGAATCTGCCCTTCCCCCTCCCTAGGCTCGTTCTTTCTGAACTCTTGCTGCTTTACCAGGCCATCTCCATGTGTGGACGAATGTTCTTCCTGTCATCAGTTTTACTGATGCTCTCCTCAGTTAATCTATGGGTCAGTCTGCTATTTTTAATAATTTAGACTCCTCCGTTCTCTTCCCCTTGCCTTTGCAGTCCACCTTTCTCCTTTAACCCTCCCCCTTCCCTCCCCTCCCCTCCCCTCCCTTCCATCCCTTCTTTCTGTTCTGAGGATCAAATCCATGACTTCTTGGCATCTGCAAGCCAAGGGCTCTCCTACTCCGGCCATATCTCCAGCTCTCTTTTGTTCGTTTCTGGAGAGAGTGAGTCTCGCTGTTATCCAGGCTGGCCTTGAACACCTGGGTTCCTAGTAAACCTGTGTCAGCTAACACTTTAGGGTTTTTTGTTTGTTTGTTTGTTTGTTTTTTAAAGAGTCACAGTTATGCATGATCGTGGTATAGAGATGAATAGATTCTTTGAGGCCTGGGACGCAGGGCTGGCTTCTCTCTACTGCACTCTCCAGAGGCAGTTCTTAAGTCTCTGAGATGGGGATGGAAGGCGGGCTCAGAACGCTCTGCTCTTCGGGAGTGCCTGAATTCAGTTCTCTGCATCTCCCTTGGGTGGCCCATAACCACCTGCAATCCAGGCTCAGGGCATCCGACACCTTTCAGACACGGCAGGCCTACCTATGTGTGTGCATGTATTTAAAAACAGAATTAAAAAAAAATGAGAAGCCTCTGTTAGAATAATTGTTAATTTAACTCTACAAGCCTCTTACAACCTTTCTAAAGTGTCATATGTAGGAACAGACGTAATTATATTTCAGACTTTGTAGATAAGCATCGGTTCCTAGGTTCCTATCGTAACCATGCAAATGCAGACGCAAGATCTTGTCCCAGGGGTTTTCAAAGCCATGGCAATTAAGAAGGGAAAACAAACAATACAGGAAAGGGGCCAGGGCAAGAAACAGCCCAAAGACAAGTCCTCAATGGCCCACTTCCTCCAACCAGCCCCCAGCCCCTCCTACTTTGAACCACTTCTAGTCTTCATCCCACTCCCGGTCTGCCCGCCCTCTTCCCCCTACCCCTTTATATAACAGCCCCATTACAATGCATGCCCATTACAAAGGAATTAGTCCAGGGATTAGTTCAGAGTCTTCATGAGGTAATCCTGTATGGAAACATCACACTGTGTGTGTGTGGGCGCGCGCACACACACACACACACACACACACACAGGCATGTTTCCCTAATCCCCTGGGAATCTCAAGTCAACAAGGATTACCCATCATGCTGTTTTCTCCACCAACAGCACACCTGGTACCCGAGAATGTCCAGGTGTGAGAGGCTCAGTTGCTCTTTCCCACGCCCCCCCATAGGTCATAGGCACAGCTCCTCCCCTTGGTAGAGATTAAAGTACTGAGGAAAGCATCTCCAGGGCAGAGCAGGGCCAGATGTGAGAGTGTTAGTTGCAGGTGGCTCAGTGGTTAAGAGCACTGACTGCTCTTCCAGAGGTCCTGAGTTCAAATCCCAGCAACCACATGGTGGCTCAACCATCTGTAATGAGATCTGATGCCTCTTCTGGTGTGTCTGAAGACAGCGACAGTGTACTCACAGACATGAAATAAATAAAAAAAAGTGTTGATTCCAGACTTCTACTGTTCATAAGCATTCCGTGTTTCCCAACAGTTTACAAAATATATCAACTGTTGACTGCAGGTGAAAAATAGCTTATGATTTTTCCCCCCAGTTCTTTAATGGACTTAACGCCTAACAGTTGAATACCACCCTTTCAGGATGTGCTGTTTACTGTCTTGGATGCGTCCAAAGGACTCTTAAAAGGAATCAAGAAAATGCTGAAAAACATATTTCTACCCGCTATCCTTGCCACGGGCAACTGGGGTGCCTTAAACCAGTCTAAGCAGGGCGAATACGAGAAACATATTTTCACAGAAACCATCAACAGATATCTTTTGTTTCTGGACGGTAAGTGTGCGTCTTAAAAGTGTGGCAAACCACTCAAAACGAGGCCTTTTAGCTGCAGGGTTTGTTACTGAGAGCAGGGTTGATAGAAGGAAGGTCTTCAAAAGGAGATGGTAATAAAAGTCACCAGGGGCCCTGGAGAACAGGAGGGCCTTTCTCACCAGGGTTCTTTGCAGGTAAAAGGCATTCATTCTATCACGAGGGATCTTTGCCTGTTCTTAGTCAAAGTTTGCCACTAAGAAAAATCTGGCCTTGCGCCGGAGAGATGGCTTAGCAGTTAAGAGCTTTTGCGATTCTTGTAGAAGACCCAGGCTTGGTTCCCAGCCTCCCCCCTCCCCCAACAGCAGCTCCTAACTCCAGTTCCAGAGGACCCAACGCCCCCTTGTGGCCTCCGTGGGTACTGCACACAGGTGGTGCAAAACTTGGGCACACATATACATGAACACAGATATTTTCAAACCGGGCTTTACAACAATCTCCTTAAAATGTACTTTTATCACTTAACGCTGTGAAAGTATACAGTTTGATCCGTAAGTCAGCTCACAAGCTCTTTCTCTTTTTCTTTTCGAGACAGGGTCTCACGTAGCCCCGGCCAGCTTCAAACTCCCTCTGTGCCTTCACCTTCCCAAGTGCTAGGGTGAAACCTCTATGCCTGGTTTATGCTAGGGGATCAAACCCAGGGTTTTGTGCATGCCAGGCAGGCGAGCGCCCTAGCAACTGCGCTCCATACCTACCCATGCAATTATTTCTTTATAAGGCACTGGATCGTTCTCTTTTCTGTAAACCTTACAGCCCGGAAGCACTTCTCGCCGCGGAACGCGCACAGGGACCTCTTCCTAATGTACCGTTTCCTTCTCTAAGGTGCCACCATCAGCATCGAGGGGACAGTGATGTTGAAGAAGGTGGACAATATCGATTTCTCCAAGCTGCACAGCTTTGAAGAGGTCACAGCGGCAGCGAGCAGTTCAGAGATGGTGCATCAGCTGGAGGACGTCCTGATGATGTGGTACAAGCAGATCGAGCAGGTGGGTCCTAGCTTGAGGTGTGGGGGGTAGGGGTAGGGGGAGGGCGGGGGATGGAGGATTGAGAGCGGGAAAATATCACAATGAAGAGAGCCACAGAGACAAGCCTTAAGTTCATCCTGGGTGGCCAGTGGAAGTGTTACCGCAGTCAGAAAGGCTTAGCCTAGTCTTTTGGTCTCTTTTTTTTTTTTCTACCCCCAAGCTGAGAACCGAACCCAGGGCCTTGCGTTTGCCAGGCAAGCGCTCTACCACTGAGCTAAATCCCCAACCCCCAGCCCAGTCTTCTTAATATCACCATTCCAATGAAGCAAAAGAACAACAAAACAAAAAAAACCATAGCATACGTCAAACTTCTTGGGGCAGTTGTAAAATCATTAGGAATATTCTGTATAGATTTATTAATGCTGGAAATTAGTACAGTGTTGGCTATTCCTTAACCAGCCAGTTAACCACACTGAGGCCTTTTACTATTTCAAAGCTGATGCTTTAGCTGGGCCGACTCTCAAACAGCTCATCTAAGTTACCTTGACCACCCAGCCCCATGTAGTCACGTGGCTAACTATACCTTCCAGGCCCATAGTCACATCTGCCCCCTCTCATGTCTCCTAGCAAAAATGACCTTCCTCTTTCTTCTTCCCAGAGTTCCTTTCTCCCTCCCAGGAAGTCCTGCCCTCTACTTCCTGCCCAGCTAATGGGCTGTCATCAGATTTTTATTAACACCAATCAGAGAATGCCTGGGGTAGGTGAGGAAGGACAGAGGTACAACGTCACACAGTATATCCCATCAGGTAGTGGAGGTAGCTAATTTGTTAAAGTTCTCATCATGCACATGAGAATCCTTGATTTCAATACCCAGCACCCATACTAAAAGTCAGGCGTGCAACTTTAACCCCAGCACAGGGAGAACAGAGACTGCTAGATACCTGACATGGGTCAGCTGTTCTAGCCTAATTGGTAAGCACTAGGACCCAGTGAGAGACCCAGTCTCAAAACCATGTAGATGGTGCCAGAGGAATGACAACTGAGGTTGACAGCTAGCCCTCCCTTCAACATGTGTGCACAAGGGCGTGAACACCCATGTAACCCGTGCATACAAGGGCATGAACACCCATATAACATGTGCATACAAGGGCAGGAGCACCCATAATATATGTGTGCACAAGGGCATGAGCACCTATATAGCATGTGCATACAAGGGCATTGAACACCCATATAACATGTGCACAAGGGCATGAACTCCCATATAACATGTGCATACAAGGGCAGGAACATCAGTGTAACGTGTGCATACATACTAATTGATAGAGAGGCAGATCTTAGTAATAAGGGCAGAACCCTCATGATCTAATAACCTTCCAAAGCCCTTACCTCCAAATACTGAGGGGTAGGTCTCTGTGTTTGAGTTTGGGAGGACAGCCATGTTCAGCTGACATGTTAACATTACAGCGTTAGAGATTTATTCCATTATCATCATGGCGGAAAGCATGGCGGCATGAGACATGATGCTGTTGAAGGAGCCGAGAGTCTCATGTCTTGTTCCCCAGGCAGCAGGAAGTGACTGTCACGTGAGCATGGCCATCGCTAGCAGCAGCTTCCTCGAACAAAGCCACGCCTACTCCAGCAAGGCCACACCTCCTAATAGTGCTGCTCCCATGATCCTGTGGGGGCCATTGTCTTTCAAACCACCACACTGCCCTAGCAGAGGACATGAGTTTAGTTCCCAGCTCCCACAAAGCAGGTTCAGCCTTCTGTACCTCCAGTTCCAGGGAATCTGATGCCCTTCTCTGGCTTCCATGGTGCATGTACATGCAAACGAACACTCATATACATAAGATAAAATAAAAAAATACATTTTTTAAAAAGTGTGACCTCAGATGCCAGCAAGATCCACTTAGAAAATTGTATTCTGTTAGACAGACTTTTCAATGTTGAAATTATATCAGCCATCCATATACTTAAGGAAGCAGAGAGCTTTATTCTTCCTTTCCCTCTGTAAGGATTTTCTACTTCTGGTATTACAAAGGTCAGGAATGCATATGCAATGGCTGTCTTCGCTCAGGCTTCCTTCACATGTGCTCAGGAGTCTCGGTGGAATCCCTCAGACTGAAGGCCTCTTATGGGATATTATCCTGTCCTCCATTCAGTGATTGCTGTAGTTTTGCTTTTAGTGCTGTAATAAAATACCCTGACAAAAAGCAGGGCTGGGAAGATATCTCATGGTAGAGTGCTTGCCTAATACATATGGAACCCTAAGTTTGATTCCCAGTATCACACATACACACACACACACACACACACACACACACACACACACACACACACTTATGCACACGCTCACACATGCACACACACACACATACATGTGCACACACACATGCATACACATGCACACACACATACATGCACAGACACACACACTCACATGCAAACACACACATGCACTCACACATACACACATACACATGCACACATAATGCACACACATGCACACACTCATACATGTGCACATACACATACATGCATGGACACACAGTCACATGCAAACACATACACACTCACACGTGCATACACCCACACACATACACACGCACACATACATGCACACGCATGCACACACTCACATGTGCCCCCCCCACACGTACACATGCATAAGCGAGCATGCTTACTCATGCTCACCTTCCTCTCTGCCCATATATAATTCAGGACCCCTGCCTAGGGAATGGCGACACCACATTGGACTGGGTTGTCCCCTATCAGTTAGGGTACTCAGGACAATCACTCACAGGCATGTCTATAGGCCAACCCGTGATTAGGTTATTCACTGTTGAGTCTCAAGTGACAAAGACAAACGGCACAGTGGTTAAATTAATTTATGTACTTTACAGAAGCATATGGACCTTCTCATTCCCGAGAGCCATTAGTTACAGCTGGCTAGCATTGTCAGGTGGCCTCGGGTGGCCGCTATGTCAGGTGTACCATGGTGTCATGGTTTGACTTTGCACTACACTGAGTGCCAATGGAGTTAGGCCTATTTAATGGCTGCTTAGGCTTCTTCTTGCTGACTTGCCTGTTTAAATCATTTACTTGGTTATCTTTTGGAATGATGGATGTTACCTCGTTGAACTGCTGGACTTCACATAGTGTTTTCCAGGTCTTAATTCTTGGTTGTTCCCGCTAGGTCCTGCATTCATTTGGCAGGGCGCCTTTAGTGATAGAAATCTTAACAACTTCAATTTCATTTCATTTTATGTGTGTTTTGCCTGTACGCATGTATGTGCACCACATGCTTGCAGTACCCGGGACAGTCAAAGAGGGGGCTATGCATGCAGTACCCAGGGTAGTTAGAAGAGGGGGCTATGTATGCAGTACCCACAGCAATCAGAAGGGGGCTCTGCATGCAGTACCCACGGCAGTCAGAAGGGGGAGCTACTGGTAATTGTGATGATAATCAATTTCAGGTCCTTATTGAGAGTGAGCAGATGAGAAAAGAAGCTGACGATTCCGGCCCACTCACCGAATTGGAGCACTGGAAGCGCATGTCGGCCAAGTTCAACTACATCATTGAGCAGATCAAAGGGCCCAGTTGTAAGGCCGTCATAAACGTGCTAAACGTCGCACACTCCAAGTTGTTAAAGGTAAAAGGTTCTTTCATTGTAGACGGGATGTTCTTTAGAACGACTTACTAGAAAATTACCCTGATCAAACGGCCTCTTAAAAAATTTGAGACGTGGGGATTGGGGATTTAGCTCAGCGGTAGAGCGCAAGCGCAAGGCCCTGGGTTCGGTTCCCAGCTCCGAAAAAAAAAAAAAAATTTGAGACGTATTTTGAGTATATACCACAGGCAGCTGGAGTTAGAGGTAGTTGTAAGCCACCCAGCCTGGGAACTAGGAACCAAACTCACACCAAGGAGCACGATTCTGAGCTGTCTCTCCAACCCTCACCTCTCCCACTAAGTAGGCTAGGCCTGCTACCCAGTAAGGCCCAGACATTTGCTTGACCCTGTCTCCCCAGGACTGGGATGACACAGGTTCCACTCCGCCCAGCTCTTTTGACATGGGCTCTGAGGCTCAAAACCAGGTCTCCTTGTTTTGCGGCAAGCGCTTTTCTGACTAAGCTCTCTCCCCATTCCCACAAAAAAAGGCATCATTTTTGCATGTTAGGAATTTCAGATTTTCCTAGTTATGAAATACACCGTAGGCTGTTTTAATCAATTGCTATTTCTACTGCGCTATAGGGGGGAAAAACCAATCAATTCCACCTGTCTAGCTTTATCTTGGTACCCTTCCCAGTCTTTAGAGACCACTCTTCCATTCCGTTGTAAGGCGTCAGAGGGCTTCTTGCTACCCAGCCATCACGCGTTTGTTAGAAGTGTCGAGCTTTGAATCGGGCTCTCTCTCGGAGACCACCACAGTTCCCAGCTGACGAGGCAAAGGTTCATCTCTCAGTTTTGACAGTTCATCTGTGGTGTGCCATCCAGAGAAACGGGCGCTTTTTTTATTTGGAAGGTGTTTGGGGAATTGCGGATCAATACAGATTTGCTGAAGTGAGGAGTCATGCCGGAGAGGTCTCAGCGACCGAGAGCACTTGCTGCGCTCGCAGAGGACCTGGTTGTACAGGGCACCTAGCAACCACCTGTAACTCTAGTTCCAGGGTAACTGACTTCCTTGCCCACCTCTGTGGGCATTGCACACACGTGACTGCCCAGAGAGATGTGCAGAGACACACTGCACACATACAGTAAGAAAAGAACAAATTGAAATCATTCTGAACGGCTACGCAGAAAGACAAAAAAAGCAAAGAGTTTAGCTCCACATCCCTTTTCCCCACCTCTTTTATCTTTCTTCCTAGGGGTAGTTTTTTTTAATTAATTTTTTAAAGATTATTTATTTCTTAATGTATGCACGTGAGTACACGTATGTCTAGGCACCATGCAAGTGTCTGGAGCCCGCAGAAGAGAGAAGGCGGCGCTGAGTTCCTTGGAACCGCAGTCAGAAGTGGTTGTGAGCCCCCGCTGGGAGTCGAACCCGGGTCTTCTGCCACAGCAAGGGCTCTAACCACTGGGCAATCTCTCCAGCCTCTCCTAGGGGTCGCTGCCATGCACAGTTTGGCTTGGTCCTTTGCTTATTCAATTCCTTTCCCTTAAAGTTTATATTTCTCTGCATGGACGTGCAACTATGTTTTGTTTTTTGTAAAACGTTTATACAGTAGGTATAAAAAACAAATGTCTTTTTTTCCCATTGTTTTTAATCAGATATTTTCTTTATCTACATTTCAAATATTATTCCCCTTCCTGGTTTCCCCTCTGGAAACCTCCTATCCCATACCCCCATCCCCTGCCTCCATGAGGGTATTCCCCCACCCACTCAACCACTCCCTCCTGCCTCCCTACCCTGGTATTCCCCTGCACTGGGGCATCGAGCCTTCATAGGACCAAGGTCCTCTCCTCCCATTGATGCCCAACAATGCCATCGTCTGCTACATATGCGGCTGGAGCCATGGGTTCCCTCCATGTGTACTCTTTGGTTGGTGGTTTAGTCCCTGGGAGCTCTGGGGGGGGAGGTGGTGGTGTCTGGTTGGTTGATATTTTTCTTCCTATGGGGTTGCAAACCCCCTCAGCTACCTCAGTCCTTTCTCTTAACTCCTCCATTGGGGACCCCGTTCTCAGTTCAATAGTTGGCTGTGAGCATCAGCCTCTGTATCTGTAAAACAAATGTCTTTTAATCATATCCCTTCCCTACCCCCGTTCTTCATTCCTGAGTCTGAAATTCTCACCACAACGTCCTGCTGTGCTGAGCTCTCTTGCAGCATTAGAAGGCATCTCTAGCCCACGGCTTCGAGCTCTCCCACCTCCTTTCCTCGGGCTAGTTTTTGGAAGGCCTAAGAACCACGTGGTCAGTTTGACGGCCATCATGGTGTCCCGCCTCTGGTTCTAATTTTCTGTTACCTATCTCATCACCATGCAAAAAAAAAAAACCACGAGGATGGCCAGAGGAGGAGTGGTTCCTTGGGCTCGTGGTTTCCGAAGCATTACCGTCGTTTGTCGGCAAGGTCCGGTAGAGCTCATGGTAGCAGGAGTGTGTGGGAGACGCCTTTGACGTGGTGCGGACTAGCAAACAGGGCAAAGATATTGGCATCTGTGGAGGCCTTCCTCTGCCAGCCGCGCCACACGTCCTAAAGCTCCACGGCCTTCAAAATGATGGCACTAGCTGAGAAACACGCACGGGAAAACACCCGTCTTTGACCAGATTTTCAGATTCAAAGGACAAAACTCGAAAGAAAAAGTTGACTTCCAACTGAGTCCATTTTGCCAATAAGGGTGTTTATTCCCTTTGAATCATGTTCTAGTATCGCGACTCACCGTTGAAGGCCCAGAACCGTTATGTAATGTCATCAGTAACCCATCTTGGAAGAACCAATCTGGGCAGTCTTAAGTCTGTAGACAAGGACAGCAACCACAGAGGAATGACTAATTTTTGTCAAGAATTTAACATGCTTGTAACAGCCAGTTCTTAAGTTCTACAAGACAGGGAGTTATCAGAGGCTAGAGAGATGGCTCAGTGGTTAGGTGCACTTAACTGCTCTTCCAGAGGACCCTAGTAACTCCAGCTCCAGGGACTCTGCCGCCCTCTTCTGGCCTCCTTGGGTACCTGCACTCACTCACTCACAAACTCCCTCTCTCCTACTCCATAAACACATAATTAAAAATTTTTTTTCTTTCTAAAAAAATTTATGTGTATATGTAGATGCCTTGTCTGCATTTTGCACACCAGAAGAGGTTGTCAGGTTTCAGGGGACTACGGTTATTAGACAGTTGTGAGCTGCCATGTGAGTGCTGGGATTTGAACTCAGGACCTCTGGAAGACAGCCAGTGTCCTTAACCACTGAGCCATCTCTCCAGCTCAAGTGAATCTTTTTCAGAAAGAAAAAAAAATCACACCAGTGAGACTTCGACATTTTTTCCCCCAGTGTCCGTTTGCTTAGGGAAAACAGCATGAGTTTCTTGACTTAAATTGCAGCACACTGAGATGTTTGGAGTGATAATTGGATTCTTAACGCACTTTCGATTCCTTAGAACTGGCGGGATTTGGATGCGCGAATCACGGACACGGCAAATGAATCCAAGGACAACGTGCGCTACTTGTACACCCTGGAGAAAGTATGTCAGCCCCTCTACAACTACGACCTGGTGAGCGTGCTCCTCAAGGTGGGCTTTCTAGGGCCTGGAGGGGCGGCTCAGCATTCGGAAGACTAAGGAGTGCGGTTCCTAACGCTAGCTTGCATGATTAAAGCACTTGGTCGCGGCGCTCGAGCGCAGCAGCCCTTGGAAGCAAACCGGGGTAACGCGTGCGCGGGAATTTACTTCAGTCGTCTCCATTTTTAGGTCTCCATGGCACACGGCATACAAAACTTGATTAATGCCATCAGGATGATTCACAGCGTGTCGAGGTATTATAATACATCAGAGAGGATGACGTCATTATTCATCAAGGTGAGATCATCATCATCATCATCATCATCATCATCATCCCGTATATGTGTGATGTTTGTGTAGCAGGGCACAGTTGTATTACAGCAGCTTGGGGAGATCAGGGGACCACTTTGTAGGGTCTGTTCTGTCCTTCTGTCTTTACATGTGTGCCTTGGATTGGACTCGTTGCCTGGCTTGCAAGGCAAGCACCTTGACTTGCTAAGCCATCTCACCAACCTATCATGGCAAATTCTCCTCCTCCCTCCCCTCCCTCTCCTCTCTCTCTCTCTCTCTCTCTCTGTGTGTGTGTGTGTGTGTGTGTGTGTGTGTGTGTGTGTGTGTATCTGTCTCTGTGTCTCTGCCTCTCCCTTTCCCTCTCTCTCGGTCTCTGTCTCTCTGTCTCTGTCTTTCTCTGTCTCTGTCTCTCTCTCCTGAGACAGAGCTTCTCTGTGTAGCCCTGGCTATTCTGGAACCTGCTCTGTAGACCAGGCTGGCCTCAAACTCAGAGACCCACCCTCTTCTGCCTCTGAGTTCTGAGATGAAAGGCTGCATTGTGGCACCACCGCCCCGTCTCTATGATGAGTTTCTAAGGGAAGTCACACCCATGGTCTTTCCCTTTAAGGTGTGGAAGGGAGTCGTGAAGTACTCTTGGTGATCTGGCTTTTCCAACTTCCACGTGGGGGTGGCTGGTAGGGTAGAGTGGGCTGGGTTATCAGTTGTACTCAATTGTGTTTAACACTAGCAGTGAGAACTTTGAGATCAGCCCCTCAGCTTAAAGATAGCCGTTTTCTTCCATTTAGTCAATCTAAGTACTTTTGAGTCTGCCGAGTAGATAAGGCTTTATTTAGTTTGTATAAAATGTTCATCTTGTAGTTAATTATCTTTAAAGACATTTAAAAAATTATCTGAGATACATTCGAATAGAATCTAATTAGATAAGTAAAGGCATAGCCGAAGTGGAAACAGGGATTTGATGAATACTTCCCCCTGGAAGACCACGGGAATCCTCTTGGCTCTTTTGTTTTCAGTTTCTATCGATATTTCAGGTTGAGACCATTCTTGGTTCCAGATTATATTTTTTAAGATAACTTTTTATATTTATTTATTTTATGTGTATGAGTACACTGTAGTTGTCTTCAGACACATCAGAAGAAGGCATCGGATCCTCATTACAGATGGTTGTGAGCCACCATGTGGTTGCTGGGATTTGAACTCAGGACCTCGGGAAGAACAGTCAGTGCTCTTAACTGCTGAGCCATCTCTCCAGCCCTCTCCCCTAACCATTTTTAAGTGGCTGTCATTCATTACTTTGGACTAAGTTAGGACCTAGGTGGAAGTGTATTAGACAAATAGAAAATGTGCTTGGTGGGGAGGGGCTGGAGAGATGGCTCAGTGATTAGGAGCACTGACTGCTCTTCCCGAGGTCCTGAGTTCAAATCCCAGCAACCACATGGTGGCTCACCACCATCTGTAATGGGGATCTGGTGCCCTCTGCTGGCGTGTCTGATCAAAATATAATGTACTTGACTTTGAATCTCATGGCCCCAGTGACAGAGATGGGTTTTCTTCATTTTTATTGGATTTGTTTGTTGTTTTTTAATTTTGTGATTTATTTACTCCGTGACTTAATTAATTTATCACGTACATTATGCTTTTAAACGCCATTTACCAACGGCCACTTTGTACCCACCTTTATTTTAGGTAACCAATCAGATGGTGACAGCCTGTAAAGCATACATTACTGACGGGGGAACAAACCACGTGTGGGACCAGGAAACGCCAGCGGTCCTAAAAAAGATCCAGGTTTGGAAAAGCGTTTCATTTTGAGAAAGCAAAGCTCTCACCTGACAGCTCAATTTCCTTCCCTTTGTTCGGTCATGAATGGAGTAGTGGAGTGTGGGAATATAAAAGAGGATTTCTGTGGATACTTCACTCTGGTGGGGCCAGAGAGACGGCTCAGTGGTAGTGTTGGGAGGAACGAAGTCTTTCGGTAGATATCCGCAAGCATGCGCAGTGCCCCCATAATTAAAAGTAACAAAGTATTCTATGTGTTAGAACGAGAGGAGCAGGTTAAAGTAGCTGGAAAGGTGGAAAAACTAACTGAAGTGGGCTCTGGCTGGCAGGTTTGCAGTATTGGATTGCAAGACGCACCGGCCCTGCAGAGGCCAGGACAGATGCCCCTCCCCCTACCCCGCCCCTAAAGCCATAGACAAGTATCTGTGTTCGAAGTACAGAAGGAAAACCAGAAGCTGAGGCACCTGTTGGGGTAGAAATCTCTGCTCGCATCTGGACAAAACACAACGGGCTAACATGGTTCCACCGGGAAAGGTTTAATGAGAGAAGAAGAGTAGAAGAGGAGAGGAGTAAAGGCGGGACATGAGCACGTGGAGGGAAGTGGGGAGGGGAATGGTGAGAGAAGGGACAAAGGGGAAGAGGGGAAGAACAAGAGCAAAGAGCAAGAGAGAGAATGAGGAGGAGGCAAGCAACCCCTTTTATACTAAGTCAGGCAAACCTGGCTGTTGCCAGGTAACTGTGGGGGTGGAGCTTAGACAGACGGCCAATAGCACCTATTCTAGGAGTGTGGAGAAACTGGGCTAAGGATGTAGCTGAATTGTTAGAAAGTTTGCTAAACATGCGTGAACCTCTAGGCCCCATCTCTGGCAGCCCATAAAAGAAGCAGGGAGGTGCGGAGGTGGGGGCGGGGGTGGGGGTAGAGATGGGAGCATTGGGAATTCAAGATCAACCTCGTCTACACAGGGAGTTTGAGGTCACCCTGGGCTACATGGGATTCCCGTTGTCAAACAACAGCAACAAAATGTGGAGAAATGAATGGGCTAAGGGAAAAAAATTGTTCTGCAGAGGACGCATCTGCAGTTTTTCCGTTGAGGTTGTGGGCTTCTCTTCTCCCATCTACATTCCACATGGGACTTGATTGTCAGTTCTGAGAAGCACAGATTCTTTTCCTGGGGGCATAAGCACTAATGGACAAAGAAAAGACCCATCAAACCCCCAAGAAGCAAAACAGTTCTCAGGAACTCACAGAAGAACCAACCCAGGAGCCCTGGGAGTGGGGGGAGGGGCTCAAGCAACGGGGAGCCAGCTTCAGGGAGACTTGAAAGTCTGGACACAGCTTTCACCTTTTGACAGCAGAGCACTAACATTTGGAAGAAGCTTTGAAATGTGTCCAGGGAATACGCCTAAAAGACGGAGACGAAACTGCGCCTGCAAGGACAAGATGGTTTATCAGAAGGGACGAGCTGAGCCGCTCGAGACACGGAGTGCCAGAGTGAGCAAGAAAAAAAAATCTCAGAAAAAAAACAGAAGTGCGCCAGAGTCGGTGCTGAGGGCAAGAAATACCGAATGACAGTCATAGTCAGTGTTCTATTCTGTGAACAGACACCATGACCATAGTAACCCTTATAAAGGACAGCATTTAGTTGGGACTGGCTTACTGGTTCAGGGTTCAGTCCATTATCATCAAGGTGGGAGCATGGCAGCATCCAGGCAGGCATGGTGCAGGAGGAGCTGAGAGTTCTACATCGTCATCTGAAGGCTGCCAGGAGAAGACTGATTTCCAGGTGGCTAGGAGGAGGGTCTTAAAGCCCACGCCCACAGTGACACACCCACTCCAACAAGGCCACGCCTACTCCAGCAATACCACGCCTTCTCCAACAAGGCCACACCTTCTAATAGCGCCACTCCCTGGACTGAGCATTGACAAACCATAACAATATCTTCTCCCAACTTCTTTTTTTGTTTTTTGTTTTTTTGTTTTTTATGCCCCACTAAGTTCATTTAGGGCACTGGTGTAAGGCTGTCCTCTGAAGCTGAGAGAATCCTACTTGTGGCCACACCCTTCTGAAAGAAGGACATCCCATCCCGACAAGTATAAAGTGTCCGTAGCTCCTCAGTAAGAGGTGGGGCCTGGAGCTCATCCTCCCCATCCCTGCCTGGCTTTTGTCTGGCTTGATCTTGTGCAGGTCTTATGCAGGGAACCACAGGTGCCATAAGTTAATACGTACAACAGCCGCATCCAGAAAACAGCATGTCACAGCCCTCCAAACCCTCTTACTACTCAGACATCCTTCTGGCCCTGCTCATCAATGTTCCCGAGCCTTGGTTGGGGAGGGGGTGTTGATAGGCGTCCCCCTGAGTAGTGAGCGCTCAGATTCTCGTTTTCAACATTCTGGCCAGTCTATATCTGTAGACGCTGTTTCTGGGGGTCGGGAGGTGGAGAAAGAAGGTTAGAGGGGAAAGGGATCATAGACCTCCTCAGACTACTTCCTGCTGACTAGGGTCGCCAAGTTCTTTGGGGGTAAATCCAATTTTTTTTTCCCCCGGAGCTGGGGACCGAACCCAGGGCCTGGCGCGTGTTAGGCAAGCGCTTTACCGCTGAGCTAAATCCCCAACCCCCAATTTTTTGTCATCAAGATACCTCCAACTTCTCGTTGTTTGTGAACACCTGATGAACCACAACAGCTACCAGGAGCATCTGCGGGGATCGGAAGCCTCCTCCTCTTCCTCCCCCTCCTCCCCCTCCTCCCCTCCTCCCTCTTCTCTCTCCTCTCCTCCCCTCCTCCCTCTCTCCTCCTCCCTCCCTTTTCTTCTCCCTCTCATTCTCCTCTCCTCCTCCCTTTCTTCCTCCTCCCTCTCCTTCCTCTGCTCCTCCTCTCTTCCTCTTCCTCTTTCCCCCTCCTCCCCTTTTCTCCCTCTCCTCCTCCCTCTTCCCCTCCTCCCCATTCTCTTTTCCTCCTCTTTCCTTTCCTCCTCCTTCCCTGTTCCCCTCCTCCCCCTCTTCCTCCTCCTCCTCCTCTCCTCCTCCAACTCTTCCTACCTCTCCTCCTCCCCCTTTTCCTCCCTTTCCTCCTCCTTTTCTCCTCCTCCTCTCCTCCTTCTCTTATCTTTCTTCATGCCTTCTACCCATCTCAGAGCTCTGGGGTTTACCCCCTCTCCAGAGTCTCAGAATTAAAACTACCTGCAACTGGCGAAGATCCCCGACCCCCTCAGTGCAGGAGGCAAATCACAATCACCTGCTGCGAAGTAGCCTCTTATCCCACACTTGGGATTAAAAAACAAAACAAAACAAAACAAAACATATCCACGTAACACAACTGGTTTTTGAAGAAACCAAATCTCCATTGGCTGCTGCCCACCGCAAAATCACGTCTGACCCAGCTCCGGTCTATGAATAGTCTGATTGGCTGCTCTGACTGTATCCGAGTCTTTTTCTTTCTTTCTTTTTTTTTTTTTTTAAAGATTTATTTATTATATGTAAGTACACTGTAGCTGTCTTCAGACACACCAGAAGAGGGCATCTGATCCCATGATGATTGTGAGCCACCAAGTGGTTGCTGGGAATTGAACTCAGGACCTCTGGAAGAGCAGTCAGTGCTCTAACCACTGAGCCATCTCTCCAGCCCCTCCCTCCCTAATTTTTTTTTTCTTCTTTTTTCTAATTCTCCTGTAGGATTGCATCTTTCTCTTCAAGGAGTACCAGGCATCCTTTCACAAAACAAGGAAGCAGATTTTAGAATCCTCAGGGGAGAAGTCTTTTGAGGTCTCCGAAATGTATATATTTGGAAAATTTGAAGCCTTCTGTAAGAGACTGGAGAAGGTGAGTGTCTCAGTCAGGGTTTCTGTTCCTGCACAAACATCATGACCAAGAAGCAAGCTGGGGAGGAAAGGGTTAATTCAGCTTACACTGCCACATCGCTATTCATCACCAAAGGAAGTCAGGACTGGAACTCAAGCAGGTCAGGAAGCAGGAGCTGATGCAGAGGCCATGGAAGGATGTTACTTACTGGCTTGTTCCCCCTGGCTTGCTCAGCTTGCTCTCTTATAGAACCCAGGACCACCTGCCCAGGGGATGGCACCACCCACAATGGGTTGGGCCCTCCCTCCTTGATCACTAACTGAGAAAATGCCTTACAGCTGGGTCTCATGGAGGCATTTCCTCGGGGAGGCTCCTTTCTCTGCGATAACTCCAGCTTATATCAAGTTAACACACAAAACTAGTCAGTTTTGTGGCTAGTCTTGCAGTCCTAGGACCCCCACCCCGAACCACACGGTGCTGGTTATTTTGGGGATTCAGGTAGTGTGGGTGGGGATCATTGACTCAGGTCTCCTGGTATTGATCCGACTCGTTCAGTCAGGTTACTCATACCACAGCATTCATTTGAGCTGATATCTTCTCTCACTCAGGGATAGCGCCTTGGGCAGGCACAAGGCTGTTGCAGAATTTCACCTCTCCCGAGACCTCAATTCTTCTTGCACAGATAGATCTTGAACTTGAAGGCTTCTGCTCTCGACCACAATATCAACCTGAGAAAATGTGTGTGGCTGGTGGGCCCCATAAACGGGCAGTGACTGAAGCCCGTTTGTACAATTTCTCTCTCTCTCTCCCCCTCTCTCCCTCTCTCTCCCTCTCTCAGGACCAACATGCACAATGCTTTTCTGAACAGTGTGTCAGAGAAGCCTTTGCTGGACAGATAGCTGCAGCTCTGGCTTCCGTCATTAGGACTGACTGAGGAGGAATGGCACTGTTTAGAAGGCTGTAGGGAACCCACACTAAAGGTTCCTAGGTATCAGTCTTTGGAGGGTGTCTTAGTCAGGGTTTCTATTCCTGCAACAAAATACCATGACCAAGAAGCAAGTTGGGGAGGAAAGGGTTTATTCAGCTTACACTCCCTGTTCATCACCAAAGGAAGTCAAGACTGGAACTCACACAGGGTAAGAACCTGGAGGCAGGAGCTGATGCAGAGGCCATGGAGGGAGGTTACTTACTGGCTTGCTTCCCCTGGCTTGCTCAGCTTTCTTTCTTACAGAACCCAGGACCACCAGCCCAGGGATGTCACCACCCACAATGGGCTGGGCCCTCCCACCCTTGATCACTAACTGAGAAAATGCCTTACAGCTGGGTCTCATGGAGGCATTTCCTCAAGGGAGGCTCCTTTCTCTGCGACAATTCGCTCTAGCTTGTGTCAAGTTGACACACAGAACCAGCCAGTGCACATGGTGTCTATGATATCATGGGACTGGAGAGATGGTTTCATTCAGTGAGGTGCTCACCGAGAGCCTGGGTGAGGATACCTATCAGCCCTGTAAAAAGTTGGGCAGAGTGGTGCTTGCCTCTAATGCCAGTGCTGGTGGAACAGAGACAGGTGGGTCTACGGAGCTCACTGGCTAGCCGGCCTAGCCAAACAGAGAAGGTTCAGATTCACCGAGAGACTCTGTCCCGGAACCTAGGAAACTAAGTCGGAGGGGTTGTAGGGATAGCCTAACCATGAAGAGCACATGTGAGTTCAATTACCAGCACCCTTAACTACTTGTAGCCCAGTTCCGGGGGAATCCCATGCCCCCTTCTGGCCTCTGGAGGAAATTGCAGTTATGCGCATAAATACTCTCACACCCCCCCCCCTTCCATATACTTAGAAAAGAAAATAAATCTTAGGCGACGGGAGGGAAGACAGATATAACTGCAGATAACCCTGCGAATGGGTCAAGCTAAGTGTGGAAAGATGCCAAATCAAACAAATGCCATTTTTTTTCTCTTACTACGGTTCATAGATTTCATGTGGACACATAAAACCGTGTTAGGCTTCCGGCTGTTGTAGCCAGAACAGCTCTCTGGTGAGTGAGTTGGTCTTGGAGGTTAGAATACCATCGGGCTGGTAGCCTTGCCTTTTGCCTCACAAAGTAGGCACATGTCGTGTCTGTATTAGGAGACAGCCCAGTCACTTTCTGTGTCTTACAGATCGTAAATTTCAGGCTGGCCTGCATTTCCTCCAGGTTTGGAGATCCAGTCTCTGGAATGTCCAGAAGTCATTTCTGGAAGTGCACAGAAATTGTGTGGTTAGAATAAGTGATCGCAGGCTGGAGAGATGGCTCAGTGGTTAAGAGCACTGACTGCTCTTCCAGAGGTCCTGAGTTCAATTCCCAGCAACCACATGGTAGCTCACAACCATCTATAATGAGATCAGATGCCCTCTTCTGGTGTGTCTGAGGACAGTGACAAGTGTACTCATACATAATAAATAAGTAATTTTTTTTTAAAAAAAAAAGAAATTAATTCCAAAATAAAATCCCAAATCCACCACAGTGCGAGAGTCCCTCAGGGTTCTTCCAGGTCAGTAGCCATTCCTGTCGTCTTCCTGTGGTGTTTGTCAGGTTTCTTGCTGTCATTGCTGTTGTTGCTACTGTGACAAGAGAGATGAGGGGGAGGTGGACTTGTTTAGCAATAGTTCTTTGGGGGTGAACTCGATCTTCTTTGGCAGTTCAGTCACCACGAGTGGAGATCAGCAATGCTACGTAAGGTGAACCAATACACGGGAGTCGTTAGCAAAGAACAGCAGGGTAGAGCGAGTGAAACCAATGCTCCCTGCTCCTCTCCCAATGTCTGTGGGGTCACATTCATACTCCTTCATCACAGGTCCTTTCGCATGTCTGCTGTAGCAAAAAACATCCTCTCACCTGTGTCTGCTTCAGAAAGACATTCTTTCACATGTCTGCCTTAGCAAGACTTCCTTTCACCTGGGTGCCCCAGCAAAACCTCGTTTGCCATAACTGACTTCCCAAAGAAACCAGAAGTTTCCACTTCAATAACCCTCCCAGGCACACCCTCAGTGGCCTCCTTCCTCTAGCTAGTCCTTTCTCCTAATGTCTCAACCACCTTCCAAGCTGGAGCACAGGAGCCCTGCCTAGAGGAGGGGCCTGAGAACTCATTTCTAACCGTCTAACGTTTCCTTTGGAAGATCACGGAGATGATAACCATCGTGCAAACATACTCGGCCTTGAGCAACTCTACGATCGAAGGGATCGATATTTTGGGGATCAAGTTTAAAAACATCTACCAGGGGATCAAGAAGAACCAATATGACATCCTGGACCCGCGAAGAACAGAATTTGACACAGACTTCTCAGATTTTATGGGGAAAATCAACACGTTAGAGGTAAGTAGGTACACAAACTCGTATTCATAAAAAAAAAAACAAAGCATGGTCGGTGGTTCTGCTTGGTACTGTTATTAAAATGTCCACACAGAGCGATGCTCCTGAATTAATCACTTTTAAAAGGTTTTTATTTCAGTTTGTTTGTTGTTCTGTCCGCATGCATGCCTGGTTCCTCAGAAGCCGGAGGAGGGTGTCAGATGCCCTGGAACTGTAGTTACAGTTGTGAGCCACCGTGTGGTTGCTGGGAATGGAGCCTAGGTCCTCTGCAAGAGCGGCCATCTCTCCAGCCACATGGGTTTAGTATTTATTTTATTCCTGTTCAAAGTTGCTTTAAGAAATTTGTAGGGTGAATAATTTTTTAAAGCAATTTATAAAACATTTTCCACCTGTATGTGTGCCTACATGCACATGGATGTGTATGGTCGTGTGAATGTGTGTGGGGGATTTATGTGCAAGGTGGGAAGTCCAGGGGACAACCTCGGGTGTCTTCTACCTTTTATCTGAGCTAGCGCCCGACATTGGCCTGAAACTTCACCACAAACTTCCAGTGATCCACCTATCTCTGTGATCCTGATTCATTGTGGGGATCGTAAGCACACACTACCATTTTTTTTTTTTAATGAAAGGTCTGGGGACCTGTTTTAGTTAGGGTTTCCATTGCTGTGAAGAGACACCATGACCACAGCTATGCCTTTAAGAGAAAACATTTAATTAGGGCTGGCTCACAGGTTCAGAGTTTCAGTTCATTATCATCATGGTGGGAAGCATGGCAGTGTGCAGGCAGGCTTGGTGCTGGAGAGGAGCTGAGAAGTTCTTCATCTGGATCCACAGGTAGCAAGAAGATACCCTGACACTGGGCCTGGCTCGAGCTTCTAAAACCTCAATGCCCATCTCCAATGACACACTTCCTCCAAGTTCACACCTACTCCAACGAGGCCACACCTACTCCATGAGGCCACACCCACTCCAACGAGGCCACACCCACTCCAACGAGGCCACACCCGCCACAAGGTCACACCCACAACAACGCCACACCTACTCCATGAGGCCACACCCACTCCAACGAGGCCACACCCACCACAAGGTCACACCCACCACGCTAACGCCACACCTACTCCAACGAGGCCACACCCACTCAAACAAGGCCACACTCACTCCAGCAAGGCCACACCTACCACAAGGCCACACCTACTACTACTAGTTTTACTCCCTGTGAGTCTGTAGGGGCCCTTTTTATGCAAACCACCACAGGATCTGAACTTAAGTCTTCATGCCTGCAACCCGTGTGCTTTACGAACCATATCATTTTTCTGACCTCTCATCTTTTTATTTTAATTTTTAGTGAAAACTGAGTATATACAGTAAAATACATGCATGAATAACCATACCTTTATACACTGTTGTATTAAATATTAACACTATTCGTGTTGCCCTGCTGGTTGTGGCGGCGGCGTGAGTTCCTCGCCACCTGCCCAATTGCTCGAGATTCTTGAGTGAAAGTCACACACACACACACACACACACACACACACACACACAGAGCCTTATTTTTAATATGCCCTAAGCAGTCCAACAGCTGGGTCACTCCCAGACTTCCACATTGCTAAAGCCTCCCTTCCGATATTCCTAAATTATTACTAAAAGTCTATATTCCATCTTTGTTATTCCAGACCTAAGCGGGGAACGGGGTCTTGGGGCCGCTCTTTCCTGCCTCTTACATGGCTGGATGCTTCCTGTTTGCAGCTCTCAAGCCTGATCCTTCCACTTCCCCGGGATGGGGGTTCTAAATCCATTTTCTTCTCTGGGTTCCCTTCCCTGGGAAATCTAAAGTCCTACCTTGATTTCCCTGCCCAGCCATTGGCTGCTGGCAACTTTATTTACCAATCAGAACCAGATGGGGGCGGGGAGCCGCAGTGTCTTACAGGCAGATGTGTGAATTCCCATGCAACCTGAGAACAAAATGAAAACAATATAAGCAATAAACCAAACGCATAACGTCTTACCCCTTTTCATCCATTTAAAAAGGCCTTTACTCTCAGATAACACATTAAATATAGTAATAACAGTTATGTAAACTATAAGGTCCGATATACACTGATAGCATCCCGACTGTCAACTTTGACACTTTAGGTACACTTCTTTAACATTTATCCTAGCTTAAGGCGTTTACATTTTTACATATGAATTATGTTCTGACTGTAACTTGTATTACCATCTGAAAACCACTCTTTCAGATCGTCTTCCTTAACATTGAACAACTTAATTTTGCTTGTGGGGCTATAACTAGTCTTTAACCCCATCAGGGATCCAAGAAGGAATTCAATATTACCTGGATATATAGGAAGCACAAAAACATAGCTTCCAAAACTTAAATTGTAGAGACAGTTGACTACCTGGACTACCCATATTCCTCAAAATGTTGGAGCATCTGTCTTTCGCCTTCTGGCCCAGAACCATTTGACAGATCTTAGGTGAAGTAGGAGTTATGAAGGAGTCGCCCACCCTGTCTTGGCAGAGCTAAGCTGTGGACCCTTTTGTATCGCATGTCCTTTCTTGGACAGTATATTTTAATGAAAAATGAGTACATCCAGTAAAAGATATGCATGAATAACCCGCATATCCAGAGGGTATTTTATACATTGGTATAAAGTGCCTTTCCCCAGAGGGCTTTCCCACTGGCCTTCTTTTTTCCAGCTTTTGAAACTCTTGTTTCTTGACATGAAGAATGAAGGGAAGCCAAGACTTACGTACAATCTGTTGCTTTTAAAACCTTTTAAATGTCTATTACTGTAATCGTGGCAATATTAATAAGACCGCTCCTGAAGTGTCACCACTCCTATGGTCTGCCTTTGGAATAGGTTTCCTTTCAATTAAAATAAAAAAACCAAAACCTTTTTATTTTTCTTTTACGTATGTGTTCGCCTGTTTGTATGTGTTCGCCTGTTTGTATGTATGTGCACCTCACGCATGCAGTTCCACCAGAGTCCAGAAGAGGGCACCACATCCCCCTGGAACTGGAGTTAATAGACGGTTGTAAGCTGTAATGGAAGGTGTTAGAAACTGAACACAGGTCCTCTATAAGAGCAGCCAGTGCTCTTGACTATTGAATCATCTCTTAAGTTTGATCCTCTGTCTGTCTGTCTGTCTGTCTGTCTGTCTGTCTGTCTCATTGTTTTTGTTGTTGCTGTTGTTGTATGTGTATTACTAGGTCCCACCTCTGCTAGACAAGTACTTTTAGAACTGAACTATATTCCCCACCCTTTTCTTACTTTTCATGTTGACATGGGGGTTCTCATTAAGTTGCTTAGGCTGGCCTTGAACTCCCTCTATGGGTGAAACCTGTCCTTGAACCAGTGATCTTTCTACATCAGCCTCCAGAGTAACTGAGCTCACAGGCCCACGTCATCGGGCCTGATAAATTAACTTACCTTTCATTTCCCCTTCCGCTTTTGGAAAATTATGTCCTGATATCAAGATATAGTCCCATTATTACTGTTCATTTTGACTAGTTGTGCTGGATGGAGTTTACTCCCGAAATACATTGCGAATTAAATATTCATGGCAACAGGAATTAAAAATTTTGCTCTCTGAAAACTTTATGATTTATTAATGAAGATTATATATTATGAAAGATGTAAATTTTAGCTTCCAATAAAGCTAGTAGCCATACGATTTCCTTTTCATTTTTCTCTTCTGTGTTTTGAGGACTGCTGATTGGTTCCAACTAGTTAGGCACTGTACCACTGAGTTACATCCCCGCCATTCAGTTTTTGAGAGACATAGCACAGGCTGGCCTCAGACTTTTTAGTTTTCCTGCTTCTGTCTCCTGAGTGCTGGGATTATAGGTGTGTGCTGTCAAACCCGGACCATACAATCCCTTAGATAGTTATTACTAGATAATTTGACTGTGCTGTCGGAATTCTGAATTTCCTTCCGTTTCCAGTTGACAAACCGGTGGGTGTGATCCATTCAATCACCAATACCAATAGAGTCCACATGGAAAAAAGAATCAGCAAAGAGTGATTTCAGTTCCACCTTTCAGGGCCAAGGGCTTGAAACTCATTGCCAGGGATGGCAGGAGTCTGGGGAGGGACATTTTCGGTCTCCTGTTCCTACTGAGCCCCAGCACCAGGTTTCCCAGGGCATGGGCAGCTCACATCTTTGTTTGTAAATAAGCTGTCCCAGAGACAGGCTTAGAAATTAGCATCCCAAAGAAGAACACTTAGCAAGGGACCCTTTCCCATCCCTTCTTTCTCTCAATTGGAATATCCAACCAAGAGCTGCAAATACAAACCACCCAAGGGACTTGGCACTGCCTGAATAGACCAAAAAGAAGCTGAAATTCATTTTGATACTGTACTGTGTTTAGTCCGGTCTATTGGTAATATTATAATTTTCGCATGCTATTAATTGCTAAGCCATGAAGGAAGTGTTCTATGTAACCTCCATGGGTGTGTAGGCAGCGGGTGCAAAGCCGTTAAGATGTCGTGTGTGTTTTCTAGTCACCTTCGTCTCCCTTCTAAGGGGGCGACGCCTCATTCAGTAGCCGATGTGGCTTGTGGCTGCCACAGCAGACAAGGCTGAGAACATCACACCGCACTTGGGTGGTAGATATGTTTGGGTCTTTAGGGATGTCGTAACTGTGAAACAAAACCAGACCCCTTCACGTAAACGTAACTGGAATGTTGATGTTCTGTTTTAGATTCAAATACAGGCGTTTATGAACACTACCTTTGGAAAGATCTTGTCCTCCCAGCAGGCGCTTCAGCTGCTCCAGAGGTATTTATTTTAGAGACTGAAGGGGCGTTGGTTCCTCTGAGAGGAGGGTTTCAGATAGCTCGGGTGCTAAAGTTCTTGCCTTGCAATGGGGAGGAGAGGACCTGAGTTTAATTCCAGAGCCCATGTAAAAAGAGGAGAAAGAGGGGGAGAGGGAGAAGGAGGAGGAAGAGGAAGATGAAGAAGAGGAGGAGGAGGAGGAGGAGGAGGAAGAAAGCCAGGCAGGGAAGGGCATGTTTGTAACCCATCGTTCGTTCCTGGGGAGACAAAGACAGGAGGATCCCTGGGGTCAGTGGCCATGCAGTTTAGCTGAATCAGTAAGTTCAAGGACAGTAAGAGACCCTGTCTTAAAAAAGAAAAAAGGCTGGGCGGCACCTGAGGACTATGCTCTCCACATATACACACACATGTGCGTGTGTGCCTGCACACATACGTATCTGTACACATACAAAACACACACACACACACACACACACACACACACACAAAATCTGTCCGTTTTCAAATTAGAATGTTCTGGAAATGTCTCCTTCATAAACCTTTATTAACATTTCATTTACCACTAAGTACATTTTTGGAACATAGTTTTTCATACCATTTTAGATTTCCCTTTTTTTAAAGACAGGCTCACTATAAGCCAGGCTGGCCACAGACTTGTTCTGTGGCTAAGGAAAACCTTTAATCTCTTGCCCCTGCTGCCTCAATTTCCCAAATGGGATGACAGGTGTGTGCTATGATGTTCCACCGAATTAAAACTACAATCATAACAGAAAAGTCTTTCATAAGAAAGTCTCGAATGGCCGTGTAATATACCTCACTTTAATTTCATAGTTATTATTGGGGAGGGAATAACTAGTGTTTAATTTTGCTTCGGGAAAGAATTCCCAAGGAACGCGATTGCATATTGTCGTAGTCTACTTCAGATGTCAGTTCAAGACAGATCTGGAGACATCTGGGAAGAGGGAGCATCAGTTGAGGAGCTGCCTCTATCCGATTGACCTGGGGCCATGTCTGTGGGCACCTCTCCTAATTGCTTATTGATATAAGTAAGCTTAGCCCACCGTGGGTGGTTCCATCCCTAGGCAGATGCGTCTGGGCCGTGTAAGAAAGGCAGTTGATAAGTATGGTGACCTGAGAATTGGAAGCTGAAACCCTTTCCTCCCCGAGTTTCTTTTGGTGTTTATCACAGCAAGAGAAAGCAAAATAGAGCAGATGTAGTGGTGGATGCAGAAAAATGGCCGGCACAGTCAAGCAAGTTATATCCCCCTACCTCACAGAGTTGTCCCCCAGCCTTTCACAGCAAGACTCCTTAAAAATCTCCTCCTACCTCTTTTCTCCTCTATCCACTTCCTTCTATCACCAGAACAGCGTGGTCCTGACACCTCCCAGGCATCGTCTAGTCCCTGAGTAGATGTGAAATCGGCCGGCAGGCCACTGTTACAATATCTGCCTTTCAGTGTGCAAACTGCAGGGTCCGAGAAAGCTGAGGGTGCCCCTGCCTTGTTTGTGGTTCCATACAATTCACGAGGCCAGGAGTAAGCATTTATCAAACGCACGAATGAATAGTTAGCGCTCCGGCATGTGTGCGGTATGTTTCTCATTTCCCTTCTAATTATCCGGCTTCGATTCCTTTTAGGTTTCAGAAGCTGAACATGCCCTGCCTTCAGCTGGAAATCAATCACACCATTGAGCGGATTCTTCAGTGTTATGTGGCTGAACTTGAAGCTACCAAGAAGGTAGGCATCCTGCATGCACACAGACGAGTGTTATCTGTATAAAGAGGGAGGGTCTGCAAGTCGTCACCATTGTCATCAAACACCCGGATCTTCAGGGCTTGCCTCGCAGAATGAAGGCTCTCAGAGAATCCCCTCTGAGCCTGAGGGTCCCTGGACTGCCAGATCCACACCTGTTTGTTGTTAGGAACCGTGCTTTGGACACAGTCTTCCCCGGTTTCCATAGCAGAGCCTGGTTAGGATAGTGTTTTCACGCAGAGAAATGCAGGTGCAGGAGTTTACCAGATACAGTGTAGCCACATGTTTCCTCTATGGTCTACCTCCTTAAAGTGGGAGATAAGTAAGGTCTTGTTAGTTCTGCATCCCTATCAGGGAAACACCCGCTGGAAAGAGTTTACTGGGGGAAAGATTTACGTTGCCATTGAGTTTCGGCCTGCTGTAGTGGAGTAGCTCAGTGCGAGGTAGCAGGGGTGAAAACTTGAGGCTATTCCCATAGCAACCAGCCAGACCACAACAGGGAGCGGGTATGACTTCCCGAGGCCGGTCCCTTCTCAAGGGCTCTCCACCTCCTAACGATTCCACGACTTTTTCAAATAGCACAAATCAGCTAGGGGTGGGCAGATATTTAAAATAAGACATCCGGGGGCAGGAGGACGGCCCTGTCAGTAAAGAGCTGGCTGTGCAAACCTGAGAACCTGAGCTCAGGTCCCGAGCACTCAACAAAAACATGCATGCTGCATGGGCGGCTCCTGGGTCTCAGCTTAGCCCAGGCAGTGAGCTTCATGCTCAGTGGGAGACTCCGTCTCAAAAAATAAAGTCGAAAGCCATAGAAGCTGCTAGCGTTGACCTCTGGCACCCGTATGACTATGCATACTTGTACGCACACTTACATGCGCGTGCTCGCACAGACGCACGTGCGCATGCTCGCAAGACGCACCTGCGCATGCTCGCAAGACGCGCCTGCGCATGCTCGCACAGGTGCGCCCACTAGAAGGTTGTGGGGGCATTTCCAATTCAGAGCATAACAACATGTAATAGGAAATGAAGGCGAAGAGAGAGTAAGCGTCGTATATTGTGGACATGATTGTTCCTTGAGCCCCAGATTATTGGTTCTGAACCTCATTTGCATTTTCATCGACTAACTCTTGTGCATTCAGCCTGGGAGTTACGGCGAAACCACCTATTCAAACACAGCTGTAAATTTCCTCCTGTCCTCCGCTGCGTCGAATGCAAATATTAACATATATATATATTTTTTTAATTACAGCTCTACCATTCTCAGAAGGATGACCCCCCTCTCGCTCGCAACATGCCCCCCATAGCAGGAAAAATTCTCTGGGTGAGGCAGCTGTACCGCCGGATAAATGAACCCATCAACTATTTCTTTGTAAGCCAATCACACAATTTATACACGAGTCGTGGTGGTGTGGGGAACGGAATTACATTACCAAGGCATCCTGTCCTACAATACTGATGCCGATGAAGTAGTCAGGACCGATGCTTTTACCGAGAGAAAAAAACAAACTAACTTATAAACATGCGGGAGAGAGGCTAAGTCAACCCTTTCATGTTTAGCGGACCAACCAGTTCAATTACAGCTGGCAGATCATATGTGTTTTAATAATAGAAGACACTTTATAAAAGGCTCTTAAAATGATGGCTTAGAAAACACACAGTGTACGCTTACTCTCAGTTGCATATATGGATGGAGAGGGGCTGATGTATATTTAATGAAAACCAAGAAAGGGGTGCCGACTGCATTCCTCTTTGAAGGACTGAGCCCCAGGCCTGGCATCTCGGTACATGCAGTATAAGATCACTAGTCTTCTGAAAAGGCGAGGTCCTTGTAGACCCTGCCAGCATTCTGGAAAGGTCCCTTGGTCTTTTCTTTGTTCTCCTGTTGTTTTTATTTGTGTGGGAGACAGGGTATTGTATTTCATGCCTGAAAAGAGGACAAAATAACCTGGAGGACCCCAGCCTTGGAGTCATTTTGTTACTGGGGCGCTACGAAATGTAAAGATTCGGCTCTGCCGGTGTTGCCTGCTTCATTATTCCGTGTATTTACAAATATTTAAACTGGGGATGGAGAGACGGCTCAGTAGCCGAGAGTGCGTACTTTTTTTTTGGCAAAGGACGCAAGCTCTGTTCCCAGGACCCATGATGGGAGGCTCACACTCATCTGTAATTCCAGCTCCAGGGGATCTGACGCCCTCTGCTGGTCTCTGTGTGCACCTGCACCCCTGTGTGCACACACTCCCATGCCCCCAGTCAAAATAAATAAATAAATAAATAAATAAATAAAATCTTCGAAGGTATTTATTTAATCTCTCGCTATAGTGGCGGGATCCAGTCTGGCCTTTGTGTATTCTTCCAACATTTACAAAAAGGAATCGTTTTGTTGATTCGCCCTCCCTCCCCCCTGTCCCACCTCCAGTGCTGTGTAATATTCTGATAGCTGTTTAAGGAAAGTCAGCCAGGTTGCCCCTTGTCCAGGTAAATGGGGAGGGAGGTAGAGCTGGAGACTGGAAGCTCCCGCTGCCTGCGGCTGCTTATGTGCCAACAGAACTCTGTTTCAACCCTCTCTTCCCTTCCCAGTGGAATATCTGAATCTTCCTGTCTCTAGCTTCTCTGGCCTTTCTTTATTCTAAGGCAGAATCTAAATGGCTACCATGTTTACTTGATGGTCAGTATAAGTCGTCTGTGGAAGTGTCTTAAAATATAACTTTCTCTCCTCCCCACCCCCCCTTCCCCCTCATTCCCCCCAAAAAACAGAAAAACTCAGACATCTTGTCAAGCCTAGAAGGTAAAGCTGTCATACGTCAGTATAACAAGATCTCGTACGTGCTGGTGGAATTCGAGGTGGTTTACCACACCGCGTGGGTCAAGGAGATCTCCCAGCTTCAGTACGGTGCGTATAAGAAGGCTCGAAAGTGCGGTTCGGCTACGAACAACAAATTCGCGGTTCTTTCGGTTGGCGTTTGGCATTCTTCTTATGTACGACCTGGCTGCTTAATTAAGGTTTAGGTGTCGGGCTGGGGAGATTGGCTCAGTTGTGAATGCCCGAGTTGATTCTGCAAGACTTACGTGAAAAGCCAGGGTGGGTGCCATACCCCTGTAATCGATCCTAGGACTGGGGGGCAGGGGTGAGGGGGTGGGGGTGGGGTGGAATCAGGGTGGAATCAGGCAGACCCCTGGGGCTCCCTGGGGCTCCCTGCAGGGAGGAGAGCCTTGTTTTCACTCCACAGTAATGAGAGACCCTGGCTCAGTAGACAGAGATCAGGCGGTCTTGATAGGTGAAGTTTCTCTCGAGTTTTATGGAATGTTCTTTGCCTTGCGTGAACACTAATTGACATTAGAAAGGTACCGAGTTTCTCTGGTGGAGACCTGGCAGGTCTCAGATGGTCACTCTCGCCTGGAGTGGAGTGGCCGTTATGTCCCATCTGTCCCTGTGGAGCTGTCTCATGCTTTTGATTCGTTTGTTCTGCCCTGCAGATTCAATAGTCTTTTTTTTTTTTTTTTTTGAGTCTTCAGACTCACCAGAAGATGGCGCTAGATTCCATCACAGATGCTTGTGAGCCACCATGTGGTTGCTGGGAATTGAACTCAGGACCTCTGGAAGAGTAGCCAGTGCTCTTAACCGCTGAGCCACCTCGCCGGCCCCAGTACAGTCTTAAGGCAGACAGATTTTGCTAAAACAAGATTTTTCTTTTGAGTGTTTGGAATTATGCTGGGATTTCTCTGGATGGCCATGTGATTTCTAATTCATTTCTGAAAGGATCCCAACTATGTTGGGTAAAACTCTTAGCTGAGATCCCCAGGAAAAACTGACCCCATTAAGAACCTTGTGAAAGGGCCGGATGTAATGGCTCATCCTTGAATCCCAGTATTTGGGAGGCAACAGCGGGGCAATCTCTGTGAATTCAGGTCAGTCAGGGTTACACAGTGAGATACAGGTTAGACACTGAGACCCTGTCTAAGAAAAAAAAAAATCAAAACATCTTGGGCTGACAAGATGGCTTAGTCCGTGTAAAGGAGCTTGCTGTACAATCCTGGAGACCTCAGTTCAGTCCCTGGCACTCACTTAAATGTGAAAGGAGAAAACCGACTCCACAAATTGACCTCTGACCTCCACATGGGCATGCTCATGGGCACAACTTCCCAATAATAGATTTAAAAATAAATTAATTAAAATAGTCGTTTAAAAGGAACCTCTCAAAGACTAATTTTATCTAGCGAGTAAAAGTCCGCTAACTTCAGAGGGATTCAGGGGGTACTTTGTTTTCCTAGAAAGATGTCGCCGTGACATTCTACCAGGTCACATGAGACTTGGCAGAATCTATTATAATGAAATTCTTGTGTTTTTTTTTTTTTTTAATTTATTATGTATATAGAGTTCTGCTAGCATATACACTTACACACTGGAAGAAGGCATCAGATCTCATTACAGATGCTTGTGAGCCACCATGTGGTTGCTGGGATTTGAACTCAGGACCTCTGGAAGAGCAGTCGGTGCTCTAACCACTGAGCCACCTCTCCATCCCCGAAATTCTTGTGATAATAAGTTTGTTGAGGGGCTGGAGAAATGGCTCAGCGGTTAAGAGCACTGATTGTCTCACAACCATCTACAATGGGATCTGATGCCCTCTTCTGGCGCGGGTCTGAAGAAAGCAACATTGTACTCACATATAAAATAAATAAGTAAATCTTAAAAACAAATAAAGTTTGTTGAAAAAAGACATAATTTGAGCAAATACATATGAGCCTTCGGGTGATTATTTTTTACTACTATGCCTCTAGCAGTAATTCCTGTCATATTAATAAATTAATTCCTGGTCCAAGGGGCCAGAGAGATGGCCCAGTGGTTAATTAAGAGCACTGGCTGCTCTTCCAGAGGACCCGGGTTCAATTCCCAGCACCCACATGGCAGCTCCCAACTGTCTATAACTCCAGTTCCTGGGGATCTGACACCCTCACACAGACATACATGCAGTCAAAACACCAACACACCTAAAATAGGAATAAATAAATCATGTTTAAAAAAAAGCTAAGGGGTTGGGGATTTAGCTCAGTGGTAGAGCGCTTGCCTAGCAAGCGCAAGGCCCTGGGTTCGATCCCCAGCTCCGAAAAAAAAAAGACAAAAAGAAAAAAAAAAAAAGCTAAGGTAGACCTCTGTGACCCACTAAGGAAGTATTGCAGTTCGCAGCATAAGGTCTGTCTCTGACCCAAGTCAGTCTGCGTGCGAGTCTGTGTGTGACTCAACACTGTAGGATCCAGAACCATTGCTCTGCCTTTAAGAAGGGAGCCGGGAAGCGGAAGGTGCGTGGGAGGGAAACTGATGCCATCACTGGTTTGCTTGCAGCTTTGCAAGCTACGCTGTTTGTGCGACATCCGGAAACGGGGAAGTTGCTGGTTAACTTTGACCCTAAGATTTTGGAAGTCGTGCGGGAAACAAAGTGCATGATAAAGATGAAGCTGGATGTTCCGGAACAGGCCAAGAAGTTGCTGAAACTAGAAAGCAAACTGAAGGCAGACAAGCTGTATCTGCAGGTGAGGGGGACGGTGGCCTCTGGTGACTTCTTTTCTTCTTGTCGTATGTGCATGTTTATGTGCGTGTGCCCGTGTGTGTGTGTGTGTATGCAGAAGTTGGTATGCGCGTGGATGTGTGTACATGTTTGTGTGCATACATATTTCTCTCTATACATGTTTATGTGTGTGTGTGTGCATGTGTGCATGTATATGTGTATACACATCTTTGTGCATGTGAATGTGTGTGCATGTATGTGTGTGTGCACATTTATGTGCATATGTGCATGTGTTTGTATATTTGTATGCTTCTATTTTTGTGAATATTCACATGTGTATGCATGTTTGTATGTGTATATGTTTATGTGTGTGCACATGTGTATGTGCATGTGTGTGCATGTGCATGTGTATGGGCATGTGCATGTGTGTGTGCGTGTGCATGTACATGTGGGTAAAAGTGTAGAGGCCACAAATTGACACCGAGTGTCTGCTATTGCTTTCTCCTTTTGTTTAAATGTGAGTGTTCTGTCTGTGTGTACCCCAGCACACCAGAAGCAGGCTTCAGATCCCTTTATAGATGGTCATGAGCCACGGGGTATTGGGGCTGGGAATTGAACTCAGGACCTCTGGAAGAACTGCCAGTGCTCTTAACCGCTGAGCCATCTCTCGAATCCCTCCATACTTTTGAACTCGACATTCATGGACTAGGAAGACTGACTGGCCAGTGAGCTCTGGGGAGTCACCTATTTCTGCTCCCCCAGCCCTACAGTTACAGATGAACATGGCTGCAGCTTAAAAAGAAAATCGTCGTTGTCGTCGTCGTCGTCACCACCACCACCATCATTGTCATCAGTGTGCGTGCTGGCAATCTAAACTCAGGTCCTCACTCTTTGTATGACAGACACTTTCTGTCCAGCCTACTTCTGATTACATTTGAAGGAGTTTTTTAGTGTAAGGAAAATGTATCCCAGTAGGTGGTTACTTTATTTTTAAAAAGGTTTGTTGAGCTGGGCAGTGGTAGCCCATGCACGCCTCTACTCCCAGCACTTGGGGAGGTTGGGGGAGGCAGGCAGATCTCTGTGAGTTCGAGGCCAGCCTGGTCTACAGAGTGAGTTCCAGGGCACTCAGGGCTACACAGAGAAACCCTGTCTCAGCTCCGCTCCCCACCCCCAAACAAAAAACAAAAAAGAACAGAAACGATTTAATGTGTGAGAGTGTGTGTGTGTGTGTGTGTGTGTGTGTGTGTATTTGCGTACGCTCGCACATGCACACACACTCATGCACATACACAGGTACCCAAAGAGCACAGGAGGAGGTGTCAGGTCCCGTGGAGCTGGAGTTCCAGGCCTCTGTGACTCACACTGGTAGTTGACGCAGTCATGGGTATTGGGATCAGAACGTTAGTCGCCAGCCAGAGCCCTAAACACTCTTAACCCGCCTCTGCGGCCGCCATTCCTGATAGGTTTAGAATGTCAACTTGCAAACTTAATAAAGACGGGAGGAGGAAAGAAGGAAGGGAACAACTGGGCTCACTTGGGCTTCTGGGTCCTAAGTGATGAAGCATCAGGTTTAACATCACTTTAATTACAATTTTATGGAGCAAGAATATGAACTTTAATATATTTAATGCTGGGCACTAATAAAATATTAATTAGGAGAGAGGGATGGCTATAAAGTAGCACGAAGGGGAAGGGTTCCCCGACATTATGGGGTAAAATGAAGGATTCTGATTTAGGTTCACTCACGAGGAACCTAAAATTTAAAATAGGAGTCAGGGGCGGTGGCACACATCTATAATCCCGGCATGTGAGAGGCAGAGGCAGGCAGATCTCTCTGGGTCAGAGTCCAGCCTGGTCTATATAATGAGTTCTAGGACTGTCAGAGCAATTAGTAAATGCTATCTTCAAAACAAAACAAAACACAAAAAGCAAACCAAGCCAACAGCAACAAAAGCAAAACCTTAAAAAACTGACATTCAAAAGTATCGTGAAAGAGGGCCAGTTATGCAAATTGAAGAGACAGGAGGAATGGCCCAACTGTTAAGGGTGTATCCTCTTCTTGCAGAGGATCGCATTGGGTGGCTCAAACCTGCCTGCAACTCCAGCTCCAGGTCACTAGATGCAGTCTGCTGGTGTCTGCAGGATCTTGCACTTGTGTGCACATGGACACACACACAGACACACAGAGAGAGACAGACACATGCATACACATACACACACACACAGACACATGCATACACCTAACTGTGCCTATAGGTAGGTACATGAAAAACATTCTGAAATTTAGCACATGTTTCAAAGACGTGTGAAAGAGAGTCGGCAGCATCCGATTCCTTTGAAAAGCCGGTTAAAACAGCAAGCTCAACGTACCCCAGTGTTCTTTGCTTTCTCCAGGAAGTCGGTGGGCATGTATTTCGGAGAGGTGGGAAGATAAATTATTGTAAAGATAATCCTTTCCAGAAGCATTAGTCATAGCCAAAGACCGGAATATAAATCCAAGAATAAAGAACCGATTAAATATGGATTATAAAACGAATGCACAGAAATTAATGGGACCTGTGATGATTCAATGAGGAAAAGGATTCTCTTTGCTTGGGCGCAAGGAGGATTAGCTTCTTTTCATCCATGACATAATAAGTCAATACAGGATTCTTCCTGGATCTTTCTGGGAAGATGACAGTGACTTAAATATGTCACTACATTGAATTCTCTTGGTTTAACTAATGTCCACATCTGGGCATAGGGACAAACTGGTTGGTTTGTTCTCTCAGAAGGAAATAAAGAGGGCATGGGAGGATATTTCAAACCGTTATTCTACTAAAAGTTAAAACAAACTGAATGTCAGTTATGTAGCTCTAAGAGGAGCAGCAAATTAGGACAAGTGTTGTGAGTGACTTGCATCAAAGTACACTGTACTGTATGCATCTACGACACCGTTGACGAATTAGTCAATTTTAATATATTTAAAAGAGGGCTGGAGAGATAGGCGAGAAGCTAGGAGCACTGGCTGTTCGTGCAGATGATGGTTTGGTTCCCAGCACCCATGTGGTGTTTCCCTATTGCCTGTAACTCCACTTCTTTGGGATCCAACACCCTCTTCTGGACTCTCCAGGTACCTTTATGCATGGGGTGCATATGAAGATAGGAAGACACACAGTCATACATAAAGTAATAAATCTTTAAAATGAAAGACAGCGAAGGTAAAAGTTTTACTGAACAGGTTTTTTGTTTTTTGTTTTTGTTTTGTTTTTTTGGTTTTTTTTGTTGTTGTTATTTTATTTTGAGATTTTTTTTTTTTTTTTTTTTTTTTTTTTTTTTTTTGCTCAGCTGGCCTCAGACTTGCTGTGTAGCTGAGAAGAACCTTGGGCTCCAGATCTCCCTGCTTCTGCCTCTCCAGTGATGAGTTTGAGGCCTAAGCCGCCACAAGTGTCCAAACAGTTTAGTGATGAAGTAACGCACTATTGAAGTCTGAGTCCTTTTTTTTTTTTTTTTTCAGAGCTGGGGACCCAACCCAGGGCCTTGCATTTGCTGGGCAAGCGCTCACCACTGAGCTAAATCCCCAACCCCTGAGTCCTATACCATACAGTTAATTGATTAAAAATATACGGTGGAAGTGGTTTTAGTGTCTCTACAAAGGTAGACTACGACCGTCATAATCGGTTCTAGAATATTTTCGCCATGCCCAATAGCATTCAGATCCCCACTTTCCCTCCAGCCTCTGTCTTACTCTGCAGTTGGACGCTAAGACCGCCACTGTCTCTGTGGACCTGCTTACGTTGGGCACTTCCTATAGGTGGAGTTGTAGAACACGTGGCCTTTCCATATATAGCTTTCTTCATTAGCCAGGACCAATTCACATTGCGTCATGGGTCAGGATTTCTGTTATCTGCTCGTCACTTCCTGTTACGTCATGCTATTCCTTGGGAGATGTGCACAGATGCCTACTTGCCAATCACAGGCTAAAAAGAGCACAGCACCGAACTCCAACTTGGTGAGCCAGTTAGTTTTGCTGGGGGTGGGGGTGGGGATACCTACAGGAGTATGACTAAGGCGTTACTTATAAGAATGGATAACTACAGTTACATCTCGTTACATCGCCAAAGCCCATCCCAGCCTGGGATCAGGAAAGTTGTACTTCCAGGACCCCTGGATGAAATCACTAGGTTTTGTTAGTTTGCTAATCCCACGTGTAACCTTTTGAAGAACCAGGCTGTTCTGAGAAGTGACAAAGTTTCCCTCCTAGAGAGTGAGGGCGAGTCTGGTCTGCTACATTGTTGCCATTACTCGTCAGTGCCGGCCTTTTGTGGCTACATTCCGGTTTGGAATTTCCATACGGTTTGGTTGGTATTTCTATACGTTTTGGTTGGTATTTCCATACGGTTTGGCTCCTATTTCCTTGCCATATGTCTTTTCATGAGTTTACTGGCTGTTTGTAGGTTTTTGGAGTTTTGTCATGAAGGTTTGTTGCCTGTTTAGACCCTTTGCTTATTTTAAGATTGGGTCTTTTGGCTTTTTAATTCTTGAATTCTAATAAGTCTTTGTAGATACGAGTTTGTTATCAGATACTAGAATTGTTTTTTTTCCCTCCCATCCTGTGGGTGGTGTTTTTATTTTGTTAATGATGTTTTAAATTTTGTTTTATTTTAGATGAGGTCTTACACTATTCAGGTCTGGTTTACCTGGAATTCTCTAGGTAGACCAGGCTGGCCTTGAACTCACAGAAACCTGCCTGCTATTGGGTTCCGGTGGAAGCTGAGATAACTCACTTTAGAGACAGAAGTTTAAAAGTGAAAGCTTTAGGGGTTGGGGATTTAGCTCAGTGGTAGAGCACTTGCCTAGCAAGCGCAAGGCCCTGGGTTCGGTCCCCAGCTCTGAAAAAAAAAAAGAAAAAGAAGAAAAAAAAAAAGTGAAAGCTTTATATTCCGAGCACTCAGGGAGGTGGCCAGTCCGGGATTTGAACCTCATCCCGGAAGGAAGATTGTACAACGGTTTTAAAGGGTGGGAAGACAAAGCGAGGGAGGAACTGGGGGGAGGCGCAGTGTTCTCCAACTGTATTTTGACATTATGAGTTAAATAAGGGAGTACCCATTGGAGACTGGGCTGCATTCAGGGAAACTTGGCTTCAAGGTTCTTAATTCATTCTCTTAGACATTAGGTGCAGACCCCAGAGTGACAAGGGGACAAAGGAGTGGGGCAGCTGCATGCTGTTAATTAAGACATAACAGGCAATTGGATATATATCCAAATATATATTAATAATATAATTATATATAATTTTTTTCACAATTTTTGCATCTTGGTTTAGATAACAGCAATTTTTATATTTTATATCTGTTAATAGACAATTAAGAAAACATTTGGAGAAGTGGGGTAGGCGTTCATTCCTAGGCTTGGGAGCATGAACTTGCTCGACCCTGCCAACAAGATGGAGGAGTTGTCCTTGAGATGACTGGTCTCAGACAACTGTCTCCTTACAAGGCATCCCTGAGTAACTGTTTTTTTCCTCACTCGGAAGCTGTTCAGCTCTAGGGAAAGCCCCCTAGGGTCTGGGACCTTGAATTAGTTTTTCCCTATGATTAAATGGAGTCTGGGAATGAAGTGGTAGCGCTTAGAATAAATTTCTTTTGCTTGTTCCCAACACCTGCCTCTGCCTCTCAAGTGCTGGGATTAAAGGCCTGCATCGCTATGCCTGGCCAGTGATGTACTCCGAGATGGAAGCATTTTAAATTTTTGTATTTTCCTTGTCCTGTTTGAGAAATCTTTTTCTAATTCACTGCCACGGAGATTTCCGTTTGTCTTCTTCAAAGAACGTGTTAGTTTCTGCTCTTAGGGGAAATAGGATGTAATTGTTGAAGAACCTTCCCACGGACGAGGTGCACCGACCGCGCATGCGCTTGGCTTTGGGGCTTTGCAGCGTGAGACCAGGAGGCCCACGCTGTTCATATTGCACCTCCTGGGATTTCATTAGCATTGGGTGACGCCAGGAAAGCCACTCTTGCTTGCTGGGTGTCAGGAAAGACTGCTCGTAGGAAATCAAGAACTCCGAAGCTATCAAGACTCAAGTTGCTTAAAAAACCAGCTAAGCGACTTCGTTCCACAACTCCCAACACACCCTGCAGTCAGTTAACAAACCAGCCCAAACTGGCCATCATGGGTCATCTCTGAAAGGAAAACAAATGTCTAACAAATGGTTGTGTGGAGTAGGGAAATGTATTCACATCGAAGAAGCAGGGTTTGGAGGGATGACTCAGCCATTGAGAGCACTTGCTGCTCTCGCTGCAACCATCTGTATCCAGTCCCTGGGACGCAGTGCCCTCTTCCGGCCTCCTTGGGCACTGCATGCATAAGGTTTGTGGCCACAAAGCAGGCAGAACACCTCTACCCATAAAATAAAAAGGGAATCTTTAAAAGAGAAAAAGAATCAGTTACGGTTTTGGCGATGAGTGGCTTTTTAAAAGATTTTTGTTTGTTTGTGTGAGCGTGTGTGTTTGCTACTTGTGAACAAGGGTGCACAAGGAGACCTTGTGAACCCTCCAGCTTAGGTACTGGGATGGGAGTAGCAAGCATTCTTAACTACACAACCGTCTGTCCAGCCCCAGCGATGAGTGTGTTTCAGTACGTCAAAAGATGTGGAACTGTGACTGGGTACAGGCCTGGAATCCAGGCAGGAGGTGTCCAAGTCAGCCCAGGCTACTTGAGACCCTGTCTAAAAAAAAAAAAAAAAAAAAAAAGACAACGACAAACCCCCAAAAGATAAAACCGTGTAATGACAGATAACATGAAATGATAATTATCCAAGCAGTTTCTCGAAGAGAAACGAGCAAGGTAAGTGAAAAAAATGAGAATCTTAAGAAGTGACACGGGGGCTGGAGAGATGGCTCAGCGGTTAGAGCACTGACTGTTCTTCCAGAGGTCCTGAGTTCAGTTCCCAGCAACCACTTGGTGCTTCAAAACCATCTGTAATGAGATCCAATGCCCTTTTCTGATGTGTCTGAAGACAGCTACAATGTACTCACATACATGAAATAAATTAATTAAAAAAAAAAAAAAAAAAAGAAGTGACCCGGACATGTCGGAATTTAAAGGGATGCACCTGTGATTGACAGCCGATGAAAGGGTACAGCCAGTCAGTGTCAGTGAAAGTTAGCAGCCCCCACCCTGGCGCAGGCCCATGTGGGAAAAACTGGTGCCGCGAAGCCTTTCCCAGCGGAACTGTGGTCTTTGTTTCCGTGCGAATTGAAGTAAACTGTGCCGTTTTGACTTTGTGCAGGGCCTTCTGCAGTATTACGATGATTTGTGCCAGGAAGTGCCTTCTGTGTTCGTCAATCTGATGACCCCGAAGATGAAGAAGGTTGGTGACGCTGAAGGGTTCACATTTGATTTCCCCCGCTTTAAAATTAGATTCCTGTTGTGTAGAGGATTGATCTCAGAACACATCTCTTTGCCTTGACCACCTCTTTTTCTCATTTCAACTTTACAGCTTTGGCTGGCTCGCTCGCTCGCCCTCCCTCCCTTCCCCCCCCTCCCCCTTCTCTTTACTCCCTCCCTCTCTCCCTCCCTTTCTCCCCACGGAATGGTGTCTTGTCCAGGCTTTGCTACCTGTGAAAAAGACAAGTAAATGTGGGTCGTGACTGCTTTGCAAAAATTTACGGCTGCTTCCACGACAACCAAAGACGGTTTAAAAGAAGGGCCATCTCTATTAGGTGTAATGGTGGAGGAATCTATTAAACAGAGGCATCATATAGTATTTTCGAGCAAGAGCTTTTCTGAGCAATGGAAAACCGTCACCTTTTCTGCTCTCCCTAGGTGGAGTCCGTCCTGAGGCAAGGGCTCACAGTGCTGACCTGGTCCTCACTAATGCTGGAGAGCTTCTTCAAAGAGGTTGAGTCCGTTTTGGATATGTTCAACCAGCTTTTAAAGAAGGTAAAGACAATAATCTTTTAGAGCAGCACTCAAATTATAAGTAGCATTCTAATCATGCCCAGAGGCCCTTTGGTTACCAAAGGGTGTGGTCTGGACCGGAGAGGTGGCTCGGGGGTTAAGAGTGAGTCCCACTCCGCAGAGGACCTGCATTTGGTTTCTAGGACTCGTGTCTGGACGCTCACAACTGCTGGTAGCTGTAGTTTCCACGGGGACCTTACCTCTGTGGGGACCTGCATATGCATGCTCATGCCCACACCGAAACACATACATGTGGTTAAGAAAAAAATAAATGCGAAAAAGGGTGTGTTTTTTAAATAAAAGAACGTCCACTAAATAAAAAAAAAAAAATGTTACCGATTTGGGTCCTTTTCCTCTGGGTTGTCCTGTGTTTATCCCCAGATTTACCTTGTTCTCACTAGGCTGAGGTGGAAGTTAGGATGATTGGATGCTGGAGAGGTGACTCAGCCAGTAAAGCGCTTGCTCTGCAATCATGAGATCCCCCGTGCCCACATAAAGAGTCCAGCCATGTGGGGGGGCCACCTGCAACTCTAGACTTGGGAGGCAGAAGTGGGGGGTCCTCAGGACAAGCTGGCAGGCTAGACTCACCGATTTGGCAAGCTCTAGGTTTAGAGATCCTGCCTCAGTAGTCAAAGTGGAGAGGGATTGAGTAGGACTCCTGACGTCAGTCTCTAAAGACACACAGAAACATAAACAGACACACACACACACAGATACACACAGATACAAAGACAGAGACATACATGCAGACACATAGACATACACACACACAAACATACAGACATGCACAGAGAGACATTCATACATACATACAGACAAAAACACAGACACACAGACACAGAAACATACACCGACACACATGCATGCAGACACACACAGACACCTGCACATATAGAGACAGGTATACATACAGATAGACAAAAACACAGATACACACGCAGACATAGACATACATAGAGACACACAGACAGAGACACAGACACACAGACACAGAGACACAATACACAAGACAGACACATACAAATAGACACACGCAGACATGTACATACACAGATACACACAGACACATGCATACATACACAAAGACATGAATACATACATACAAGTAGCCAAAAACACAGATATTCACACAGACATAGACATACATAAAGACACACATACAGACACACATACACAGACATGTACACATACAGACACACAGATACACAGAGACACAATACACAAGACAGACACACAGACACATACAAATAGACACATGCAGACATGTACATACACAGATACAGACAGACAGGCAGGCACACATACAGAAACACAATACATAGACATACAGACATACACATACACAGACACACAGACATATACATATACAGACAGACACAGATACATAGATATACAGATAGGCAGGCACAGACACATAGATGGATAAAGACAGACACACACATATAGAAAGACACAACACACAGACATATACACATAGACAGACACCACAGACATACACAGACACACAGACACAGACATAGATACAGACAGACACATACGCACACACATGCACAGGAAGAAAATGGATTGCAGAACGCTGAGGATGGCGGGGTGACAGATGATTTCCCATCTGCCATATAAAGTGTGCACATCTTTTGGGATGTGCTCATCTCTGTGCGTGCTGTCACGGTGTCACAGACAAACTCAGACAGGTGAAACCTGGCCAGGGCCCTCTGCATTTTCCAAGCTGTGTGTCGTTTCTTAGCTTGTTTCCTGCTCTGAGCCTTGGTGTCTTTAGCCACAAAGCTGGGACTTGCACAGCCCTGATGTGCAAGAGGAGGACCAAAGGCAGTCATGCCCACGAGGAACACTCTGGCCCATGCCGCTTTAGAACCATGCCCTAATTTGTATGCACACGTACTCCTGAACACCCACCAAATGAGGCTTGACCCAGGATGCAGATTTCTAGATTCAGTTCTGTAGACGGACTTATAACCCCGGGGTGTCTTGTCGAAAAACAAAATGTTTGTGTTAAAGGGAGAGAGAGAGCTGTTTCTTACTTTTTACCTTTTGCGTGTCTTTGTCTCGTGGGTAGGTCAATGACCTGTGTGAAATGCATATCGACACAGTTCTGAAGGAGATCGCCAAGACGTTATTGATCTCCTTGTCGGACAGTGGCGCCACCAGAGTAGAGGACATGCTGACCCTCAACGAGGTATGGGTTCATTAGAGCAGTGGGAAGTGTTGAGTCGCTGACCCGACGTGTGAATTCGCAATCGAAAAGTGGAACACCTGGGCCTGTTTTTTTCTTTCCCTTTTGGGAACTAGCTTTTGTGGGAAATAGCCTAAGCATCAAAGACTTGTGTGGCCCTAGCAGCTCCAGTCAAGGGCCACAGCTAGGTATGACTTACATGTCCTTGAACTAATGCTGGAGTCCTTGGGGGCTCTGCCAGTGTTTCTGGTTCCTTTCCTTCACTGTATCCTCCCAGGGATATGTCACCCACCTTCCTTCCTTGCTTGCTTCCTTCCTTCCCTTCTTCCTTTCTTTCTTCCTTCCTTCTTTCCCTTCCTTCCCTTTTTTCTTCCCTCCTTCCTTTCCTTCCTTTCTTCCTATTTCAACAGGGTCTTGCTATGTAGCCCTGGCTGGCCTGGGCTGTTTAGACCAGGTTAGCCTTGAACTGCTTGGGATTAAGGGCCTGGGCCACCATGCCCAGTTTCCATTTTCCTTTCCTCGTGGGTTCAGATGTTCTCCTGTCCAGTCACTGAGGAACCTGGGACTCACACCTCACCGCGCTCCAAGTCTGTTAAGCGTTATAGCCAAACTAGGTTTCCTCAGAGTTTTCTTGAGTCACCTTCCTTTCTTACCCTCAGTACCTGTTCCTTAGGTCAGGCCTCTAAGCTCAGTTTAACGCTGTGGCCTGCCTCTCTCCCAGCTTCTGTAGCTGGCCCATCGTGTTCATTGCCGGCACATCTGGTTACACAATGCCAGTAGCATCCGGTCATTACCGCATAACATCTAAGCTCCTTAACATCCGGTTCCACTGACATTTTATTCTGTGTTCTTTTCTGTTGGTTTGTGTTTATATACACACATGTTTAAACGTTACACAAATTTTTTTATATGCATAGGTGTTTTGCTTATGTGCATGTCTGCGAACCACATGCTTTCCTGGTCCCTGAGGAGGGCAGAAGAGGGGGTGGGTCACCTGGGTTTGGAATTACAGATGGTTGGGTGCGCGTTGCCACGTGGGTGCTGGAGATAAACCTGGTCCTCTCAAGAGCAGCGATGCTCTTTTTTTTTTTTTTTTTCTTTTTCTGTTTTTTTACGAGCTGGGGACCTAACCCAGGCCTTTTCGCTTGCTAAGCAACCGCTCTAACACTGAGCTAAATCCCCAACCCCACAGCCGGTGCTCTTAATCACTGCATCATCTCTCCAGCCGGCTTGTCCACAGATCTCAGGTTTGGTATTCAGTGAATGTCTACACATGCCCTGCCTTGTGGCTGTCTCTACAGTGTAGACTTTTCTTTATCCCATGTGATTCTCTGGAGCTCCTGTTCACAGGGTCTCCCTTCCTCTCCCCCAGGGAATTGTCATTCATTGTGCATTCACCATCTTGTTTATTTTTTAATTGCCTCTTCATGGAAATGTTTATAGCATTGGGTGTGGTCTTTGTATCTACACCGAAGTGGCTCATCTTGTTCCTTCCATCCTGTGACACCATAGTATTCTGTTGTATAAGTTCCCTGCAACTTGTCTAGACTGTCGGGGACCTTTGGCTAACGTATAGCATGTGGTTATAGAGTGGACATTATTATGTGTGTGCGCGAAATGATTTTGGTGGGCGTAGGTGCGGAAATGAGATGGGGTCATTCGCCATAAATATATTTGGCTGTGGCAGTGTTACTGGAAAATTTGGGGTGTCCCTTCTTGGTTGCCAGATGATACTGGGGAGGTTGGGATTCCCTCCTGTGATTTTTAGTCATGTAGATTAAAAAAATAAAACTGAGAATGGATTCAAGCAGAAGCTCACGGGCAATTCTAATAGAGCGTATTACGTACACTCTGTATACAACCGGGAGGGAGTTTTAGAGAGAACAAGAAAGCTCTAGGTACCAGAGAGGACGCCCCAAACAGAGGTAGTCTTGCTGGACCTAGCTGGTGTTTTATGGTTGATCCAAGACTTGATTTAATTCAAGATAATGAGAATTTGCTCCTTTCATCCATGTTAGAACGTGGGCCCGCAACCTTTGGGCCAGATCCCACAGAATTTCATGAACGAGTCCCAGGTGTTAGACACTGTTCAAGACAGAAAGCTCAGGGCTGAGAGGTGGCTGGGCTCTTAAGAGAATCTGCTGTCTTACGCTGTTGGAATTTGGTTTTGCTTTGATCCAATTGGTCCTGGTTCTAACATCTTGGTATAAGAGAGTATATACAAACAAGACGAGGAAGGTTACGGTTTAACCGAGACGTGCTTGTGCGTCCGGTTGGCAGCGGGTAAATTGTACTGGTTAGACTTTGCTAACTTGACAACATCCATAGTTATATTTGGAACAGGGAGTCCTAACTGAGGAATTGAGTGCATCAGATGGTCTTAAGTGCGCGTCTGTGGGGGCATTTTCTTGATAATGGACCGGTGTGGGTGGGCCCAGCACACTGGTAGGTACCACCCATGAGCAGGTGGTCCTGCCTTGCTTACATGAGCCAGCCGCACAGGTCATGGAAGCCAAGCCTGTAATGGGAGCCAAGCCTGTAATGGGAGCCACGCCTGTAAGCGGTGCTCCTCCTCCAGGATCCGATCTAGTTCCTACCTCCAGGTTCATGCCTCAAATCCCTGCCCTCAGTGATGGGTTGTGGTAGGACACGTAAGCCAAATACTACTGTTGGGTTTTATAAAAAGAGAAGAGAAGCCCGGGATTTGTCGGTGAAGGCACAGTATGGTGTAGAGGAAGGGAGTGGCTCTGCAGGTACCAGCCACACGATGGCGCTATAGTATAGAGTAGAGTTTATTTAGGGCTTGGGGAGGGGAGTTGAGGGGGTAGTAAAGACAGAGAGGGGGGGCATGAACATGTGGAAAGAGTGGGGAAGGGGAATGGGGAGAGAAGGGGAAGAAGGTAAGGGAGCAAGAAGAGGAGAAAGCAAGAGAGTGAGGAGGGGGCAAGCAGCCCCTTTTATAGTGAGTCAGGTACACCTGGCTGTTGCCAGGTAACTGTGGGGCGGAGCCTAGACGGAATGCCAACACCCACACCCAAGCTGAGTTTGGTCAGTGTTTTAATCAAGGCAATAAGACATCATCCGTCTGTCTCTTCTTGCAGTACTGGGGGTAGAACCTAAGACAAGTGCCCTAGACCACCAAGCCGCACGTCCAGTACCTCAAGTTGCTTTGAAGAAGAGTTAATCATGGCAGAGAAATTAAAGTCCTAATAAAATCTCATATGTTTAAGGTGTCTGGAAGTTAATGGCAATTTATCTGTCTAATAGACGTACACCAAGGAGTGGGCTGATATTCTAAACCACAAGAGCAGGCACGTGGAAGAAGCCGTGAAAGAGCTGATATTAATATTTGAACAAATCTATGAAGTTAAATACACCGGAAAACCAGCCAAACCAGTGCCAGGTAAATCCACTAGGATATGAGTGAGTCCCCAGAGCTGTGGATAGATGCCCCACCCCCTGTCTCTCCTTCCCCACAGGGACCTCCTGCTTCACAGAAAGAAAGCAGGTATCCAGGAAAATCCACTCTGTTAGCACAGTTTAGACCCTGTGAGCTCCTGGTGGCAGTTAAGGAAGGTGGGGTCCTTAAATCCTAGATTTCAAATGCCAGCCACCAGCCAACTCTACAAGCCAGCCTTCCTGTAGAAAGCCCTCTCAGTCTAGTGTGTGTGTGTGTGTGTGTGTGTATGTATGTGTGTTTATGTATGTATATGTATGTGTGCATATGTATGTACATGTGTTTATATGTATGTGTTTATGTATGTATATGTATGTGTGCATATGTATGTATGTACATGTGTGTTATATGTATATTTATGCATGTATATGTATGTGTGCATATGTATGTTTGTTCATTTGTGTGTTTATATATGTGTGTTTTTGTATGTATGTGGGTGCATTTGTGTGTATATATGTGTGTTTATATGTGTGTGTTTATATGTATATGTAAATGTGTTTATATATGTGTGTTCATTTGTGTGTGTGTGTTTATATGTGTGTGTTTATATGTATATGTAAATGTGTTTATATATGTGTGTTCATTTGTGTGTGTTTGTGTATATGTGTGTATGTATGTGTATGTGTATGTATGTGTGTTTATATGTATGTGTATGTTTATATGTATGTGTATATGTGTATACATATGTGTGAGTATATGTATGTATGTGTGTGTGCATTTGTGTGTGTCTGTATGTGTGTATTCTAATGTCACTTTGGTCATTTGACTTGTTTTGCTTTTGTCTTAAACACCTGAGAGCCACATCTATAATTTTCATAGCTCTAGAGATTTTAATTTGGGCAGGGTCATGTTTTAAGACATGCCCCCACGTATGTCAGCCCTTTCTGCAGAATGAGCCCTGTGGTCCCACTTAGGAATGCTTCAGGGGTGCAGGGCAGTAGAAGTCAAGATCACACCATGCTACGCCTTCCCACGCCCTACCCTTGCTTAAAGGATGGTATAAGGAGCCCGAGTCTTTTTGTTTCTAAGTATTTCTATATTGTATTTATGCCCACGTGTCTTTGTGACTATGAGTCACTTAGGTGAGGGTGTCAGGTCCCCTGGAGCTGGAGTCACAGGCAATTGTGAGCCACCTGCTGTGAACTGGGGCCCTCTGGAAGCACAGCAGATTCTCTTAAGAGCCCAGCCACCTCTCAGCCCTGAGCTTTCTGTCTTAGACGTGTGACTCTGTCCTAGTGCATTGAGTATGTCTGCCTGGGGACAGGAAAAATTTCCCCATCTTCCTGTCTATTTACAGAGATTGAAATAATTTTGAACTTTTTTTTTTGGGGGGTCTTTTTTTTCGGAGCTGGGGACCGAACCCAGGGCCTTGTGCTTCCTAGGCAAGCGCTCTACCACTGAGCTAAATCCCCAACCCCAATTTTGAACTTTTTGTGTTTCCTGTTCTCCATTATTTTTTTTTTAAAGAATCTCTCGATTTGCTGAAAGAACCCAGGGCCCCAATAATTCCAGTAAATACATGTGTTCCTAAATCCAAGCCACAAGCTGTCCCATCTGAACCTCTTTATGAGGGTCAGATTAATTAAATTCCCTGCTGGGGAATGTTTTTGCTCTCCGCTAGATTGTTGTTAAGGACCCAGTTGCTTTAGCTTTGCTAAACCTGCCCCATGATCGGGTACATTTGCAATGGAAGATTTGTGTAGTTAAATTTTTTTTTTTTTTTAATTTTGAGCTCTGTGTAAGAACTGACTGGGTAGAAGTTTATAGTGGGTCGCTTTACTGAAAAGGGGATGCTCTTCCCAGCATCCTCTGCTCAGGGTTACTGTACAGGCTGGTTCTTATGAGTCAGGGCTCTGACTAGACTAGGGGGTCATGCTGCCAAGGTAATGCTGAAGGGCTTTCTGCCCTAGCAGAGGTCAGAGGTCAGCTAAAGAGGTCAGAGGTCAGCTAAAGAGGTCAGAGGTCAGCTAAAGAGGTCAGAGGTCAGCTAAAGAGGTCAGAGGTCAGCTAAAGAGGTCAGAGGTCAGCTAAAGAGGTCAGAGGTCAGCTAAAGAGGTCAGAGGTCAGCTAAAGAGGTCAGAGGTCAGCTACGTTAACTAAGTACCAAGGCCCCTGAGGGGAGCTGGCAACCCTCCCCATGCTCAGTGAGATGGGTAACATTCCAGTCAATCATTGAAGTGATATTATAAGAAGAGAGGGAGGGAGGGAGGGAGGGACAGAGACTGAGAGAGACTTAGTGGGTACACCAGGCCCACGAGGTTGTCTTTTCAACGATTTCCCTGGTGACAATCCAATCTGCAGTAAGGAGTGAGACTACCAGGAATCAATGCCGGGAGACATCTTTTGGTTGACGCACAGTGTGGGTGGTCCCTACTGGATTATTCCAGGATCCTGGAAACATCCTCCAGGACAGCCCCGGTAGCCAAGGATTGTGTGTCTCAGAGTGTCAACGCGCTAAGGGCAAGAAGCCCCGATCCGCAGAGCAGTTACACAATTACACCGCACGGTGTCCTTTTCTTCAGTTCTCCACTTAGCTTGTTCCCTTCCGAAGTGTCCAAACCACAAAATGTGAGCCTGTTTTAGGACGCTCAAGGTGTCAGTGAGCAGCTTTGAAAGAAGTGAAGTACACACACACACACACACACACACACACACACACACTTTTATGTATGTGCTGGTGCCCACGTGAGCATGTGGGTGTGGAGGTCAGAGGACAGCCTTGGAGGACATCCCTCAGGATGCCGTCTATCTGAGGTTTAATCTTTTACTACGTATACCTATGTGCGTGTGTGCCTTTTGCGTGGGGGGTCAGAGGGTAACCTGTGGTAATCTCTTTCCTCTTCCTGCTTTGTTGGCCCTATGACAGATGGTTGCGAGCCACCGTGCAGTTGCTGGGATTTGAACTCAGGAAGAGCAGTCAGTGCTCTTAACCGCTGAGCCACCTCTCCTGCCCCCTCCTCTGAATTCTAAGCACAAAGATGGACTATTCTGATAGAATGCATTTTTAGTCGAACGGTGTGTCTTTTGGGTTGGCTAATTAATAACTGGATTCCTAATAGAAGGATTGTAAAAGAAACCCTAAATACAAAACCATTTCTTGTAAAAAACATTTTTTTAAAAAAAACTAATTTTTAAAAGAGCTTCTTGGGGTTGGGTGGTATAGTACTCGGGAGGCAGAGGCAGGCAGATCTCAGGGAGTTTTTTTTTTTTTCTTTTTAAACATTAATTTATTTATTATGTATACATCATACAGCTTTCTTCCTGCATGTATGCAACTACAGGTCAGAAGAGGGCACCAGACCTGATTATAGGTGGTTGTGAGCCACCATGTGGTTGCTGTGAATTGAACTCAGGACCTCTGGAAGAGCAGACAGTGCTCTTAACCACTGAGCCATCTGTCCAGCCCAAGAGTTAATTTTTTTTCCCTTTTCCTTTTTTCGGAGCTGGGGACCGAACCCAGGGCCTTGCGCTTGCTTGGCAAGCGCTCTACCGCTGAGCTAAATCCCCAAACCCCCAAGAGCTAATTTTTAAAAGCTTTTCTTGGGGCCGGGTGGTAGAGCACTCAGGAGGCAGAGGCAGGCAAATCTTTGGGAGTTGGAGGCTAGCCTGGTCTACAGAGCAAGTTCCAGGACAACCAGAGGTACAGGGAGAAACGGGGTCTGGAGGTAGCAGGGAGCAGATGTCTTGGGCTGGAGAGACAGCTCAGCAGTTGAAACCACTGGATGCTCTTACAGAGAACCCGGGTGAATTCCATTCCCTGGGCCCACGTGGCAGCTCAAAATGGAATCCAATTTCAGGGATTCAAAGCCCCCTTCTGCCCTCCACACGTATTTGGGCACGCACATTTCCGCAGGCAGAACTCACCCATACACATACAATAAAAATGAAAAAAGTAAAAACCAACAAAGCTGCCTTCCTGATAAGGATTGGTCACGTGGGAGAAACTGTGACCCTGAAATTTCAAGGGTTGCGGTTTCACTTTGGTTTTTGTGTCCAGAGCAGAGGAAGCATGTTGTTTTTGGAAGTGAGGCAGATGAGGGCGAAAGCCTCGAATACGACCCGGACTCGACGGCGAGGGACGTTGACAACAATGATAAAGAAGATGAATTTAAAAAGGTATTTATTGCGGGGTAAACTCGTGAGGTTTTGTGGGCTAAGCAGCTCTGGGGCAGGTCCGCAACCAGTCAGGGTCTGACGTAAGGTGGGATTCAGAAAATGCGATATGCAGTTTTTTTCTGCTGTGTGTTCAGACAGAGCTAACATCCTTCAGGTCGTCTTTTTTTTCTTTTCTTTTCTTCGGAGCTGGGGGCCGAACCCAGGGCCTAGGCAAGCGCTCTACCACTGAGCTAAATCCCCAACCCCCCTTCAGGACTTCTTTGCAGTCCTCATTTGATACGATTCTGTCCATGGCACGTTGTATAGTATTCTGATGGCCTGTGTTTTAAAATATATTTATTATTTATATGCGCGTATGTGTTTGCGTGGGAAAGACTCAGCCTCATTGGTCCCTCTGATTGAGAGGCGTGGTCACCACAACAGCCTCTGTGCTGCTGCTAGAATGGCCTCTAGCAGATTCTGATTGAATCTACGGTTGAGCTGGATAATTTATTCGCCAGGACCGCGGTGAAAAGCTTGGCACTCCTGTAAGTTCTGGTAATTTTTCTGCCCTCCACTTAACCCAACTCTCCCACCAGACTTAAAGGGGCCAAGGTTCCTCAGTAGTGAGAGGCGGAACCTCGCCCTGTGTACTCATGGTAGACATTCTGGAGGCTCCAGGGGTTCAAGGACTAGGCTAACGTGCAGAAGGGACCTGGGTTTGTTTCTGGATCAATGATGATAAAAGAAAACAGAGCCTGGATCCACCATACCGATCTGCTGAGGAGAAAGACTCGTGTGTCCCCTCTGCCCATCCTTCACCAGGCATTGAGAAACCTCACACTCGAGTTTTGGTATGCCTCAACGACTACCTAACAACACATGGATTAATCACGCTTGGGTTTGCACCTCTGCTTCCTGGTCTGCCCTCGTGCGGCTTGCTAGGCTGCAAGCGCTCTTCACTCACTGTTAACAGATACCTGTTAAGAATTTGCCTAAAGAAAACGAGGCAAGAAATGCAGGGTTGAATTCATGAATTCATTTCCCCAGCATCGTTAAAGAGGCGTAGTTTAAATCCTTCTTACTGGTCCCGTGCCGTTTTAAATATTGAGCTTTGGGGAATGTTAGGGGTTCACGTCTGGTGTTAAATGTGACGTGATTTCTTATTACAGGAGTGCAAGGAGGTCTACGCTTTCTTCTCGCATCAATTGCTGGACAGTCTACAGAAGGCAACACGCTTATCTTTGGACACAATGAAAAAGAGAATCTTCGTTGGAAAGTAAGTTGAAAATGTGTTAAAGATGCCGGATGAATTACCTATAATAATGTGTATCTCTATTTTATTATTTATGTTTATTTATTTTTGAGACAGAGTCTTTGTAGCTATACTAGCATTTTCTAAAGGAACAGCACTGATAATGTATATATATTATATTATATATATATAATATGTGTATTTATTATCAATATATAAGAAGATATGTTATTTATTATATATGCTAATAAATATGCTATATTATATGCTACACTATATATGTTATATAACATATATGCATGTATACGTGTATGTGTGTATGTGTGTATGTGTGTATATACATATATATATATATATATACATATACACAAATATATGATAAGGAAAAAGATACCCTTCCAGGTTAGGGGCCAAGGTGTGCTGCTGAGAGCTGATGCCGTGTGACAGATCTAACCACGAGGTTTAATGGGAGAGGGGAAAGAGTAAAAGGCTATCTCAGAGAAGGGACATGATAGACAGACAGGGAGACAGAATGAAAGAGAGAGAGAGACAGACAGACAGATCTAGTGGGTGCTAAGCAACCTCATAGCGACAGTAAAAATACTCTGCACCTGGTGGCAGGCGAGGATATAAACTAAGTAGCTGAAAGGCATGTGGTAGTTAATGCCTGATTTACAACTATATATGTATATGTGTATATACACATACATACACATACATATATTCATATGTCTGCATAATACATATATACATACATACACATACATATATACACATGTATACACATAAACATATACTCATATATACACATACATACACATACATATATACATATGTATATATACATACACATACATACACATACATATATACATATGTATATATACATACACATAAATATATACATATGTATACACACATACACACATATACACATACATATATAGATATGTATACATACACTTATATACACATACATACACATACATATATGCATATGTATATAAACATACACATATACATACACTCATATACACACATACATACACATACATATATTCATATGTCTGCATAATACATATATACATACATACACATACATATATACATATGTATACACATAAACATATATACATATGTATACACATAAACATATACTCATATATACACATACATACACATACTTATATACATATGTATACACACATATACATACACATACATATATACATATATACATATACTTATATACACATACATACACATACATATGTGCATATGTATATAAACATACACATATACATACACTCATATACACATACATACACATACATATGCATACACATATACACACACATACACACACACACATATATATATACACACATATATATACACACACACACATATATATACACACACACACACATATATATATATATATATACATATAAACACAATGTTAAAAGGGGTTTATTAGATCAGCTTACTACCTGCCATCCAGGTAGTCCGTTAACAGTTGTCTCAACCTGAAGAGTCTGGGGATCTTCAGTAGTTGTTCAGTCCACGAGGGTGGATGTCTCTGCAGTTCCCACTTGATGCTGCAGGCCTGGAGGAGCCCTGGAGGGCTGCTGGTCTTGGGTGTGTGTTGGATTCCTGAGGAAGCTGGTGTTGTTAATGTGGGTGAACGGAGGCTGCCACCGCAGGATAGGTGGACTTGCCAGCAGGAGTGAGAGCAAGCAGGCACACGGCGAAGTTCCCTTCTCCCATGTCCTCGTATGTGGGTGGCCAGACTTAGGGTGGACCTTCCTGCTTCATATAATCCAATCAAGCAAAACCCTTCACACGAGTGTGCATCTGCTTGTGTTTCAGTTGGTTTTGGATGTAGGCAAGCTGTCAACCATGCTTGGCTATCACCATAGTGTTTTAGTAAGGATCTTACTGCTGTGAGCAGACACCGTGACCAAGGCAACTCCTATAAGGACAGCACTTATTTGGGCCTGGCTTACAGGTTCAGAGGTTCGGTCCATTATCAAGGCGAGAGCATGGCAGTGTCTTCATTCAAAGGCAGACAGGAGAAAGACTGGCTCCCACATGGTTAGGAGGAGGGTCTCAGTGCCCACCCCCACAGTGACACAACTTCCTCCAACAAGGCCACACCTCCTCATAGAGCCACTCCCTGAGCCAAGCATATTGAAAGCACGACAGGTAGTTAAGGATGGACTTCTCTCGACTCTGCTTCCCCAGTGCTAAAATGACAGGCGTGCAAACCCCGTGCTTTGTGACTGAATCTTCCCAGGTGTGAGGTTCAAGGGGACAGGGAGATGGATTGTGGGTGGGGAGAAGTTTATTAGGAGAGTTATCAACTCCACGGGCAGACAGACGACGACGGCGTGGAGAGGATCTGAGCAGTTCAGGCTACAGCGCCTGAGATAGCAGGGTAGGGGCTCTGAAGAGGAATCAAGACATACATGGTGTGGCAGAAGGGTACAGGAGAGGGGGAGTGGAGGGGCGTGAGCCGGTGAGGGTGGATGACTCTTTCTTCTTATAGCCCTGTGAGGAGCGGGGAGGTTTTGCAGCCTGAGCCTGCAGCCAGAAGGAGGCAGGGAAGGGGGTGGGGAGCAGGAGGTGGGGCCACCCTCTTGACCCTTTGGTTTCTCAAACAGGTCTTGAATGGTGGGGGTGGTTATCTGAGGCCTCTTTTGGTTGAGCGGCTTGCTTGCACTTGGGGAGCTCTTTCTAGATCTCAGGTTGAGCCCTTGGTGTCTCAGCCACCAGAACCCCGCCACCTCCCCCCGCCCTGCACCGCCCTCCTCCCCCCGTCTCCCCTGTCTCCCCTGTCTCCCCCGTCTCCCCCGTCTCCCCCCTGTCTCCTCCCCGCCCCCCCCCCCCCGTCTCCTTCCATTTTATTGGATCTCACTGGGAGACTGAGTTAGTACAAGTTTGTTTGCTCGATGTCTCCTCACTGTAGTGATGAGAACCAAGCTCTCTGCTAGCTTTTTTTTTTTTTTTTTTTTTTTTGGTTTTTTTTTGGAGCTGGGGACCGAACCCAGGGCCTTGCGCTTCCTAGGTAAGCGCTCTACCACTGAGCTAAATCCCAGCCCCTCTGCTAGCTTTTGAACTGATGTTCTTAACTCCCCTTTGGTCCCCCCCCCACTCCCCCGCTGGTGCTCCCACAAGGAGTGACAGCATTTCCTAAAATCACAAGGAGAGAGAAAATGGGAGGTCTGTGTTTTTCAAATACCCCTGTCTTGGAGAGCTCTGGGCGTGGAGGCAGAGGTTCTGATCTCTGTGTGTGCCTGCATCTGGGTCTGTACGTGAGTGACGTCATTTAAGCAGCAGTTTCCGGAAGGTTTTGACTGGGGTCTCCTTTCTGTGGGAAATAAGGTAATAACAACTTCAAGAGATCAGAGGAAACAAAGCCGTTGTTAATATAATGTTCTGCAGAATGGAGAACCCGTGCAGAAAGGCAAAAATTGGCTGGCGTGCTGGTTTTGATTTTGGCCCAAGACAATGTTCTTCTCTCTCTTCTTTTTTTCTTTAATCTTCATTTTTACTTACCTACTTTACATCCCGATCACTGCTCCCCCCAGTCACCCTCTCCCACAATCCTTCCTCCATGCCTCCCTCCCCTCTCCTCTGAGTGGGTGGGGCACCCCCTAGGTATCCCCCAACCCTGGCATTTCAAGTCTCTGCCAGGCTAGGTGCTGCTTCTCCCACTGAGGCCAGACATGGCAGCCCAGTTAGAAGAACATATCCCACGTACAGGCAGCAGCTTTGTGGACAGGCCTAGTTCCAGCTCATGCATGTTCTTTGGTTGGTGTTTTAGTCTCTGAGGGTCCAGGTTAGTTGACTCTATTGGTCCTTCCAGCAGAGTTCTATCCTCTTCCAGGGAAGACAATGGCATTTAGAGCCACCTGGTTGTAAAATATCCCATCTTCTCTCCCCACAGGCCAGGACTTGTCCCTGTTCCAAATTCACCATCCTATTGGTTCAGGAGACAGATCCATAGCTTATGAACAATTTTTGGCCTGGGACTGCCCCTTTTCTGGTTGCAGGCTTCACAGCAACTCTGCAGCTTTTAGAGTTCCAGAGACAATTTGCTCCAGCTGACAGCTTGGGGAGGGCCCTAGCATCTCCTGCTTCCCTGTGACTGGAAGGATTTTTAGCGCACCACATACAGAAAACGGACCATATAACAATTTATTTCTTCCGTGTATAATCATGTAGGGCTGTCTATTAAAATGCGTGTGAGCCTGGGTCTGGTGGCATGAGCCTATAATCCCAGGCATTTAGGAGGTTTAAGGCAGGGGGATCACAGGGTTCAAGGTCAGTCTGGGTTACAGTGAGGTCAAGGCCAGCCCTGGGCAAGTTAGTGAGACCATATGTCAATGTAAAAAAGAAAATGAAGACTGGGGAGATAGCTCAGTGACAGAATACTTTTCCAGCATACACAAAGGTCTCATTTTAATCCCCATCATATAAAAAGGAACAAATAATAAGTAACATAAAGTACATTTTTTTTGTTTCATTTTGTTTTTTTGTTTTTTGTCAGTGATGGCCTCTATTGTTGCAAGCCTGAGAGCAAAATGATACAGTCTAGACCAGTGATTTTCAACCTGTGATTCTGACCCCATTGGGAATCCTGAATCAGACATGATATATATCAGATATTTATATTCCAATTCATAACGGTGACAAAATTACAGCTATGAAGTAGCAACGAAATAACTTTGTGCTTGGGGGGGGTCACGACAAAAAAGGGTCATAGCATTAGGAAGATTGAGAACCACTAATCTAGGAGATCTTAATTAGGTTCCTTTTCTTTGCTTAATTAAAGAATTAAAAGGCAGGGAAAATAAAAAAGACAGGTAACAGCAGAGAACTCTCAAATACTACAGACAGCAGCAGACACAATCAGCAGTTGAAGAAAGAGTTTTGAGGGTGAGGGCAAACATGCATAGTCATTACACAGAGAAAAAGACCCTCCACAAAGCACTCAGGGGCACCCAGAAAGTCAACAAATTCAGTGTCATCTCAGGGGCTGGGCTTTTAAAGCCTCTGTAGAGTTTTCCTCCCCTTATTTAGACTTGGCCCATTTGAAGGATGATAGGATAATTGATTGGTCCAGAACTGCTATGTAACACATAGTGGTCCAGCCTTGAACTTGATGGTCAGTCCATCAGTAGGGACCTTCTGATGAGAGACTGGAAGTCTACAAGGCCTTTGTTTTAAGCTGTCAGGGTTTTGTCTCAAGTCAGGAGGGTAAGGAAGACTCCAGCTATGTTGGAAATTGACCACCTTTATTACATAACCATGGCCCCTCTCCCTATCTGTCTGCCTTCCTAAAGGGACTCTGTCTAAATCCTAGTCTATCAAAAGAGTGCCACTCTTTTTATATGGCTAGTTATTGCCGAGGGGAAGCCAGCATCCAAATACTAGGAAATGTATGTGTGATTAATATTTTACCTCGGAAAATGTCAAAGCGATGTCTTTCAGTCCTGTTCTTTATGGTTCTGTGATAAACAGCGTTCTTTTGGTGTAATTTGGCATTTTAAAAACATCTCTTAATAATGCAATGTCTTTTATTGATTTCCATGTCAGCTTTACACATGTAAACCATGTCCACAATCATCTCTGCTCTCCAAGCCCCTTTTCCCACTCTCTCCAGGTATTCCCAGTGCACACCCCCTTCACGTCCTCTTTTTCTTGGTTACCCATGAGCCTCGTCTGTGCCTTGTGCTTAGTGTTGACTGATCTCATTGCCTTGAGCTTATGCAGGTCTCAGTGCAGGTAGCCATCATCAGGTGCGACAAGCTGATAAATATGATGGCCATACCATGTCCATCAGAGGAGCGCTTCCCAGCACCTCCCCTTACCCTCTCCAGCTCCTAACATTCTTTTCCTTCCTCTTCCTGATGCTCCCCCCCGCCCCCCGAGCTTTGGTTTGGGAGGCCTTTGCTTTTCCAGGATCAAAGATGGTCTTTATTTTCAGGAGGGAAACGTACAGTGTTTCTGAGCTGGCACTCACCCGTTAAACTGTCTGTTCCTCCTAGCCAAGGGAGAAAGCGGTCAGAGGACGTCGTTTCCTTCATAAAAACTGAAGTGCACCTGGCAATCCCTAACGTGGTGAGTCTGACTTACTCGCAGTGGCACTTTTGGTAATGTATTCTTTAAAACACAGCAGCATTGGGTAAGCGTTTAGGATGTGAGGCTTTGGGTCCCCAGCGTTGTGAAAATGAGTAGAAACAAACAAACAAACAAACAAAAAAACCAAAAAAACAAAAAAACAAAAAAAAAACAACCCCAAAAAAATCCTATGTGAGAACTGTTCTTTAGCTTACAGTAAGACTTTGGTTCTATGTGTTTTTATTTTATTTTAAAAGTTTATTATCTCTGTATATGTGTACACACACACATACACACAACCCCCCTCCCACACACACTTCTAAATGCCTCACAGGGTGTATTCCAAGCTGATGTAGGAGTGAAGATTTAGTCTGCCGTCCATTATTAAATAGAAATCACCTTGCTTTTTTTCTTTAGACATTAAAATAAAATCACCACAGGGATCTCAATTCTCTCAATTCCCAAACCCAGCATCTTGGGATACCCCAATAAATACTATAGCATGGAAGGAAAGGATTCTACCCTCAGCATCGTGAAGCTCCTGAGTTTTGTTTTCTTTCTTTTGAGCCAAAATTTTATTTATTCGTTTCTTGCATTTGAAGCATTCCTTGATGACATCCGTGGCCTGAGGTTCTTTGCCATAGTCCTTAACCACTTAGGCAACTGCAACCAACCACTTTCTGTGGTCTCCCCTCTCGATCGATTTTACAGAGGCCTACCCATTCCCCTAGTTTCTTCTTGTCACCAACCTTTATCAGGCTGATCTGGTGCTCAGCACAGCGTACCTCCACCAGCTTGACATATACGGCTCATCCCAGTTGGATGCAAGCACAGAGATGGGCGTGGCGCTTGTCTAAGGCTTTGGCCGCTTCGCGTATGCCACGTGCTAGGCCATGGTGGATGAGGGCGGTCTTCAGCACCTCTGACATCCATTACACCTCCAGCAGCTATGCCTTCTTCGGCCATGGCGGAGGATTACGGGTGACACCGAATCTTGAACGCACCCAGGCTTCTGCCTCCGCGCAACTTGGCGGCGGCAGGGGAAAAGCTCTCCTGAGTTTTCAAGGGCTAACCCCAGCTGTTCACCGCTGCCTGGAACTAACTGTAGGTCACATGGGGGTAGTCTTGGTGCCCCCCAGGAACAGTCTGGGATCCTCCTAAGACCACCTTGCTCAGTCTGAGCTCCTAGAGAAAAGCTGCAGATGACTTGAGCACATTTCAAAGAAGCAAAAGGATTCACAGCGCTAGGGCTTGTTCTGTGATTTCAGTCCGTGAGGACGACCCCTTGACTGTTTTGCCAGCAGCAGTGGGAAGAACTGGGGATTCTCCGGGACGCAGGATATCTTCAGCATCTCCTGGCACAACCTTCAACCTCCCAGCAGCCTGCTCTTGACTGATCGTGGGGTTAGATTTGTAGAGTGAGGTGGGTTGGGGAGAATTACACACATGCTGCTGCTTCTCACAGGTGATGGTTCCCAGCCTGGATGACATTCAGCAAGCCATCAACCGCATGATCCAGTTGACCCTGGAGGTGAGCAGAGGAGTGGCACACTGGGGACAGCAGCAGGTCAGACGGACAAAGTCTCCCCAGACCAGTTCTCGAGGCTCCGACCAACCCTCGATCATGGGGAAAGCACTGAAGAAGGAAGAGAGTAAGGAAACAGAAGCGCCTGCATGTTAGATTTCCTGACAGTGAGAGAAGAGAAAAAAAAGTTAAACCAAAATGCGTGTGCGTGTGCATGTGAGTGCAGGTGCTCGCAGAGGCCTCAAGAGGGCACCCGTGAGACCCTGGAGCTGGGGTTGCAGGTGGTTGCCTCCTGACATGGATGTTGGGAACAGAACCTGGGTCTTTTGCAAGAGCAGCGTTTGCTCTCAACCACTGAGGCATCTGTGTAGCACCCCCATCTCTCTCTCTCTATATATATGTATGTATATATATATATATACATATATGTATACATATATATATATACACACACACACATATATACATACACACAATGTATATATGTGTGTGTACATATAGTATATATAAGTATATACTTATATATAACTATATACTTATATATACTTGTGTATATTAGTATATCTAGTATGCATAAGTATATATAACTCTATATGCATGTGTATATCTAAGTTAATAAGCATAGTAAATAGTATATATTTAGTATATATTATACAGTATATAATTTAGTAGATATAGTATAATATAGCATACATACAATACATATTGCATAATTATAGCATACATATAATGTATATTATATAATTATATAATATAACAAATCTATATCACATACTACATATTACACATAAGTGCATATAATATATAGTATGTGATATACTATACATGTATATATGTATGTACATATAGTATACACTATATAGGTATATATTAATATATATTTATAATATATATGTATACTTATATAGAAGTATATATACTTTTATATGTATAAGTATATATTTTTATAATTATATACTTATATATAAATATGTGTGCTAATATATAAGCATATATAGAATATAGCATATGTACTTATATGTAAAAGTATGTAAGTACATGTATATAAAGGAATATATAGTATAAATCATATATAAATTATATACATATAAGAGTATAAAGACTTTTTTTTTTTTTTTTTTTCCGGAGCTGGGGACCGAACTCAGGGCCTTGCGCATGCTAGGCAAGTGCTCTACCACTGAGCTAAATCCCCAACCCGAGTATAAAGACTTTTAAGGCAAGGGGTCTCACGTAGCCAGGCTTGCTTCAAACTTGCTATATGGCCTAAGATAACCTTGAATGCCTGGTCCTCCTGCTTTTACCTCCCATGTGCTAGGATTATAGACATGCACAGATTATAGGCTTGCGTTTCTTTGACTATATTTTCTTATTAATTTTCCCATTGTTAAAACCGCGACCACCCGCTCTTTCACCTGCAACATAACATTCAGGCACTTCTTCCTAGTGTTTGATCCTAGGAGAAAAAGGTTTGTCATTTTATCATTGTGCAGTAATTCTAAAAGGCGAAGGGTGAAAGCAAATCTCCGCGCCGATCCTTCTCTCAGCATTCCTCGTGCTCCCATAAGCCACTGTGCCTTTCACAGATGCATGATGGGTAACAGCCCCAAATGGCTAAGAGATGTCTCAAAACATGAATGAGAAAGCAAATGCGGCCTTTATTTTTCATTTAGGTTGATTTTATGTTACCTCCATGTATATCTGTGCACCCCATATGTTCCAGAGCATAGAGTTTCCTGGAAACAGAGTTCCAATGGTTGTGCGCCATCACGAGTGGGTGCTGGGAATGGACCCCCCAGCTCGCTCTAAACTGCCGAGCCGTCTCTTCAGCCTCAAATGTAATTGTATACAAAGTTCTCAGTAATACAAAACACTGACCTAGCAAAGCACACCACGGCATCAGTCAAACTAAGCCAGCCCCTTGCGTTCTATTTTGCTTAAACCTAATTCAGCAACAGAGCAAATGGGACTGCAGGCAACTGGGTAAATACCACAGGTTCCAGTCAGCCCGGCTACTGTTCCAGTGCAGGAACATGGGCCCCCTAATCGCGTGTTTATCCCGTTCCAAAGGAGAAACTGGGAGTCGGTAATTTCACGTGACGCCTCATGCTTTTTTTAATTGTAAAAAAAAAAAATTTTTAAAGTGCAGCACGGGCCAAGCAAAGGTCACTGGTGCCAATCTTGGTGGTGCATGCCTGCCATCCCTGTACTCAAGAGGGAGGTATCAGGAAGAAGACCAGGAGACAGGGACCTTGTCGGCTACGTGGCAAGTTTAAGGCCAACCCGAGATCCGGTTTCAAAAAGAAAGCCAGGGTACTGGGATGTGGGGTGGGGCTGGGCTGGGCTGGGCAGTGTAAGCGAGATAACCCAGCAAGAAAAGGTGCTCAGGGGTTGGGGATTTAGCTCAGTGGTAGAGCACTTGCCTAGCAAGCGAAAGGCCCTGGGTTCGGTCCCCAGCTCCGAAAAAAAGAAAAAGAAAAAAAAAAAAAAAAAAGAAAGAAAAGGTGCTTAATCACCAACTGGATCATACAAGTTAAATCTTCAGGGTCCACCTGGTGGAGGGAGAGAACACACTCCCACAACTGACTGCTGACCCCACACAATATAGAGTGCCTGAGAACACATACACGCACATACATAGACACACCAAATGATTAATAAAAATACAAATATAAAATTTTATAAATTATATTATATATAATATATTATATATAATATAAATCATATATATATGCATACACACACATATATACACATATATATACATATACATATACATATATATATATATACATATACATATACATATACATATATATATATATATATATATATATATATATGTGGCTCAGTGGGTGAAAGTGCTTGCCACCAAGCTTGACAGCTTGATCTCTTTTTTTGGGTACTACACAGTGGAAAGAGAGCACCAATAACCCCCACACACACCCTTTGTCTTGGCTTTCAATAAATAAATGATATATGTAACCAAAGCAAACCCTAAACCCCCCACACATTTCTATAAAGCGAACCCCACACAACGGTTGGTAAGAACTCCAAGTTAGGGGTTGGGGATTTGGCTCAGTGGTAGAGCGCTTGCCTAGCAAGCGCCAGGCCCTGGGTTCGGTCCCCAGCTCTGAAAAAAAGAAGAAGAAGAAGAAGAAGAAGAAGAAAAATAAAAGAACTCCAAGTTAAACACAGACACTCTCTACATTGGAAACATTTGCTTTCAGGGTCGTTTGAAGAAAGCATCCCAGCCAGGAAGCTGAAGAACTTCTACCCTGGCGTGGCGGAGCACAAGGATATCTCCAAGCTGGTCCTCCTCCTGTCGTCCTCTGTGAATTCCCTCCGGAAGGCGGCCACTGAGGCCCTGCAGGACTTTCAGAAGTACAAGACTCTCTGGACGGAAGACAGAGATGTGAAAGTCAAGGTGTGTTTCCACTGCAGGTTTTGTCTATTTATTTATTTACTTCCTATTTATTTTTGATCTGCTCGTCTCTGACCCTTGAGGTGTGTGTGTGGAGATGGGGTGGGGTGGGATGGTGCTTTTGAGGAGAACACAAGGACTCCTAGCAGAGGTGTAAGACCCCCCTACAAACGCCAAGCAACTAGTTAATTCTCACACTGATACCCTGAGGCAACTGATGACAAAGAGGCTCTGGCGGGACTAGGCAACAATGTACCAACCTCCTCATAAAGTCTCAATGACAGACCAAAGTTCATTTCCACCAAATTTACCCCTGGGGAACCAGGGGGATTACTTACTTTCAGAGCAAGATGGCTGGCTACATCCAGCGGGAATGATACCTTCCCTGTGGGCGATGTAGATGGAGTCTTCCTTAAGTTCTTTCTCTCCAGCTTCTGTACTCTAGCACCTCCCATTGATGCTAAAGACCATAGGCAATCAGGACAGTTTGTATTCAGTTAGATGAAGAGAATGGCTGGACACTTGTGGTGTCCTTCCTGCCCTCTCCTTGTCTGAGGGAAGGTCAAGAGTTGGCAAGCCCAGCCGTGATGACCTTTTGCAAACTGTCCCAGCTTGCACAGAGGACGGACATGCACAATGGAGACACAAGGAGGCTTCTGAACCCAGACTGACCAGTCCCAGTGTCCTGTGAAAGTCCTTCACGTGGACTTCAGCCCAAGGGCCTATCACGATACCTTGTTCCATTTGAAGCCAGTGTCTCATAGCACGGAGAAGTGTAAAAGTGTAGGAGCTGTGGTTAGGACCTCCCAGAACAAAGGGAGTGCATATTACGATATAATCAGGATCCATGTGCACATGCCTGCCTTTGGATTACCCTGTAACTTAGACCACCCCGTCGGAATATATGCTACCATAGAAGGGAGTGTCTTAGAATTTCCACTGCTGTGAAGAGACACCATGACCAAGGCAGCTCTTATAAGGACTGCATTTGATTGGGGCTGGCTTACAGGTTCAGAGGTTCAGTCCATCACCATCAAGGCGGGAACATGGCAGCATCCAGGCAGGCATGGTGCAGGAGGAGCTGAGAGCTCTATATCTTCATCGGAAGGCTGCTAGGGGAAGACTGGCTTCCAGGCGGCTAGGAGGAAGCTCTCTTCCACAGTGGGAGGAGCCTGAGCATAGGAGGAGCCCTCCAAAGCCCGCCCTGAGAGTGACGCATTTCCTCCAATGAGGCCACACCTCCTAACAGCGGGGAGTCAAGGGCTAAAATATAAAGAGAAACTAAGGAGGGGCATATAAGGCTACACCCTGCTGTGCTCAGGACTTGTACTTTGAATGTGAACCCACTGAGCCAGTGCCAGCATAAACAAACACTGCTTCCTAGCAGAGAGCTTTAGGGTCCCATGTCCCCAGATGAGAGTCCCGCTACAGAGCAAGTGCTGTTTCCAACTTAAGTGTTACAAGTTAGACTCCCAAGGAGCGAGGAAGTATTAACTGTTGTGTTACCTTGCAGGAGTTTTTGGCCAACAACCCTTCCCTGACTGAGATCCGATCAGAAATTCTCCACTATGCAACCTTCGAGCAGGAGATCGAGGAACTGAAGCCCATTATCGATGTAGGAGCCTTGGAGCTGCACACGGGTAACTCCCAACAATGTGACCGACAGGTTTCTGATGTGGGCTCAAGGGGGACAGTGAGGCCGATTGTTGGGGTTGAGGGTGGTTCTTAGAAGAGTTGTTAATGCCATGGACAGAGAGACAACAGAATGGTGGGACCTCTGAGGAGGAATCAGGGGCCGTGGCAGAACTGAGGCCCTTTCTCATAGCTCTCTCTAAGGGTGGGGTGGGGGTGGGAGTGGGGGTGACGGCAGGTTTCACAGCATAGGCTGCCAACAGGCTTTCTGATTCCTAGAGAGGAGCCGGGGGAAAGGACCGGGAAGAGGATACATGGTTGTCCTCCATACCCGCGTTGATACAAACGGCCTTCCCCAGGGAGAAACCTGGGCATATGGAAATCTGGTAGCTAAGGGCTCACAAATGATGTGTCTGTGGTGTCTGCCAGAGGGGAAGGGTGCCATAGGGATCGTGAACAGACTACTCTTGAGGTCTGGTCTAGAGTAGAGATACATAAAATAGTTATCTATCTATCTATCTATCTATCTATCTATCTATCTATCTTTTTTTTTACAAGGTAGAGATATTTTACTGTAGATAGAAGGGACACCGGGATGGGACCCATGACATGGTATTTGACTCAGCAAGTAGCTTTGGAATAATACTGTAAATACCAAGTAGTTCTAGGTCATCACATTCTTTTCCCTTCTTTTTTTTTTTTTTTTTTTTTTTTTCTTTTCTAAGACAGAATCTCATTTAGTCTCCAGGCTGGCCCCAAGTGACTTTACAGAGGGAGATGTCCTCGAACTCATGATCCTCCTGTCTCCTCCTCCTGAGTGCAGGAATTAGAGACACGAGCCACCTCACACATTTATGCTACATTGGAATAGAAAAGCTTGGGGTTGGAGAGAGGGTTACTGGTTAAGAGGGTACGCTGCTCTTACAGAGGACTCAAGTTTGGCTCCCAAGATCCCATGTCAGATGACTCACAACTGTCTGTAACTCCGGTTCCGCCGAGTCCAACGCTCCCTCCTGGTCTTTGTGCATACTTCTCTCATGTGTACATGTCCCCACACACTTACACATAGCTTAAAAATAAAAGAAATCTTTAAAGGCTAAGGTGAAACACGTATACCACCAAACGCACGGTGTCGCTGGACCTCCAGAGTGGACTAGGGGACCATGGGACCATGTAGGAGGCTGAGGACACCCTTTCTCTCGGCTCCTTTCTTCTTCCCCCCTGGGTTTTCTGCTTTCCAGAGACTCTCAACTCTCCCTCAACTCTCATCTCAACCTTTCAAGAAAGGACTCTTCCCATCGGTTCCCATGAATCTCTATTGAGCCGAGACTCATAAAATATATAAATATTCTTAAAAGGACAGGACAGGGAGGGTGCAGAAGAGTAGGCAAGCCAAGATCGTGGTTTGCTGGGAGAAACAAGGAATTTCATTCCATGGAGAGGGGCTTCCTTAGAGGGAACGATACAGAATAAGGAGGGTCTGGTGATAGGGTGTCCCAAGCTGGGCAAGGCTTACCCAGCAGGACTCTTCACTTGGAAACTCTCCTCCTGCCGGGTGGTAGCTGCATATGCCTTCAACTCTACTACTCGGGAGACAATGGCAGGTAGATATGAGAGTTCGAGGCCAGCCTGGTCTACAGAGCCATGGGTCACGTGTCGTCCGTGAATTCTGAATGCAGGCATGTGGCTGAGCTGCCGGGATCCTCGGCATCCACAGCAAACCATTTCAGAGTCGTGCTTCCGTCTTTCTCGTCCCCTTCAGAGCCAATGAAGTTAGCCTTGTCCATCGAGGCCAAGGCGTGGAAGATGTTGCTCTGCCGCTACCTAAACGAGGAATATAAGAAGAAAATGTCAGACATGATAGTATTTATCAACGAATACTTGAAAAAGTTATCCAGACCCATCCGGGACTTAGATGATGTCAGGTTCGCCATGGAGGCTTTGTCCTGTATCCGAGATAATGAAATTCAAATGGACATGACCTTGGGGCCCATAGAAGTGAGTTATGATTTTGGATTTTGCTTTCCTGAAATGCCTTAAAAATAGAAGGAAGCTATAAAAAAGAAAGTGATTCTGTGATATGTCTCTTTATCTAGTAGATGGAATAGCTTTGGGGGGGTTGGGTGGGGTTTGGTTTTAAGTAGGGTTTCTCTTTGCAGCCCTGGCTGTCCTGAAACTCACTCTGTAGACCAGGCTGGCCTGGAGCTCAGAGATCCACCTGCCTCTGCCCCCTGAGTGCTAGGATTAAGGTGTGGGTCACCATTGCCCGGCTTGGAATATTCTCTTTTGATGCTGATATCTGTGAGGGCATTCTAAGGACTTCAACACAAGAGGGGTATTAACATACGTTTAACGGGCTAGGCAATGTTCAGTATTTGATGCAGACGCCAACATCTTATGGGAGGTATTGGCCACACCCTCCCATATTAATCCTACTTTGTTAGGTAAGTTCTAGAAATATCTTTAGCTCCCTAGAGACCAGTTGTAGGTCTTATAAGCATTCGCATGCCACGGGCGGGAGAACTGATGTTGACTCAGTAGCCACCTAGCGGACCTTAAATGAATAAAAGAGAATGTTAGGGGGAAGTATCGTATTCTTCTTTTTCTTTGCAGCAAAGATAAATCACCAGAGTGTAAGTTCTCAATGGCGTCTGAGCACTCGAGTTCATTATCTTGGTCCTAGACATCACTGGGGAATATCAAGATTCCATCCGTCACAAGTATTTTATGATTGATAGTGTTTGGAATATATTGGAATGCATTGGGTAGCATTTTGAGGCTCGGTGAGGATGGGAACCACTCTTCATTGGTTTCCAACTTGGTTTGTTCTCCAGACAGCATCCTCCCATGTAGTTCATAGCGTCTTAGGAGTTGGTACTGGCGCCGACTCCTCCCGGTACTTCTGTTAGTTACATTCTGACCTCTACTTGTTACATTCTGTGGCTGTGATTAAACACCATGGCCAAGCCCAGCATGGTAGCGCATGCTTTTAAGCCCAGCACTTGGAGGGCAGAGGCAGGCAGATCTCCGTACGTTTGAGAAGAGCCTGGTTTACAAAGGGAGTCTAGGACAGCCAGGCTCTGTTACACAGAAAGCCCTGTCTAAAAATTAAAAAAAAAAAACAAAAAAAAAAACAAACAAACAAAAAAAAAAAACAAAGCAAAACCAAATGAAACCAAAACAAAACAAAACATTCTCCGTGACTAAAAGCAGCTATGGAAGGAAGAGTCTTTTGGGACTCTCTGCTCCAGAAGGATAAGAGCCAGTCATGGCAGTTGGCCTTGGCAGCAGCAAACAACGGGCACTGTGGCAGGAGCGGGCAGCCGGGCGCTCCCACCTTCTACCACAAGCATGGGACAGACATGGAGGGAGAGAGGAGAAGCTTTAAGCCCTCAATCCCTCCCCAAGCGACATACTTCCTCCAGCCAGAGTACATGTTCCAGACGTCCCTCAACAGTGTCACCAACTGGGGACGAAGAATTTTCAAATTCCTTAGCCTATGGAGTAATTCTCACCACCAGAGTGCCCGATGTTGGCCACCACTGTAAGCCTTCTTAGCCCACTCTGCTTTTAAGATCTCAGTATCTGGGGTTGGTGATTTAGCTCAGTGGTAGAGCGCTTTCCTAGGAAGCTCAAGGCCCTGGGTTCGGTCCCCAGCTCCGGAAAAAAAAAAAAAGCCAAAAAAAAAAAAAAAAAAAAAAGATCTCAGTATCTTGGGAACTTGGGATGCTGACCACCCGTCTGTCCCTATTTAATAAATCATCATCCACTTCCTTATTCAGCAAACAGCCTTTCGGTCAATCCAGCTGAGTATTGAAACACATCATTTCCTTTCGCTCCTTACATAGCTGAACCCCGCCTTCACGTAGGAGACGCGATCCCCTAGGCGCTGACCCAAGATCTCGGAGGAGGGAGGCAGAAAATAGCCCTAAGGGTGTTTTCTAAGCGGGGAGCCTCTCACTGGGATCCACCTACATCTCCACCAGGGGTGGCTGGGAAGTGAGGGTTTCAGAGCTCGTGGTCCGGGGTCAGCACTGTGGAAGACACTGAGCATCTCCACAGTTTTAACTTTCCAAACCGTGCTAGTAGAATTCCCCATCTCGAGGAGGTGGTTTTAGGAGGGTGTATCTACAGCTGCCGGTGGCTACTTTCCTCCCGAGGTGTTTTCTGAACTCTGCCGCCCCTTTGCAGGAGGCCTACGGCATTTTGAACAGATTCGAGGTGGAAGTGACTAAGGAGGAGTCGGAAGGCGTCGACACCCTGAGATACTCGTTCAACAAGTTGCAGAGCAAAGCGGTAAGCACGCGCTTAATCCCATTCTTCTGTTAAGTCCGGGGGGTGGGGGGGAAGGCGTTTTGAGCTTTTTTCTTTTTTTCTTTTTTTTTTTTCGGAGCCGGGACCGAACCCAGGGCCTTGGCGCCTAGGCAAGCGCTCACCTGAGCAAATCCCCCAACCCCACGCTTTTTTTTGGTTCTTTTTTTGAACTGGGGACCAACCCAGGGCCTTGCGCTTCCTAGGCAAGCGCTCTACCACTGACTAAATCCCCAACCCCACTTTTTTTTTTTTTTTTTTTTTTAATTCATCACTCAGGTCCTCGTGCTGAATATTCTTTTTGATTCAGGTTTCCGTGCAAGATGAGCTTGTGCAAGTGCAACCGAAATTCAAAAGCAGCCTACTTGAGTCTGTGGATGTCTTCCGGGAGGACGTCATAAACTTCACAGAAGCCTATGAGACGGTAATTTGAACATGGCACACCTGCGTTTCACAATGCGCGTGGCAGGCGCGTGTGAAGCTAAACGGGGCCCATTGGAAGACCAAGGCAAACTGTGTGTAAATGGTCCTGTTTGAGAGTTTGCAACCATCCACGAAGAGACCGAGAAAGAAAACAGATTTGCCTGTTCAAATAAGCATCAGTCAAGAAGGGTGTGGAAGAAAACAGAGGGATTTTATCCTCTCTAGGAGTTAGAATTCCTACAGCATTTCTGATAGAGGGGCTGGAAGACGGCTCAGCAGTTAAGACCGCTTGCTGCTTAACCGTGAGGCGCGGAGTTTGGATATAAGCACAGAATGCTCATGACTCCAGATATACCGAATCTGATGGTGCCCTCTTCTGGCCTCTTCTGGTATCTGCACTCATGTGTGCATATCCATCCCCCCCAAACATAGGCAGACATAGACAGACAGACAGAAAGACAGACATACACACCTTAAAAGCAATTTAAATCTTCTTTAAAAAAAATAAAGGGACTTGTAGACAGAACCATTAATTGGCACATATGTTGATTAAGAATTGAGATATTATTATTTCTTACAGGAAGGACCCATGGTACCAAATATTCCACCCCAAGAGGCTAGCAACAGGCTGCAGATATTCCAGGTAAAAATTCTTCTGTCACATTGATGATCGAGTATTTCAAAACACAATTTTAGAGGAAAATGTGTTATTTAATCTTATAGTAAAAAAAAAAACCTTAATATTTAAAATAGATGCAATATAAGTGAATGCATGTGTGTACTCTTGTGTGTGCATATGTGTGTACTCATATGTGTGGGCATATGTATGTGTTCATATGTGTGCACATATGTGTATGCCCATATGTGTGGGCATATGTGTATACTTGTGTGTGTTCATATATATCTGCATATGTGTGTTGTGCATACGTGTGTGGATGTACCTGTGTGTGGGGGCACATGTGCAAATTCATTTGGAAGATAGAGGACAACCTTGCTCTCTCTCTCGCTCTCTCTAGGGTCTCTCAGTCACCTGCAACTCACCAAATAGACTAGTCTGGGGCCATCAAGCCCCAAGGTTTAGTCTCTACCTCCTCAGTACTGGGATTACTAGTTTAGACTATTACACCCAGCTTTGTATTCCAATCTTGTAAACAGTATTATTTATCCCTTCCCTCCCTCCTTTCTTCCATCCATCCATCCATCCTTCTGTCCCTCTATCTTTCCATCCCTCTCTCCATCGCTCTCTCCTTCCTCTTCCCTTTCTCCCTCTCGCTATGCACAGAATCTCAGTTTTGTTGGAGACTAATACCTTGACTGTTGTGAACTTAACACTTTGTTCCATTTCTTAACATCTCCTTTGGTAGATAAAGAGAGCTGATAGGACAGTATGCTGTTATTAGTATAGGAGTTTAAATGTTGCATAGGGATTTTCCCCACTTATCTTAATCCTCAGTGTTAGTCTGCCTTTTGTATGTATTGCTTTAAAACCCTTGGTCCATACTGTATAATATTCCTTGGGTCAGACCAACCACTCTCTCTCCATTTGGATGACTGTTTTGTAAATTCATGGAATGCTCAATAAATTTGGTGCCCATCCATCCCTAAGGAATTCTGTTACTTGTTTCTGTCCCCACCCACCTTCAAAACTCTATTTCCTGCAGTGGTTATAGAATATTTTTGTATTTCCTGTCCTCCTTGCTTTCCTAATAATTTAATGGGGTTGAGAGCTGGAGCAATGGCTCAGTGGTTTAGAACACTTGCTGCTCCTGCAGGGAAACCTGGGTTTGGTTCCTAGCACCCACATGGTTACTCAAAATCATCTGCAACTCCAATTCCAGGGAGTCTAGTGCCCTCTTCTGGCCTCTTCAGACATTGCACATACACAGTGTACATACACACATACAGACAAATGCTTATACACGTACAATAAAAATGAATAAATCTGAAAATATCAGATACTTGCTGTGTGGCTTTGTTGCTAGAAATTCAATTAGGACATGGTTGTTATCTCTAAGCTGCCAAAATAGGGACAACAGCAAGGCAAAGGAAACCGTTCTGAAGCCATGTAGCTGTGATGGACGTGGAGTTTGGAAGTAGTAGTTTGGATCTCCCAGCCCCAGATGGGAATTACTGAGGAAAGCAGAGAAGGCTCGCTGGAAGAAGAGGCATCGTAGGTGCATTGTGGAGGAGTAAACAGAGTCAGGCAGGGGAAGGAGGATTTGCAGTTTGTGCACAGGTTCAACAGTGAGAGCTAAGCAGGGGCATGTAGGGAGATGTTCACTCTCTGGAGAGCATAACCGTGGAAAAGGGGCTCTGGTAGCATGTTACATTGTAACAGATGGATCGCTACTGTTGTATCATGGGTCACATTTTAGCAATCCAGTATCTACTATTCAACTTTTAATTAAACATTTTAGAAAAGGAGGGTGCCTGAGAGAAGGACAACCAGGCAGTTACGACCTCTTAATCTTCTCCCAGAGGGCCCGAGTTGGGATCCCAGCATCCACATGGTGGCTCACAGCCACCTGTAACTTCAACTCTTGGGGATGTGATGCCCCCTTCTGGCCTTCAGGGGCACCGCATACACATGTACATACACAGAGATACACAGGCACACACAGTTAAAAATAAAATTAATCTTAAGAAAGGATAAGGCGTGTGTTAGCTCTGGCATTACAATTTCTAGGCTCCATACCATACATAAAGAAAACAAGTTGTCTCTCTTAGGCTAATGTGTCTCTCACTTTGGAGTCCCCTGAAAGAGAGAGTGGAGAGAGAAGAGAGAGAGAGAGAGAGAGAGAGAGATTGCTAAAGTAGTGAAAAGCCCAAATTGCTGGTTTCTAAAATGCTATTTTATGGCTCTCAAATGTGCAGACAGGGACTTGAAGTATAGCATTTCTGGAGATCACTTAGTTCGTTAGAGAATTTAATGTAAAATAGATGTGTGTAGAGTGCTTGAAAGTTAACTTCCCTAAGTGTTCTGCTCTCCTCTGGTGGCTTGGATGAGAATAAATTTGCCCCACAAATCCTTCCTTTCATAGGCGTTACTCTTTCTCTCAATTATAATAAATTATACTTTAATGGGATCTGAATCAATTCCATGTCGGTAAAAACGTTAAAAAATCTTTGTTACAGGCCAATTTCGATGATCTATGGAGGAAATTTGTCACATATTCAGCCGGGGAACAACTTTTTGGATTACCCGTGACTGACTATGAGGTCTTACACAAGACTAGGTAAGTTCTGGAAACTCGCAAGTGTCCCACGCAGATCAGTAAACACCACCCACATACAGGAAAGAGCATGGCTTCGGTGCCCCTAAATCTTCCCCTTATACCTGTGTCTGACTTGTTAGGGGCACAGTCTTCACGGTACTTCATTTTATCTATCAACTTGAGATCTAGAATCACGTGGGAGATGGACCCCAGGCCATGCCTATGAGCTGATTGTCAGGTTAACTGAAGTGGTAAGATCCTCTCACTATGGGTGGCGTCATCCCCTAGGCTGGGATCCTAAACTGTGTAAAGAGGAGAAAGCAAACTGAGGGCCAGCATTCACCGCTTTGTGCTTCTTGACTGGATAACATATGACCAGCCGCCTCAACATCCTCCCTAAAGGACCACAGCCACAAATTGGAGCGAAAATAAACCCCTCCTTCCTGGAGGTTCTTTTTGTCAAGAGTATTTTATCACAGCAACAGAAAAATTAACTAATACACACACACACACACACACACACACACACACACACACACACAGGAAAGGAAGTTGCTGGAGAAGACTTGGAGGCATTTGATTCTTATATACGGCTCATTAAATTAGGCTATCTGAGGTAGGGTTCTAGAACTTCTTCCCTTTGACATGGTCGTTGAGGAATTCTTCCTCACTTGGCGTGAGATTCAACGTGCTTATCTGTAGTACAGCAGGGCATGCGGCCTTCTGACTCATGGGCCATTTATATAGGGATACTTTATTTAATAATAATTGCATTTATTTATTTATTTATTTATTTATTTATTTATTTATTTATGTATTTATTTATTTATTTTTTTGGTTCTTTTTTTCGGAGCTGGGGACCGAACCCAGGGCCTTGTGCTTCCTAGGCAAGCGCTCTACCACTGAGCTAAATCCCCAACCCCTGCATTTATTTTTAATCTCGTGTGTGTGTGTGTGTGTGTTTTTATACATGTGCCACAGCCTGTGTGTGGAGATCAGTGGACAACTTATGCGAGCTGATTATCTCTTTCCACTCTGTGGGACCCAGGTTTCAAACTCAGGTCTTCTGGTTTGGCTACAAGCACCTCTATCTGCTGAGCCATCTTTCTGGCCCCCCCGAAATCTACCAGCCATCACCAAGTATCCGGTTTAATAAACTCCGGTTCAGTTGTCAGTGTGTTTTCTATGTTGTTCCAGGAAGACATGGAGTAATTCTGAATTCCGACTGTTCTAAGGGAAGGTTTATAAAAAGGGAAAGATGCAGAAGTGGTGCCTCCAGAGCTCTGTTTTTATATTTCGTTGAAACACACAAGTGTCACCCAAAGGATGATAAAGTAGTGATTTTCCACTGCGATGTCACCCTGTAGAAAATGTCATGATTCTTCTGCCCCCCTCTTATTTTACACGCCTATAACACGACGTGGGATAACTGATTTTGCACACCTTTAACAGGACTTGGCATAACCTCTGAGGAAAAATGAAATTATTCTTAGGATCATGGAAAAGAAAAATGATTTTTTTTTCTTTTTTTTGGAGCTGGGGACCGAACCCAGGGCCTTGCGCTTGCTAGGCAAGTGCTCTACCGCTGAGCTAAGTCCCCAACCCCATGATTTTTTAAAAGAAATGGAGAAGTAGGGTAACTGGAGTTGGGTGTGATGTTGCACACTTTTAATCCCAGCACTCCAGAGTCAGAGGCAGGGGGATGATATGAGTTCCAGGCCAGCCAGGGCTACATGGTGATACCCTGTCTCCAAGAAACAAACAAAAAACAAACAAACAAACAAACAAAGCAGGGTTAACTAACAATGTAGTATGTGTCTTAGATGTAGAAAAGAGTCCAGATTTGCCCCTTACAAAATAATCAAGCTGTTTGTCCATGCCAAGCGATTTTATGATTTAGGATATTGTGGGACTCAACCTTACTGATGGAGCTTAACAGAGACTTTGTATCAGGAAGCACTACCGCTGTATGCATCTCATGGTCGAGGGACATGACCCACGTCATTATTTTATTCCCTCAGAAAAGAGCTCAACTTGCTTCAGAAGCTGTATGGCTTGTACGACACCGTCATGGGCAGCATCAGTGGCTATTATGAGATCCTCTGGGGAGATGTGGACATTGAAAAGATCAATGCCGAGCTGCTAGAATTCCAGAACAGGTGAGCCTCCGTCACGTTAACAAGGCTCCCGTTAAGACCGATCACAAGCTAGGGCTGGAGGGATGGCTCAGTGGTTAAGAGTGCGTCTTGCTCTTTCCGAGGACCCCTGTTGGGTTCCTGGCAACCACATCAGGTGGCTAAGAACCACTTGTAACTCCAACTCCAGGGCACCCTCTTCTGGCCTCTCCCGGTACTGCATGCATTTGGTGTATCTACCCAACATATCCACATATACCCCTCCCCTTGCAATTAAAAAAATAAATCTTCTTTTTTTTTTTTTTTTTTAAAAAAAAGAGGCATACCAGGGTCTGGCGAGATGGCGCAGCAATTCAGAGCACTGGCTGTTCTTCCAAAGGACCTGGACTCTGTTCCTAGCGTATGCATGGTCGCTCACAGCTATCTCTCAGTTTCATGGGATCCAATACCCTCTCCTGGTCCCTTTTGGCACCAGGCATATAAATAGTACACATACACACACACAAGCAAAACAGTCATACGTATAAAATAAAAATGAAAAGATGCTTCACAAATGAAGGGGGCGGGGGTGCACATTACTTTTGTCTGTTTATAACACTTTCTTCAAAGTGCGAACCAGGGGTTGTGGGGGAGAGCTTTTTTAAAAACCAAACCAACAACAGTAACAACTCCACAGGTGAGAATCATTCTTTTTCTCTTCTTTCTCTTCCTGAAAGATGTCGAAAACTTCCCAAAGGACTCAAAGACTGGCAGGCGTATCTGGACCTCAAAAAAAGGATCGACGACTTCAGTGAGTCGTGTCCGCTCCTGGAAATGATGACCAACAAGGCAATGAAGCAGAGGCATTGGGACCGCATCTCGGAGCTCACTGGCACCCCGTTCGACGTGGAGTCTGATACGTTCTGTCTGAGAAATATCATGGAAGCGCCACTCCTTAAGAACAAGGACGATATTGAAGTGAGTGTGTGAGGGAGGGAGGGGGGGATTGGCAAGCTACTAAGGAACGTTGCCTCCTCCTTTTCGTGAAAATACACTAGTAGGCATCACAAACGAGTGGCTGTGTGAGCCTATGTGCACGAGGGTGCAGTGCCTCCAGAGGCCAGAAGAGGGCGTCAGAGGCACAAGTGGTTCTGAGCTGCTTAGAATGGGTGACGGGAACCTCTGAGCCATCTCTCCAGCTCTGACATTTAATTCTACCCTACACGTAGTTGCACATGTTTGTGGAACTCAGAGCGAGGATTTAATACATGTCTAGAATGTCTCATGGTCGAATCCAGGCGATCCATATTTCTGTGTATCTCTCTTTTATTTCCCCATGTGCACAGTCTTCAAGCCCCCACTGCCCTTTCTCCTTTCTAGTTCTTCACTAAATACACAACGAATGCCACTGTGAAGAACGGCCACCTTGCTATGCGATGCGATACTAGGGCTCCTTTCTCCTGCCCCTTTGCATTCTGGTGTCCGCTCCTCTCCTTCTTTCCTGGGAGGTTCACTCTTCCTCCTCCTACGTTAGCATTTACTTTGTTGTAGCCTCAACACGAGAGAGAGCCTGGGCTGTATTTCCCTTCTTGGATATCTTACATAGATTTTAAAGTCGTTTTAAGATTTATTTTATTTGTGTGTGTGTGTGTGTGTTTTAGATATAGGATCTCACTATATAGCCCTGGCTGGCCTGAAACTCACTATGTAGGCCAGGTTGGTCTGAAACTCACAGCAATCTGTTGTCTTCAGCCTTCACCTGTGCCACCACACCCAACCTTGATTTTTTCCCCTCGATTCTTAAGAGTTATTTCGCCCTCTATATTTCTTGAAGGAATTAAAAAAAAGGAGGCTTTGAACTTTTCTTTACTCTTTCAAAATAGCTTTCACGAGTACCGTATTTCTTGTGTTTGTTGGAGAACAGTTAATAGCAAAGTAAGAAATTGTGTCACGCCTATAAGGCTAGTGAATGTTAGAGGTGCAGAGCTGGTCAGATTGGAGTTGTGGGCATATGCTTGGGCCAGCAAGAAGGAGATAGTTGTGAAGAATTTGGATAGCAACGTTATTCATGAAGATTTATGGTGTCCGGGGTTTCTGAAGTACTCCAGTGACATGGAGGGTAGATAGGGGTTGATTAGGTATATATTGATGTCAACATTAAGATAAAATGACCGTCTGAAACACATTCATGTTAGAGCCAGTCTACTCTCCTGTCTTTTAGCTGCACTTATATTAAAAGAAGTTTATGGTATTCATGTATTTTGTTTTTGGTGAGTGGGATGTTATGTCCCAATTTTTTAATTTAGTGCTTCTCACAAAGCCTATTTTGAGTTAAAAAAAATGTAAATTAGTATTGCAGTTTTCCTTTCCGATATTTTAAATAATTATTTATGGTGTGTGTATGTGTGTGTGTGTGTGTGTGTGTGTGTGTGTGCGTGTGTGCGTGTTGCGTGTGTGTGTGTGTGTGTGTGAGTGTGCGGAAACTATAGAACTATAAACTTCCAGGAGTTGGTTCTCTCCTACCGCCCGGACTCCAGGGGACTGGGCTCACATCATCAGGCTGGGTGGCAAGCACCGTAATCTGCCGAGCTGTCCCACCTGCCTGCCTTTTCTAGATGGTTAATTGGTCCTGACATGAACCTGCAGCTTGCTTTCTCAGCTACAAGTCAAGGAAGGCGCCCAGCAAGGCGACTTCCGGTCTCTTCTGGTAACTTCCGGTCCCTCCCGTACTACGCGTGCTGTGGTTTTACAGTGCACAGAATGAGTGCTCCTGAGAATCCCGTGACCCGTTCTCTTTTCTTCCCCGAAAGGACATCTGCATATCCGCCATTAAGGAGAAGGACATCGAAGCCAAGATGACTCAGGTGATTGAGAACTGGACCAACCAAAACCTGAGTTTTTCAGCGTTTAAGGGCAAAGGCGAGCTCCTGCTCAAAGGAACCGAGTCTGGAGAGATTATCACCTTAATGGAGGATAGCTTGATGGTCCTAGGTTCCTTGCTAAGCAACAGGTAATTTTATAATTCCCAGGTGAGATTTAAATTTGGTGTTTATAACTGGGGCATTTAATCAGATTCTGCCCCACTGTTCAATCGTCTGCACGTACCTGTACACAGTGTCTGTTTTTCCTAAGAATCGCGACCGCTCCATCACCCTCCAGAGATACCATCTCCCGTGTTTTCCCAGGACGGAGACTCTCATAGGTGTTAGCCCCAGGATGGGCAGTTCAGCCAGCACTATGCTCCCTACAGAGAAGTCACCCAGTGAGAGCATTTGGAACCCCAACCCTCACAGCTGATCTCGGGTTTTTGTTTTTGTTTTTAAATTACACATAGGCATCCATCAGTCTATGTGTATGCCACATGTATACAGGTGCCCATAGTGGACTCCCAAAGGGGGCGTCTGATCCCCCGGAACGGGAGTTACAGATGGCTGTGAACCATTTGATATGGATGCTGGGAAATGAACCCAGCCAACCCTTTAAACTGCTGAGCTGTCTCTCCAGCTCCAGCTTCTTTCCCTCACTTGCCTAAAAACACATCACAGCTCCGTCATCCACAGAGGCGGATGTCCAGGGAACGTGGGCATTCTAACTCTCTAATCTGGGAATCCCTCACTAATGACCGGCCGGCATCCAGCATGACCTCTGGCCCCAGCCTGTACAGATCCCGGGTCAGGGAATCGTGGGGTGGATTGTTGAGGTAAAGATCACTGTGTGAGTCTGAGTCCTGGCAAAGGCGACCGTAGCATAGCCACTGCTTCCTAGACTTCACGGGCTGGTGATTCGCACAGGTCATTACAGATTTACCACTGAGACCTTCATGTGTGACAATCTCTTGAAATCAGGCTGTAGGCTGACCTGAAGAGAGGGTGCAGCCAAGAGATAGATCCGGGTCTTTGGTCTGAAAGTTCGTAGCTTCTATTCTCCCTGCTAATTGCCATGGGTTTATTGTTTTTTTGTTTTAATATATGTGTAGCTGTGGGTACACTGTATGTGTGCAGGCACCCCGGGGAAGCCAGAGGAGTGCATTGGATGTGAGTCCTTGAATCTTATACTTAAGTGGACATAACCTGGTAGAATATACTTACAGCTCCTCTTGCCCTTATTGTTCTCTGGAAGGGAGAGTTCATTTGGAAGTCAGTTCCCAGCATGCATAGGGCCCTGCTGGGGAGAGCAACATGGTTATTTGAGAAGTTTCTCATTCCGGGAGACCCCCTCCTCCCGGAGATGCGTGAAGCCCGAACGTGTCAGCAAATCGTATCCCAGCGCTGGCCACTGTCAGAAATACGTTTCCTATTCTCCGCTTTCAGATATAATACCCCGTTTAAGAAAACTATCCAGAATTGGGTCTATAAACTGTCCACCTCTTCGGATATCATAGAAGAGTGGCTGGTGGTCCAGAACCTGTGGGTCTACCTTGAGGCCGTCTTTGTGGGTGGCGACATCGCCAAACAGCTGCCCCAGGTAAGAAGAGCTTTTGCATTTATTTTAAAATTCTTTAGTGAGCTGGGCCTGGTGGTGCACGGCCTGTTGATCTCAGCTACTCATGAGTCTGAGGCAGGGGGATTTTAAGGCCTTGCTGGGCTACTTTGTGAGACTCCCTCCCAGAATGCAAAGGAAAAAGAGGGTTGGAGGTTAGGTTTAGTGGTACAGTACTTGCCTAACACTGATCAAATCCTGGACCTGGGTTCAGTCCCTACGAGTATGTAAAACAATATTTGGTGCCATCTAAGTCTTTGTGAAAACCTTCCCAAAGATACATGATTATGTCTTAATTTCTTTTATACACTTTATTTTGTGTGCATGTGTGCGCACATGGGTGTGTGTGCATGCGCAGATGTCACGCTATGCTTATGGAGACGATCCTTGCAAGTCAGTTCTCGCACCTCCCATGTGGGTCCTGGAGATTTGAACTCACGTCATCCTGCTTGGTGTCTTTACCTGTTTGGCTGTCTTACTGGTCTTGATAAATCATGTCAGGAGTTGGCAAACTACAGCCCAGACACCTGTTTAAAAAAGAAAAAGTGTTAGTTTTGAGAGATGGCTCAGGCATTAAGAGTCACACTGCTCTTGCAGAAGGACCCGAGTTCGATTCCTAGCACCCACATCAAGTGGCTCACAACTACTGCCTGCTTCTCCAGCTCCGGGTCATCCCACATCCTCTCATAGCTTCTGTAGGCATTCATGGGCAACCTCCCCACCAGGTACACATACTTAAATTTAAAGGTAATTTTAAATAAAGTTTTACTGGAATACAGAAACACAGGGGGGTTGATCTCGGAAGTCCATAGTTTCACATGGCGACATCTTGAGATTGGGTAGGTTAACATTCATTCGAATGGAGAGCCACTAAATTGTCGTAGGTCCTTCTTCTCTTGAACCAGTCCTCTGAGAATAGTACTAAACTTAACCTGTGTTTAGTTAAGCCCAGTTGAACGATAAGTAAACTCACTACTAGCAGGTCAGGAGTAAACACTGTGTGTGTTTTAGAGAGGGGGGACAGTTTTAGAACTATGTATCGAAACATTTGAAACAGTAGAACTATGTATCGAAACATTTGAAACAGTAGAACTATGTATCGAAACATTTGAAACAGCAGAACTATGTATCGAAAGGACGGCTTTATTTGGAGTCTTTTAAATAGGCTGATGACGTGGCCCGTTAGTATAGTGACTGCCTAACACTCAGGAAGCTCTGGGTTCAAATCCCAGATGAAGGCAGGAGCATGAGGAGTCCAAGGTCATCCCTTGGGTATGTGGTGAGTTCGAAGCCAGTTTTGGGCCTCATGAGACAGTTTACTCTTTCAGTAGCTCACTTTCCTCCTACACCGTTAAGCCCACTCACCCTAAATTTGTCCATTTGTAGACAGGATCTATGCAGGTTATAAATCAAAGATTAAAAAGCACGAGAATGGCCTGTTTCTCTTTGCTGCACAATTTCTTCTAGAATCTAACGCTAAAGTGTATTTCTAATTAGAAAACGGCACTTTAAGAGGAGGCAAAAATTATGCCAATTTCCGGGGGCATTTTCTTTTTCTGCAACCAAACGAAAAACTTAATATCACCCACAGCACACAGAGAGTTTTTATTTGCAAGTATGTAAATGAGACTTTGTTCTGCGGTTTCCGAGCCCCCCCCCCCCGTCCCCCTTTCTCCCCGAGGTAACTCAGAGCTCCAGTGATTCCAAGGACTGGAGATCAAATTATCTCCGTGCCTCTTCAGTTCGCTCATCAACCCAAAACACCTGGGGTGCCGAAAGACTAGATTTGAACCTTAAGTTGATAGCTCTGCGAATTAATCATGTGACACTTCAAAAACTATGTTAAATGCTAGGAAACAAACAAGCCAGGAGCCCCATTGCGACCGAGCAGAATTTTAATAAGCGGCTTCACAGGTTTGGGGGTCTCGTTCTTTAGAAAGAATTCAGATGAGGAAGGGCTTGCTTTTTTCCCCCAATGATCTGGACGCTAACCATCATCACCCAACCACGGACTTGCTTTTAGGAAGCCAAACGTTTCCAGAATATCGACAAGTCGTGGGTAAAAATCATGCAGCGAGCTCATGAGAACCCCAACGTGATCAGCTGCTGCGTGGGGGATGAGACCATGGGGCAGCTCCTGCCTCATTTGCACGAGCAGTTGGAGGTCTGTCAGAAGTCCCTCACAGGGTAAGAGTCCACCCTTCCCCATGCCAGGCCTCGTCACAGAACCACTCAGTCAGTTCTGAATGCCTTTCAGGTGTTTCTGTGGATGGCTCCACTGGAAATAGCAATCTAAGATCCCCATAAATTCAATTTTCCAGTAAGGACATGGAATGGGCGGGCTGAGGCACCGAATTAACTTCCTAGGGCTATGGTGCCAGTCACCACAGTCTGATGGCTTGAAACAAACACAACACACACACACACACACACACACACACACACATACACACACACACATACACACACATATACACATACGCACACACACACATATGCACACACACCACACGCACATATGCACACACACACATACACACACACATATACACACACACATACACACACACATATACACATACGCACACACACACATATGCACACACACCACACACACATATGCACACACACCACACACACATATGCACACTCACACACCACACACACACATGCACACACACATATGCACACACACCACACACACACATGCACACACAACATGCACACATATACACATACACACCACACACACACATGCACACACACACCACACACATGCACACGCACATGCACATACACACGCACACACACACCACACACACACATGCACACACACCACACACATACATGCACACACACTACACACACACATATGCACATACACCACACACACATATGCACACACACCACACACAAACACATACACACAAACACATACACACACATGCACACACACACAAACACATACACACACATGCACACACACATACACACATGCACACACACACAAATGCACACACACACAAATGCACACACACACATGCACACACACACAAACACACACACATGCATGCACACACACACACACACACACACATACACATATGTAATTTTTTTCCTCTCTGGAGCCTGTGACAGAACCGTGGTGGCTCTGGGGCTTGTGTCATAACCCCGATGAGTGTGTCTTCACAAGAGTGGGTCTTGAGGTTGGCTCACCTGCATATAGGACACTGTTTCCTTGGGATCATGGGACAGACACAAACACAAAAGTTCTCTCTTTTAAAGAATGATCTTTGAATTCATTATATCCTCGGAGATCACCCTTCCTGATAAAGTCACATTTACAGGTGCCAGGGTGTCTTTTAGGGGACTATGCTGAGCCCAGTTTGGGCACGGAGCAGGGGTGTGCAGTTAGAGGAGGGCTGGCCAGACAAACACATGGATCCTTCTCTCCCCTCAAAGATGTTTTTGAGTCTGTTAAAAGTTACAATGGCATCCGTTCTTAGTTTCTAGTTAAAATATGGTGTTGACATGTCCCAGTTCATCCAGGTCTATCCCTCCATTCCAACATCATGGCTAGGTGTCCTCTGTAACATTCTCAAAGTAATTTACCCCAGATTTAAACCATGTAGTGCCCATTCATGGGAGGCTCCCTGAGAAGGAAGATGGTGACAAATGAAAGAGAGGAGCCCCTACTCCCCCCTTTATCACTGTCAAAACCCCGTGTCCCCCAGATGCCTTTCTCTGGGACTTTGTCACCAGATATCCTAGAGGCCGGTGAGAAATGCCTGTTGGTGTTTGCTAGTCTCTCTCTTTTTTTTTTTTGTTTGCTAGTCTCTTACTGGCCAAAACAAAGAAACGTGTACACACACACACACACACACACACACACACGCCCCAAAGGAATCACCCGGTGAGACACTCTTTTTTTGGTTCTTTTTTTTCCGGAGCTGGGGATTGAACCCAGGGCCTTGCGCTTCCTAGGCAAGTGCTCTACCACTGAGCTAAATCCCCAACCCCGCCCGGTGACACACTCTTGACTCCTTTAAAGGTATCTGGAAAAGAAACGACTGCTGTTTCCAAGATTCTTCTTTGTCTCCGATCCCGTTCTGCTGGAAATCCTTGGACAGGCCAGCGACTCCCATACCATTCAGGTACAACGCCCACATCCAAGGGTCAAGTCTCCCTGTCCGTGGGGGGGCATACAATCAAGAACGGAGAAACAACATTAACTTCTTTGCGGTACAAGACAGGACGGCTGAGACTCAGAAGCCCTGACAGTACAGCTGAGAGGTGACTCCATTGCTATACAGACGTGAGGACCCAAGTTCAGTCCCCCAAACTACATTAAAAAAAATTGTCCTGGACACAGTGGTGCATGCCAGCACCAAGGAGGCAGAGACAGGTAGACCTCTAGGGTTCTCTGGCTAGTTAACCTAGTTGACTCAGTAAGTTCCAGCCCCCCTTGTTCACAAAACTAGTAAGGCGGTGTTTAGGGAGTGACCTGTAACGTTCTGTGCACCCCCTACAGCACACATGCACACACATGAAATTCATGCTTGCCTATTTACCTACAAAGTAGAATGATAAAATGTCCTACTCTGTATGTTTGCAGGGCCTACTGACCTCACACAGTCCAGTGGGGAGGTGGAGTGCTAACAGTCACCGTTCACTAATTGCCTGGCTCTTGGTTTTCTGGCCAATCATGTTCCTTACCTGTGACACCTGGGAGCTGTAAATGCAGTCGCACAGAGTTGAGAGGAAAAGAGAGAGGGATCTGGGCCCAGCAGGGAAACAGGCAGGGATGATATGGTTCAGTCTCCGTCTGGAGGGCAGAAAGGGATGGCCAATGAGCTGGTACAAGAAGCAACTTTGCTGGAGGACAGTATCCTATAGGATTAAAAAAAATACTTTATTTATATTTTTGTGTCTGTGTTATATGCACATGAGTGCAGTATCCTTGGAGGCCAGAAGAGGGCACCAGAGTCCCCGGAAGTTGGAGTTACAGGTCAATATGAATGCTGGGAAGTGATGTTGGGTCCTGTGGAAGGACAGGACAGCTCCTAGCTGCTGAGCTATCTCTCCAGCTCCTACCAAGGCTTTAAACAGCACCTCAGTAGCTTACGCATTTGGTCCCATGTATGATGTGTTGGCTCTGCCTTGTGTCTCTTGTAGCCACACCTCCCTGCAGTGTCTGACAACATCAATGAAGTGACATTCCATCCTAAAGACTACGATCGGATGACGGCCGTTATATCAAGAGAAGGAGAAAAAATCGTGGTAATTTACTTAAAAACCTTGTTAGTAGGACTTCCCTGAGGTTGAGGAGAAAGCAGTTTACTTTTGAAAGATAAGGGTTTGGGGAGTAGGGTGAGTAACCTTGGGTTCGAATTCTGTAGCTCCAGCCTTGCTAGGAATTAATGTAGATAGATAAATCATTTAACTTCTCTAAGACTCATTTTATCACCAGTTACATTGGCATTTAGACCACACGATCTCTATAGTCTCTTCTGATCACGATTTTAGCTTATTTTTACCTGTGCCTTTCAATATTTTGCATAGGGAGCTGGAGAGATGGCTCAGGGGTTAAGAGTGCTGGCTGCTCTTCCAGAGCATCTGATGTTGGTTCCCAGTACCCACATGGTGGCTAACACTCACCTATAACCACAGTTCCAGGAGACCTGACAACTTCTTCTGGCTTCCTTGGGCTTGCACATTCACTGGGTGCACAGACATACAAGCACACACAGATGCATACAGACATACACACACACATGCACACATATATGCACATGCACATGTGCATGCTCACAAGTACACACATATATATGCATGAACACACAGCGCACATGTGCACACATATACACACATGCACATGCATGTACACACACATGCCACATGCTCTCACACACAGGGACATATATGTGCATGCATACACATGCACATGAACACACACGTGTACATGCACACACATGCACATGCCCATACACACACACACCACATGTGCACACACACACAGGCACATACATGTGTGCACACACACATGCAACATGCACGTACACACGCACACACAAGCATGCACACACACTCACACATGATGCACATGCACATGCACACACATGCATACTTGTACATGCACACATGCACACATGCATGTACCTGCATATGCATGTACACACACACCACATGCATCCACGCACATACATGCTACATGCACACACACATGCACACACACACACACATACACTTACACATACTCCCACACACATGCACAGTGAGACGGGAGAGGAGAGAACTAAAAATATTCAAATAGAGCTGAAGCCACTACACGGCATGGGTACACTCATTCAAGCACACCTGTGCATACACATGTATACAGTGCTCACATACACAAATCAGTCGATAATGGACACGAACTATAGAAGAGCTCATCTTGTGTCATAGCACTAGGGTTCATCACGTGTGATGTGCAAAACTACCACATTAGGTTTTTTTTTTTGGTTTTTTTTTTTCCGGAGCTGGGGACCGAACCCAGGGCCTTGCGCTTGCTAGGCAAGTGCTCTACCACTGAGCTAAATCCCCAACCCCAAACTACCACATTAGGAATTGGTTATGTGTTTGTTTTGTTTTTTTTTTTCAAAGCTGGATACTCCTGTTATGGCCAAAGGCCCGGTAGAGATTTGGCTTCTCGACTTGTTAAAAGTACAGATGTCATCATTACATAATATAATCCGGTCAGCCTTCTACCAGATCAGCGATTCGGGCTTTCAACTCTTACCTTTCCTGAACCACTTCCCTGCTCAGGTGAGGCTCGCTGTTCACTAAAATGCAGATGCGGAAGTAGAGATGTGGAAGAGATGTGCTCAGCCTGGTGACTCAGAGGTCGCAGCCAAACTCCTGCTCATCGGTCAGCTACTCCATTCCGAGCCATGCTGGCCTATTTCCTATTCCTCCTCTCCTCCCATCCATGGGGGGCGGGGTGTCAATACAACTCGAGGAGCTGTATTAACGGGTCTCAGTATTAGGAAGGTGGAGGACCACTATTATCAGTGCATACACACACGTATCTCACTGTATAGAGATAGGATTCAGACAGGGATATGGACACACACAGGGGCAATAACCCTACTTCCCTTCCATGATGTGAGTCCCATCTTGTCAGGGTGGGAGTGGGTGTTCTTGCCAATGGTTCCCCTGTCCCGAGTCTCTCACATGCTCCCTGTGATAGGCCAAATGTCATTAAACCCTAGTATGGGAAATAAAGAACTGCCACTTTCATTAAAACCTCACCAGGATAGACGAAAAGTAGTTTTTAGTCTCTTTGTAAGTCGCGCAAAATAGGAGAGATACCCAAGGGGGCGGGGACCAGATCTTGTCGCATGTTTCCTGCTCCTTCCCGAGCTTCAATTACTTCCCAAATTAATGAGCATACTTTGGGGACAGCCGAGGAACGATTGGGCATTAATTAGTCAAATGGTGTCAGCACAGACAAAGGATCGCCCTCCACCCTAGAGATGACTTCAAGGCTGCGGTTTTAAAGTTTCATAGTTGCCTTGAAAATTTTTAATGTTCTTGTTAAGGATTTTTTTTAAAAAATATTTTCCTTTGTAAGCCGAAGAAATGGGCTTCTTAGCAGTAAGACGGCATATTCTCTCTGTCCCTGGAAAGCGCACAGCACGGTGTTCTCAAGCCTCACTCCGACCCGGTAGTCAGGAGCAAGTACAGAGCGGTGGAGGAATTGAGCAGGACGTGATGGGGAAGCGGGGCATCTTCCCAGATTTCTCTGTGTGTGTGTGTGTGTGTGTGTGTGTGTGTGTGTGTGTGTGTGTGTGTGTGTGTGTGTGTTCTTTCTTTAAAGCAGTTTTTTTTAAAAAAAGATTTACTTATTTATTATATATAAGTACACTGTAGCTGCCTTCAGACACAACAGAAGAGGGCGTCAGATCTCTTTACAGATGGTTGTGAGCCACCATGTGGTTTCTGGGACTTGAACTCAGGACCTCTGGAAGAGCAGTCAGTGCTCTTAACCGCTGAGCCATCTCTCCAGCCCTAAAGCAGTTTTTCAAATAACTGAAACCTGCCTGTTATCCAGTTAATTAAAAAAAAAATGCCCGACACCTCATCTCCAGTCTCATTCAGAACACATTTTAAAGATTGCGAATGTGAGGGATCATTGGTATAAAAATCTGAGGAAATTTGAAAACCACGAAAGTAGGAATAAAAATTACTTATATTTATACTGCTTGGAAATGATTACTATATTTGACTGTATTTCTTCATATATATATATACACACATACACACACATATATACATATATAAATGTATATGTGTGTGTATAATGTATATATGTATGTGTGTGTATATGTGTGTGTGTGTGTGTGTGTATATATATATATATATATATATAATGTATATAATGTATGTGTGTTTTCCAGGCACACTGTGACACATATGGTGCATGCACACACACACACACACACACACACACACACACACACACATAAAATTTTTATTTAAAGCTTACAAAAAAATCAATCCTATCTGCTTTATGTGAATAAATGACAACCAGGATTAAATGTGAATATGTCATATATGTGTTTCTGCTGTTTGTAGGTTGTAAGCATGTTATGCATGTATCTGTGCTCTTTGTAGGTTGTAAGCATGTTATGCATGTATCTGTGCTCTTTGTAGGTTGTAAGCATGTATATGCCATTCATGTGTGTCTGCTGTTTGTAGGTTGGGCTTCTGGGCATTCAAATGCTGTGGACACATGATTCAGAAGAGGCTTTGAATAACGCAAAAGATGACAGGAAAATCATGCACATAACCAACCAGAAGTTTCTGGACATTCTAAACACTCTGATTAGCCAGACGACGCATGACCTGACCAAGTTTGACAGAGTGAAGTTTGAAACCTTGATCACAATCCACGTGCACCAGAGAGATATCTTTGATGACTTGGTAAAGTATCCTCCTCCTCCCGCAACCCAGTGCCTTGTCAAAGCAGTCTAGTCTTACATCTCATAATGACCAGTTACACGGTGTTCAGAGTGATGGATTACACGAGCTCACCTCATACATGAGTCTTTTTACACTGTCGACACCTACATACATAGGTGTCGTGGGCACTTCCAACAAGATGGGTGTATTTTAATTCATTAGTCTTTTTTTTATTTTTTATTTTTTTCGGATCTGGGGACCAAACCCAGGGCCTTGTGCTTGCTAGGCGAGCGCTCTACCACTGAGCTAAATCCCCAACCCAATTCATTAGTCTTTAAAAGAAATTTGGTTTCTTTTCTTTTTCTCCTCCTCCTCTTCTTCCCTCTCCTCTTCCCCCTCCTGTTCCCCCTCCTCTTCCCCTTCCTCTTCCTCTTCACCCTCTTCCTCTTCCTCCTCTTCCTCCTCCTCTTCCTCCTCTTCCTCTTCCTCCTCTTCTTCTTCCTCTTCCTCCTCTTCTTCCTCCTCCTCCTCCTCCTCCTCTTCCTTCTTCCTTCTTCCTTCTTCTGTTGCTGCTGCTGGTTTTTTTTTTTTGTTTTTTTTTTTTTGGTTCTTTTTTTTCAGAGCTGGGGACCTAACTCAGGGCCTTGCCTTCCTAGGCAAGCGCCTACCACTGAGCTAAATCCCCAACCCCGCTTGGTTGTTTTAAATCACTCCATTGTGGTGAACTCACACATGATTTTGAGACAGGGTCTCACTGTGTTTCCTTAGGTGTCCTGGAACTTGATACGTAGACCAAGCTGGCTTCAAACTCACAGTGACTTCTCCTGCCTCAGTCACACTCCGCCACGCCCAGTTAAAGTCACAAAAAGAGAACGCATCACACAGCCACTCAGAGAGAAACTGCCCGCTTCCAAACTCATCGCGCCTCCCCAGTGTCTTTCTACTCAGGTAGAAAGACTGTTCTGAAGCCATGGAACTCCGCAGAGGATTTTACACTTTAGCTACTAATTACTGTTTAAAAATGGACTCGCCTAACACAGAGACACAGAGACACACAGACACACACAGACACACACACACACACACACACACACACACACACACACACACACAGAATGAAACAGTGACAGAATTGAAGCCAGAAAAACAATTATTTTTCAGTACAGTATAATCTTTAGAAAAGAACCTTAGAAAGTATTATTAGACCTGGAAAGATAGGCTACAGGCAGAGGACACGGGAGCTGTAAAAAGAGAATGCAAAGCCATTTTTTCCCCCTTGAAAGTCAGGAACCAGTTGATTTGTTAAGAATTAATTGCTCAAGGCCATGAGCTGTGGTGGACCTGTTGAGAAAGGGAGACTTCAAGCCTCCCCAGATGTGCTTGGCTGTTGTCCCATTGTCAGCATCTAGGAGAGCTTGATTTGGCCAAGAGTCTATAGGTAGGGAGTCATAGGGTACTAATTACAGCTTTGGGCCAGGCCAAGTTCTTCCAAAGCTGGAACCCCGAGTGTCTCTGTTTCAGTTCCTGTTGTTAGGATTGAAACAGACAAAACCCAGCTAAAGGAAGGCTTGGTTTTGGTTCAGGGTTCAAGGCTCAGCCTCTCAGCCCTAGGAGGTCAAGGCCGTAGCAACTTGAGGCTGCTGGTTGTGTCACACCCACAACCCGGAAGCCCAACGCCATGGGTGTGTGCGCTGCTTAGCTTCTGTACCCATTGCTCATCTGTTTCGCCAAGAGCAAGTTAAGGATTGAAGTGTTTATTTCAGCTTATGGTTAGGGTTCATAAAGGCAGGGACGGCAGTAGGGGCGGGAAGCTGGCTCATTACATTTTGTCCCCATGCAGGAAGCAGGGGGGTGGAGTGGGAAAGAGGAAGGGAGAGAGGAAGAGAAGAGACAGAGAGAGACAGAGAGACAGAGATAGAGACACAGAGAGACAGAGATATAGAGAGAGACAGAGACAGAGACAGAGAGGCAGAGACAGACACAGCAAGCCAGAGAGCAAAGAGGAAGGAGGAAGTTGGGCAAAGGCTATAAACCCCCCAAACCTCAGGCCCAGCACACTCAGAGAGGATCTGCCTCTTAAAGGTTCCATGGCTTCTTAAAACAGCACCCCAACTGGGGAACGAACCCTCAAATACGTGGATCTATGGAGGACCTCTCTCATCCAAACCAGCCACCACAGCCTTCTTTCTCCATGCACATAGTCTAAGGAAGATTAGAGTTGGGGAAGGCTGTCCCACCTCACTGGAATCAAGACACCCTCCCAGGCATGGCTGAGGTCCCTATCCCGGGTGATTCCAGAGCTTGTCCCATCGACAGTTCACACTATCCCAGCAGGACAAGGGGTCCTGGGGATGCTCATATCCTGCCTTTAGACAGCCTCAGACTGTACCGTTGACAGCTTCAGAGTGTACTGTTGCTGTCTTCTACCTGGTTCGATCCCTCTTTAAGGGCATTGCTCTCCTTCACTGCGGACGAATAATCCGTTCGGCTCAGAGAAGTTGATCATGGACCCCTTGTTTCACATTTGCACAGAAAGCTCTGCTTGTGTCCGTCACATGTGTCGGTGACTCTGTTTTGAAGGACATCAGGCCAGCCCATTGATTCTCCTACACTTTTGCTTATAGTCTCGTTCCCCAAGACAGTATATGCCGACGACGTGTATCCGCTTCATTTGGGAGCTTACCAGAACGCTGACTCTTTAGTTCTGGCCCACCTTGACCTGCAGGAATAGAGGCAGATCCCTGAGTGACTCGAAGCATGTCAGGTTGCCAGAAAGGGACAAGGGTTCAGGGTTTGAGGGCATTTGCTGCTCTATCACAGGACATGAGTTCGGTTCCCAGACCTACCTTTGGAGGCTTAAAACCACTTTGGACCCCAGTTCTAAGGGATCTTATTCCTTGCCTAGCTTCTTTGGGCGTCTGCGTGCACAGGCAGGCAGGCATGTGGGTGTGCACACAAACACACACATCTATATACACACGTACACATAAACCCACAAACCCTTCCACTACGAATGCACACAAACACACCTATACACATATAAGTACACATGCACCCACAAACCCCTCCACCACGAATACACACAAACACACACACCCATACACATACATACACATGCACCCACAAACCTCTCCACCACGAATACACATACATGTACACACATGTGTATACACACACACATGCACGTACAAACCCCTCCATCATGAATGAGCACACACACACACACACACACACACACACACACTCTAAATACATGTTTTTTTTTTTTTTTCGGAGCTGGGGACCGAACCCAGGGCCTTGCGCTTCCTAGGCAAGCGCTCTACCACTGCGCTAAATCCCCAACCCCAAAATGGACTAAACCTCTGTTTTGGTTTTTTTTTTTCGGAGCTGGGGACCGAACCCAGGGCCTTGTGCTTGCTAGGCAAGCGCTCTACCACTGAGCTAAATCTCCAACCCCTACATGTATTTTTAAAAGTAGGAGATAAGCCACAGTCAGGTTTTCCCCAGATCAAACTAATCTCGGTTTGGCATTTCGTTTGGTCTCTGCGGACTCACTGTTGTGTGTTGACATTCAAGGAAGTTCACTTGAGCAACGCTGGTGTGGAAATCTGTCTTTGTATCTGCTATGAGCTCACTAACGTGAGTGCTCAGACACCCCTAGCTGATATAGAAGCCCCGTGGCAGAAATTTACTTGGAAAGATAGGCGCCAAGGAAAGCCTTACTCTGTACAGAATGAATAAAGGCAAGAAACGACTCAGGGCTGGGAATTGAGCTCAGTGGTAGAACGTTTATTTAGCCTAAGGATTCCCCAGGTTCACTCCCCAGCACCACAGACACAGAAGCCCGCAAGCAAAACAAAACAGGAGCACAGTACTGGGAAACCGTTTTCCTTGTGTTTTCTTCACGCTTGACCTTGGAGTCGGTTTGCATCCTACCTTAACTGTGTCCCATGGCCAACGTGCACGCGCACCTCCCATTTGTCCAGTCCTTACAATCTGTGATTCTAGGCAGTCAGAACTTGATACCTGGGTTGGCTGTCCTCGCCTTCCCCCTCCACCTCATTCTTCGAATCTTTAGAGGTTGTCACAAGTTCCCGGCTGGCTCAGTGACTGTGGCTCTTGAGTCAGGGAACACGGTCTCTGGGCCTGGATCCAGGCTGTGTCATCTAAGAGCAGCCCGCTTGACGCGGTGAATGCAAGCAGTGCTCGGTGAATGCAAGCAGTGGTCGGTAGGAAGTCGGAATCCTTAGCTGGCGGGGAAAGCACGTTCACGCTGCAAAACAGGGGGACTGTAAATGACAGGGCGTAGGGAGACACAGATAAAGGGATATCTGGCAAGGTGGGCACCCAAACACTGTAGATATTTTCGGAAGTCCATTTCTAGTGGCATCTTGAGTGACTTGGAAGTGACCCCGTGGGCATGAGGGCAACACGTCAGAATGAGTGTTTGCCTGCGTGTGCGTATCTGCACCATGTGCCTGCAATACCCACAGAGGCCAGAAGAGGGAGTCAGAGCCCCCAGATCTTGATTCGCCTGCAATACCCACAGAGGCCCGAAGAGGGAGTCAGAGCCCCCGGAACTTGACTCAGAGGTTGGTTTCTCGCGTGGGCAGGACCGAGGATTTCAAGGCTTTACCAGGGGAAAGTCAGGAGGTGCCTCAGAATGTGGTGGGTTCCTGAAAGTGTTGTCTTGCTTTCTGTCTCTTTTGATGGACCAGTTTCTGAAGTTCCATGGTGGGGAGAACCTGGAGTTTCTTGCCTCACAGGTACATGCCGAAGGCCTGTCAGGTTGGAAGGCAAACAATAGTAAGAGAGACATGTACACAATACACCCACGCCTTCCTTGTTTATCACGTCCGTGGCTTCTAATTGCTATGGAGAGAATCTCCCAAACTCTTCCCAGGACCCTTTATGGCCCCAACATACACCCTATTCTTTAAGCCCCAAGCCTCAGTAATACTGAACATCCCTCACTTGTCGAATATGGTATGTAGATCTGGGCCGATGCCTTTTCTTTCCCTGCCTGATTTCTATTTGTTTAGCCAGGTTTTTTTTTTCAGATATGTTTTTTCTCCAAGTACTCCCCCACCCTGAATTCCTAGACCAGGTTAGATCCCATCTCTACGTATTTCCATTGGCTTTGAATTTTTTTCTTTGTAAATTGTATTTTACTTTTTATGCACCTGAATGCATGCATGTGCACCACATGCATGCAGTGCCCATGGAGGCCAGAAGAGGGAGCTAGAGGCCTGGGGACTGGAGTTACTGTAGAGGTGAGCCACCTTGTGGGTGCTGGGAACCGAACCTGGGACCTGTGCAAAAGCAACAGGTTCTAACTGCTGAGCCACTCCCCTGACTTTCTTTATAGTGCGGTTTGTATTTCATTGAAATGTCGTGACTTTACCCCAACCCCACATTTTGGGTAAGCTTCAGAAAGCGGGCACCATCATATCTGTGTTCACTTAGTGTAATTTCAGCAAAGAGGGCAAGAACTAATGTTAAGTGGAGACTAACCTGCTCGTGAATGCGCGACTCTGTACCCCTCAAACCCCACAAGCTTATGTTTCAGGCTATCGAGACTCAGGCTGTAACTTTCCCCGGCTCCCTGTCTTCCAGGTAAAAATGCACATCAAGTCGGTGACTGACTTTGAGTGGCTGAAGCAGAGCAGATTTTATTTCAAAGAGGACCTGGATCAGACCGTGGTGTCCATCACAGATGTTGACTTCAACTACCAAAATGAATTTCTGGGATGCACGGATCGCCTCGTGATCACCCCGTTAACAGATAGGTAGGGAACCCCGTGCGTGGGGTCCCACTTGGTGATTAAGCGACGGGCTTAGACGGCTGTCAAAGCCCCACTTGAAACATTCACGAACGCCCGCTGCCGTCCTCTCTGGTCAGTGTGGTCATCAGAGGCAGCCGAACAACGAAATAATCCTTGCGGTTGCTTACAAGAGCACTAGCATTAATGTTTTATGAGGTAGAAACGGATGAGAGAGTAAAAGCAAGATTGAATGTTTGCTATGAGTAATTCAATAATGATTTTAGATTGTAAGAGGGGGAAAAATGCCCAGAAACCATAAAGGAAGTTAATAACGTTTCAAGAAAGGAAAAGTGCCTTTGAGAGCATTTAATTTAGTCTCCTGTATTTTGGGTTTTTGTTGAGTTTTATTCTTTTACTTTTTTTTTTTTTTGAGATTCTGATCTGACACATGTATAGACTAGACTGACCTGGAACTCTCAGCAATCCCCCTGCCTCCACCTCCAGGGTGCTGAGATAGAAGGCAGGAGCTATCACACTCTACACTGCTTTTTTGTTTTTGTTTTTTTGGAAACAAAGTCTCACTTTTTAGTCCTGGCTGGCATGACATTCGTTATGTATCCCAGACTGGGCTTTAAACTGGGACGATCCCCCTGCCTCTGCCTCCTGGGTGTTGTGGGGGTGCAGCACCACAGGCTGCTGGGCCTCCCAGTTTCCCAGCCGTGGGAACTGAACCAAGTCTCTTGGCGGAGTCTGCCTCAGCCAATGACAGATCCTGCCTCCAGGCAAGGTATGGATCTCTTCCGTCTTTCTATATGCCACCACACTCCGTTCAATATGCTGCACACAGAAATCGCTTACTAAATGTCTGTAGCATTGACTGAAACTGGGTGTTGGAGGATGTCCTGCCATGTTAATTGAGTCCGATTCCAGATAAAACTACCACAGGACCCTTTTGTGTTCTCAGCTTTCTCTCGGTTTCCTCGCCCCCCCCCCTTGTTTGGTTTCCTTCCCCCTGCCCTCCCCCTTGTTCGGTCCCCCCACCCCTCCTCCTGCCCTTCCCGCCCCTCTTGTTTGGTTTCCCTCCCCCTGTCCCTCCCTCCGCCCCTCTGGTTTGGTTGCCCACTTCTGAGCCCTCAGACCCATTCTTTCCTGGGTTGCAGATGCTACATCACACTGGCTCAGGCACTTGGAATGAACATGGGCGGTGCTCCAGCAGGACCCGCCGGGACGGGTAAAACGGAAACCACAAAAGACATGGGCAGGTGTTTGGGCAAGTATGTAGTTGTGTTCAACTGCTCCGATCAGATGGATTTCCGAGGCCTAGGGAGGATTTTCAAAGGCAAGTGTGGAAGAGTTTTGATTGGGTTCCTTTCCCATCGCCTCTTAATATTTTCTGATATGAATCGAAAACGACGCTAACATCATGGGGCTAGGCGGTTTATTGGATGTGGCTCTCTGGATTTAAATTCAGTGTGGTTCAATACTACAGACGGTGTTGCGTTGCGTGTATTGAGAATGCATTGGAATTTGATTGCAGAATCAATTTATAACAGCCTGAAACAGTACCGGGGGAGAGGTCGTCTTCATAACAGATTAATACATGACTCTTCCCTTCGCTGGGCTAAAACCCACTGAAATGAAAGTGGTTTTTTTTTTTTTTGTTTGTTTGTTTGTTTGTCTTTGTTTTTAATTGTATAAAGCACAGTAACACAGGAAAACAAGAAGCAGGTTGGCCATCAGAGACTGGGAATTCTTGAGAAAAATCTTAGGAGGTGGATAGGCAGGAGGTGATTTCAGATAACACTGAGGAGAGGCACACACAAGGGTCCGTGAGTGTCAGCGCTTCGTAGCACAGCTCTCAGAAGTAGCAGCCCTGCCAAAGGACATCCCCAGATAGGGCAGGCAAGAGAAGGAAGGTGAAGGAACCGGGAAGGGCGCTCTCCTGTCACTCCCGTCCTTCCTGCAAAACACCAGAGGCAAAAGCAGCCCAAACAGGAACCTGCATCTGCGTTAAGAAATAACGTAGTAAAAACCCCATCAGCTCCACATTACCAAGGGACCTTAGAGGGGTACCCAGAACAAACAGTAAACACACTGCAGGGCTGGGGAGACAGCTTAGACCACAGAGTTCTCGCCCAGTTTGCGGGACATCCTGGGCTCAATCCTCAGGACCACATAAGCAGTGTGTGGTGCTTAATGCTTCACAGCCTACAGCGGGTAGAGGGAGGGGCGTGGGGAGTTCAAAGCCAGTCTTGGCCTCAGAGCGGGCTCAGGGTAAAGTCTGGGAGAGGGATCCATGAAGCCTTTTTGCAAAGAAGAAAAAAAAAATGACACATACAGTTAAAGAAAGAAAGCCAGAGATAGAGAAGAGAGCTAAGGTATTGCTTAGCTGAGTTAAAGGTGGAAACAGGAAAACTCCGTACACTTGGAGAATTAAATAGCTTCAGAGAGATTCAAAACTCTAAGCTATTCAGCCACCTAAAGAGAAAGGCTGTTAGGAAAAGCATGGTATTGGGACCCAAGGAGAATGAAACCAGGATTTACAAGGGGGAAAAAAAAAATAAACCACCCTATCTTGAGTTGCCAAAATAGAACGCAGGTTAGAGGGACAGATTTAAACCTTCCCGGAGCCTCAGGACGGGAATCCCCAAGAGGGAGAGGAGAAGATTGGGCAGATAATAGAGAAAGAAAGCAAGCTTTTCACACAGCTGCAGGTGATGAAAGGTCTCTGTTCTTAGAGAATCGGCAGGGAACCGTATTTGTGCCCGCCGGGTCTGCCTCTGTGCTTGCTTTCATAAGAAATAAATAAAAACCCCTCTAGCCATTTTCTCTCTCATCCTGCACCCTGACATTCTTAGCTCACTGTAATAAAAGAAAACAGACAGATTGGACCGTTGGATGGGGTATCCTTTAGTCTGCTGTTTTCCCCAGAGACTCAAGAGCTGTCCCTCTCCATCCCCATAGAAGGTAGTCCTTACATAGGGGGTGTGATGTCATCACAATGATGACCTCACAGAGGGCAGTCCTTACAGAGGGGGTGTGACATCCTCATGGAAGGTGGTCCTTACAGAGAGGGAATGATGACATCACAATGATGTCCTCACAGAAGATGGTCCTTACAGAGGGGGTGTGATCATCACAATGACATCCTCATGGAAGGTGGTCCTTACAGAGGGGGTGTGATGTCATCCCAATGATATCCTTACGGAAGGCAGTCCTTATAGAAGGGGTGTGGTGTCATCACAATGATGACCTCATGGAAGTACTTAGAGAGGGGGTGTGATGTCACTTTCCCGCAGTGATACATTTGCACTTTGCCTTTGACACTGTCCCACTTTCATTGTGATTGGTGATGATAAGCAAGTAATTAAACATCTCCCATAACAAGGATGAAATAAACAGCACGGCGTGAAACCTCACATAAATCGCATTTAGGCGTAATTGTTGGGGAGCACTTTGGAGAAACGACCACTGTGGAGAAGGCACCTCATAGAGTGAAACTTTGCAAATTAATTGTTTCTCCTGTCAGGCCTTGCCCAGTCCGGTTCCTGGGGTTGCTTTGATGAGTTCAACAGAATTGAATTGCCTGTTTTATCTGTGGCGGCCCAACAAATTTACATAGTTCTGACAGCGAGGAAAGAGAGGAAAAAACAGTTCATCTTCTCAGACGGCGATTGCGTGGACTTAAATCCAGAATTCGGAATCTTCCTAACTATGGTGAGAACATGGGTTTTAAGCGCAAGTTGGAGAGTTTAATTGTTGTAGATATAAACAGACAAGTCCCTGTATCACAGGATAAACAAGCCAGAAGTCATGGATTCTCTCTTTCTTGTGGGTATTTAAAAGATTTTTAGATTGTGTGTGTGTGTGTGTGTGTGTGTGTACACGAATGTGAGTGTAGGTGCCTGTTGAGGCCAGAAGGGGGCGTTGAATTCCTCAGAGCTGAGGTTTATAGGTTGCCTGCTGCTATACCAAAGAAAACAATCATGCCTGGCTTGGAGTTTCTGTCTAGAAAGGACATATCTAGTTCTCCTGGGACAAACTACACCTACCCACAATGGGGACTGGAAGGTGAGCACGATTATCAAAGAGCAAGGACGGAACACCGATGCCCACTATGTCATCTAGAGCTGCAGTATCCTCTGAGTATCATCTCGTAGCTGAGATACTGCAGGCTCAAATCACACAGCCAGTAAGAGAAACTAGCTGTTGTGCCGTGTGTGTGTGTGTGTGTGTGTGTGTGCGTGTGTGTCTATGCATTTGTGTCTGTGTGTATGCATGTGTGTGTAATGCATGCAGGTGGGTGCCCGCGCGTGTGCACACACACACACACACCACGCATGTGCACCCATGTATGGGTATGTGGAGGCCAAAGGTCAGTATCGAGTCTTTCTGTGTTGATAATCTTACGTTTTGAAACATAGTCTCTCACCCATTACAGATGGTTGTAAGCCACCATGTTCGGTGCTGGGAACCAAACCCCGGTTTTCTGCAAGAGCAGCCAGTCAGTACTCCGAGTCACTCAACCGTCTCTCCAGGCCCTCCCTTTTAATAACATATTTTAGATTGTAGTTGCTTGGATCTATTTATTAGCCCTGCTCCGTGTTTTAAACCAGCAGACACACAGGTGCTTACACTTTTTTTTTTTTTTGCTGTATAAAACTGTGTGCGACTTTGATCGTGAATTGAAAATGAGGTGTATTTTAAAAAGGTATGATGTGAAATTACATCAAATACATAATAAAAACATACTAAATCAGGGGTTGGGGATTTAGCTCAGTGGTAGAGCGCTTGCCTAGCAAGCGCAAGGCCCTGGCTTTGGTCTGAGCTCCGAAAAAAAGAAAGAAAAAAAAACGTACTAGATCAAATGGACCAGTATACATTTTTGAGACCCCAAGGGCATTTTTACAAACCTAATGTTTCTGTGTATGGCCTCGGAATATGAATTGGGGGGGGGTGAAATGCATTTATGTCTGGGAAATAAAAACGGAACAAATAATCGAATATATCTCAACTCCTAGAACCCCGGATACGCTGGGCGCCAGGAACTGCCCGAAAACTTAAAAATCCTGTTTAGAACAGTTGCGATGATGGTTCCTGATAGGCAGGTATGAACCAGGGCTTCTAAGGATAACGGAATTTCCTTCATTCGTCCCCCACCCCCCACCGAACCTGCTTACAAATGTCTCACTGTACCAACCTGCAGATCATCATGCGAGTCAAGCTGGCAAGCTGTGGCTTCCTTGAAAATGTTATCTTGGCGCAAAAGTTCTACGTTCTTTATAAACTCTGCGAAGAGCAGCTCACAAAACAGGTAAGAGTGCGTATTTATTCTCCTTGTATAGAATTTAGGTCTTCATTTCAATTTCTCTTTTAAAAAAAAATCGTGCGTAAGCGCGTGTGGGTCTGTGTCTGTGAGTGCGGTACCCACAGGGTCAAGAGGAAGGCATCCGATCCATCCCAGTCAGCCTTGCAGCTGATTGGTGGGCAGCTGCCGCGTATGTGTTCCCCGGAACTGAACTCCGGTCCTGGGGCGGAACTTGGGTCCTCCCCAAGGGCACTGCGCCCTCTCAACCCCTGAACTGCCTTTCCAGCTCCTGAGTCTAGGTTTTTTTTTTTTTTTTTTGTTCTTTTTTTCCGTGCGCTTCCTAGGCAAGCGCTCTACCACTGAGCTAAATCCCCAACCCCCTGAGTCTAGGTTTTAACTTTGCTGTTTTACCTCGATAGATGCTAGTCAGTGAGATTAACCGAACGCCAGGAGCCACTCCTAAATAAATGCATGGTGAACTCGACTCACTGGGTACCTGTTTTTTGTTTGTTTTTTTTTGTTGTTGTTGTTTTTTTTCGGAGCTGGGGACCGAACCCAGGGCCTTGTGCTTGCCAGGCAAGCGCACTACCGCTGAGCTAAATCCCCAACCCCTGGGTACCTGTTTTAAAATGTTTTAATACAGGGATACTTGGAGGTTCTCAGGAACTGGGGGGTTGGGGGGTGCCCAGGAAGTTTAATTGTTGTAGATATAAATAGACAAGTCCCTGTATCACAAGATAAATGATTCTCTTTCTTGTGGGTATTTAAAAAAAAGATTTTTAGATTAATTATGTGTGTCTATGTGTGTGTGTGTGATGTGTGTATGTGTATGTGTGTGTGTGTACCCTTCACCCCGCTCCCTCCAGTATTGACATCTTTTAGCTAGAGAATAGCAATACAACTCAAGAGCTTTGCCAATTGAATGTGCTCTCGTAGTGTGTGTGCGTGTGTTTATATCACGCGTGAAGATTAATGTAGCCCCCACCACAGTCAACGCCGCACTCACATACCACAAGGTTCCCTTCCGCCACGCCTTTGCACTCTCGTCTTTCCCTCTCCCAAATGGCTCTGCTGTCAAAGCCACCGTCCTTCGCTCTGTCCGAGATGTTAGTTCAAGGATGCCTCGTAAATGGAATTGTCAACGGGTAACTTACAGGCTCTGCGTTTAAAATCTATTGCCTGCCCCTCAGACCGCACCCAGCTGTCTTATTCTGAGGTTTGAATCCTGGCATGTCATCCGGCTGGTTTTTTTTTGTTCTTTTTTCCTGACAGAACGATCCCTTTCCTCACTCAAAGGGAAGGAAGACGAATGGAGCTGTCAACATGTCCCAGCGTGGCCACTCCACAACACCAGCCTAGAAGTTTTCAGTGACGCGTCTTTGCTCCCTCTCCCCCTGTCCTAGGTCCACTATGACTTCGGACTGAGAAATATCCTGTCTGTGTTGAGGACCCTTGGATCTCAGAAAAGAGCACGGCCGGAGGACAGTGAGCTAAGCACGGTCATGAGAGGACTGCGAGACATGAACCTTTCCAAACTGGTAAATACCGTCCCAGGTCGTGGGTGCATTTCGACGGCACACAACGAACGAGCCTCTCCTGTTGGTTGTGAATGGTAATCCTCCGGGGGAGGCCTTCTGCCCCAATTTCCAGTCCAGTTTACCTTAAAATTGTTTTTGAATTTAAAATTCTTATTTATGGTATATGATTTTTTTCCCCCTGCATACATGTTTGTCCGTGTACCATGTATGTGCATGAGTTGCCGGAGGAACTAGAGTTGTAGCTGGTTGCGAGCCACTGACCACCATGGTCCTCCGCGAGAGCAACCAGGGCTCTTAACCACTGAGCCGTCTCTCCAGCCCCCTTAAAAATTAAAACCTGCATCGTTGTATGAGTACGCGCACGTGCACGCGTGGAGTGCCACATCCGTGAGTGTGGAGGTCAGATGACAAGTTCGAGGAGTTGGTTTTTCTTCCTGCAGGTGGCTCCCAGTGATAGAACTCAGGTTGTCAACGCTTGGCAACCGTGGTTTTATCCATGGTGTCATTTCAAAAGCGCATCAATGCAGGCTTCTAGTGTCATCCACAGAGCTTTTAAGCTTGAAGCTCTGGGCTTACAAGGAACTATGAGAAGTCTATACTATGTGTGTGTGTGTGTGTGTGTGTCTGTCTCTCTGTGAGTATGTGTATGTATGTGTGCATGTATGTGAGTGTGTGTATATGTGTAAATGTGTGTGTGACTGTGAGTGTGTGAGTATAAGTTTCAAGTGTGCATGTGTGTCTTTGTTAGTGTTTGTCTCTCTGAGTGCATGTATGGGTGTGTATGTATGTGTGAGTCTGTGTGTGTGTAAATGTGTGAGTGTGTGTGTATGAGTGTGTCTCTGTGAGTGTGTGTATGTATTTTTGTGTACACGTATGTGAGTGTGTATATGTGTAAATGTGTGTGTGACTATGTGTGAGTATAAATGTCAAGTATGTGTGTGTGTCTGTCTGTCTGTCTGTCTTTAGGGTCTTTAGGGGTGGATGGAGTACTCAGTGATTTCAAGCACTTCTGCTCTTCCAACGGGTCTGAGTTCAGTTTCTAGCACCCATGCCAGGGGGCCCAAAACTGCCAACTCTAGCTCCAGGCGGACCCCCACGCCCTCTTCTGGCGTCTCTGGGTTACTGCACTCAGGTGCACACATCCACACACAGACACAGATGTATAAATAAAAATAAGTCATAAAGTAAAAAGTACCGGAGGGAGCTCCAGAGGATAGAAGAAATTGAGAAGGGACTGGAAGTTGGGAATACAGCAATCTGTGTATTAAAGACATAGCAAACAAAGTGTTGGTGGTGATGGGGGTGGGGTCAGCTTACTCAAACCTATGCCTTAAAAATAAAGGTAGGGGGGTTGGGGATTTAGCTCAGTGGTAGAGCGCTTTCCTAACAAGCGCAAGGCCCTGGGTTCAGTCCTCAGCTCAAAAAAAAAAAAAAAAATGTAGGACTCTGTTCCAGTGGAGACTTCCAGCCACTGTTGGATGAATCCTGCTTGGCTGACAGACGGCTGCTGACCGGGTATGCGTGTGTCCATGTCTGCCCTCCTAGGTTGATGAAGATGAGCCCTTGTTCCTCAGCTTGATCAACGACCTGTTTCCGGGTTTACAACTGGACAGCAATACTTACGCGGAACTGCAGGCCGCGGTGGACAACCAGGTTAACCTAGAAGGTCTGATTAACCACCCACCCTGGAATCTCAAATTAGTGCAGGTAAGGGCACCGGAAACCCACGGCATGTGCCTGCCAGAGGTCATGACGTCAGCTCTCACCCCACCATACTTACTGGATGTGAATGTTGACACGAGTTAAAATGCATTATCCCTGTCCCCACAGGACAAATCCTGGGGGTTGTGTTTCCCTTAGAAAAAACGATTTTGCCCTGTCACGCTGCAATCAGGCGGTCACTTAGTCTAGCCGTCGCTTAAGCCTCCTGAGAAGGTTGATTTAGGTAAGCGGAGTCTACGACAGTTGGGATGGGGAGTTACAGCCTAGCTGGTCCCTTGCTGTCTCTCTGGCAGCTGACACCTCAGGGGTGACACCCTCAAGCCTGAGGAACCTGAGTCTTCTCCTTTGCTTGTGTGTGTGTGTGTGTGTGTGTGTGTGTGTGTGTATGCGTGTGCACACATGTGAGTATACGTGAGTGTATGTGTGTGTGTGTGTGTGAATGTGTGAGTGTAAGATGTGTTATGGCTTGAGAATATTAGATCTATAGCCCAGGCTGGCCTAGGACTTCCTATGTAGTCGAGGATGGCCCTGACCTGTTGATCCTTCTGCTTGTCTCTGGAGTGCTGGGATTATAGACACACAACACCTTATACTGAGTATCCGAAGCCAAGGGCTTCATGACTCTGGGCCCTCAGCCCTCCCTGACTGAGCTATGTCTACAACCCACTGTCTGCTGTGCTCTTAGTATGTCTCCTTAAATCCCCTCTCCCATTCCCACGTGCCCAGCTCCCGTCTGCTTCTGCTGTATGTAGCAAGTGGAAGACGGAGGCCACTTTGTATGTGGGCACAGGGGCAGGCCTTGCCCGAGCACTTGTCCCTCCCAAGCACCATCCCCTCAAGGAAGGATGGCTGGGTGAGGGGATGGGAAGGCCAAGTTCCCCCGACTCAGATGGGGGTGGGGGCCCGTGGGGTCACACTTGTCTGCCTGCTGGGGCTGCCCTCCGTTGCACCTTACTCGGCTCTTCTAATCCCTGGCAATGTTATCTCCACGCCTTTCTTTGTATCCCCCAAGGGCTCTCTCCAAATAAATCACTTCCACATAAAATCTTTTTGTAGCTGTGCCTCCGAGGAGACCCAGAAGGCCCAGGGTCACCCTGGAACTTTTACAGAGATGCTATGCGCCACCGCTTTCCACCACCGGGGGGGCGACATCACCACACACACCCCACCCCCCACCCCCCCACCCCACACACATATACCCATCTCACGAGAGGCAGAGCTGATCCTGAATTACTTGCCAGCTGTAATTCAAGTCCCACGCCGTCATTACGTTACCGTTTATGTTGTTTTTTTTTTTTTTTTTGGTTCTTTTTTTCGGAGCTGGGGACCGAACCCAGGGCCTTGCGCTTCCTAGGTAAGCGCTCTGCCACTGAGCTAAATCCCCAGCCCCATGTTGTTTTTTTTTAAATGTGATGCTAGTTTTTGCCTCCCGAATCCAGTAAAACAAAGAATACTTGGATGCTATTTAAAGCCTTTAAAATCTCAGCCAACTTACACAAACAACAGCCAGAGACTAATAACCTGCATTTTCCAATGTGTCATTCGGTGGTGCAGTTATATGAGACCTCTCTGGTACGGCACGGCCTGATGACCCTCGGGCCCAGTGGTTCCGGGAAGACGACGGTCATAACAATTCTGATGAAGTCGTTAACGGAGTGCGGGAGGCCCCACAGAGAGATGCGAATGAACCCAAAGGCGATTACTGCGCCTCAGATGTTCGGCCGGCTGGACACAGCCACCAACGACTGGACAGATGGGATCTTCTCCACCCTGTGGAGGAAGACATTAAAAGCTAAAAAGGGTAGGCAGGGACGCCCCTCCCAGTCTGCCCTTTCTCTGCAAGCTTATTAACAATGGGAGAGCATTTGCTTGCTCCTCTTTTCTGACGGAGAAACCGATCCATCTTCCCATGCATCCTTGTTTTCAGGTGAAAACATCTTCCTCATCTTAGATGGCCCCGTGGATGCCATTTGGATCGAAAACCTAAACTCTGTGCTAGACGACAACAAGACACTCACCCTGGCCAACGGGGACCGCATTCCCATGGCCCCGACCTGTAAGCTGCTGTTTGAGGTGCACAACATTGAGAATGCGTCCCCCGCCACGGTGTCGAGGATGGGTATGGTGTACATCAGCAGCTCGGCTCTCAGCTGGAGGCCGATATTACAGGTGGGAACCGGAAGTGGGCAAGGGTCTACAGGTCTCCTCTCTTCTCATCCTGCCTACGTGTGGACACACGTGGGTGCCCATGGTCCCCGTGTACGGGTACATGCGGCTGCCAGAAGAGAGCCCTGGGTGTTTTGTCCCCTCCCCCCCCATCCCCATCGCTGGGGTCATTAGCATACGCCAGCACACCCGTTTTATTTATTTTTTTTTTTAACGCGAGTTCCAGGATTTGAACTCACGTCTTGGAGCTTGCAAGGCAAGCGAGCGCTTGGCAACAGAGTTGCCCTCCCTCCCAGCCCGACCGGTTTCTTAGTACTCAGATGCTGCCCTTTGACCTCAGGCATGGCTGAAGAGGCGTACCCAGCAGGAAGCCACTGCCTTCTTGAGTCTGTACGACAAGGTGTTTGAAGACGCGTACACATACATGAAACTCAACCTCATCCCCAAGATGCAGCTCCTGGAGTGTAATTACATCACGCAGGTGAGACTCTCGGTCTTCGCTTCGCGTGCCGCGCTACCTAAGCACCCGAAGCGTTCCACTCCGCCGCCTGACGGGCACCTAGGATAAGGAAGTCCCTACGGCCTCAGAGGAGGATTTGGGCTCTGAGATGTAAATCCCTAGAGGAGGAGGGGTGAATTCACAACCTGGTAGTCTTAACTCTGGAGCCAGAAGCAACAGAGGAGGAGGCCTTTTACTTTTCAGATTGGAAAAGCAGACTCGGCAGCAGGAGGCGGGGGTCCCAGCTCAGCGTCATTTCCGTTTCCGTTTCCGTTTCCGTTTCCGTTTCCGTGGTTCACACAGCCCGTCTGAAACCTTATCTCTCCTCTAACGCTGGGGACTATAGGGACAGTCATCAGGCGGTGTCTTGAAATATTCCCGTTTTCTTTCCTCTTCCCCTCTCTTGCTTTCGGTTTTCTCCCTTCAAAAAATGTCAACCTGACCGTTTTTTTTAAAACCGAGACAAAATAAATAAATTAAATAAATAAATTAAAAAAAATGGATCTTATCTGAAATCTCTTGCAGTCTCTCAATCTCCTGGAAGGTTTAATCCCTTCCAAAGAAGAAGGTGGTGTCTCCTCCGTGGACCATCTCCACAAGCTGTTCGTGTTTGGCCTGATGTGGAGTTTGGGAGCCCTCCTGGAACTGGAGAGCAGAGAAAAACTGGAAGTCTTCCTGCGAGGTCATGCGAGCAAGTTAAACCTGCCGGAAATAGCCAAGGACTCCTCCCACACCATGTATGAGTTTTACGTTACCGACTACGGTAAGCGCAGCGAAGTACGGCTCAAACAGAACCACCGGGAAATATAAACTTCCAAGCCACCCGGGGATATAACGACAAAGACATCTTAAAAATAAGTCAGAGACGGGATTTTTACAGAATAGCTGTGCCGGGAGCGACCACTCTGACTGTTTCACTTGGGAGTGGTCTAAGTAAGACCGGCTGGGAGAAACATCCCCTGGCACATCGCCTGTTTCCTAATGCTTAGGGGGTACCATGGAAACACACACAGCTGAGGGGGTCCTGCGACCTCTCTGTTGCCAAGTTGTCAGTGTGAATAGCGTGAACCCAGTGGGCGGGGTCCTGTGCACTGCATTCCTCCAGGCCCCCTACTCAGCTTTCCTTTAAACAAATGCCCTTCAACTCAAGGCTTTTGTCCAGAATCAGGCTCGAATGGCTCCCAAGCCATTAGCGGACACTCCTTCCCTGGCTCTTATGTTTACCTCTGCTGCTACCCCAAACCCCCCAGGGCAGCAAAGGTTTTTCTGTGTGGCTACATTAAAGGGAGAAATAGGACCCGAGGGAAGCCAGGAGTGAAAAAGAATCGTGTAAGCAGAAGATTTAGCAGAGGGCCGCAGCTGACTCCTAGTTGAGGAGTAACTGGTCTTGCGTCTCTGAGAACCTCCAGAGGGCTGAGGGAGCGGGAACGGGAACCGGGGAGAGGGGACTATCATTCAGAGGGCTTGTTCACAGGGTCGTTATGAAAAAGATTCCCTCGCTCTCTTCCCAGAGCTGCTGCCGGGCAGCTGTACCCACCAGACGCCGCACAGGGCCGGGTGAACTTCTGAGTTTCCTTGGCACCTTTGAGGGCAGGAGAGCCCTGCCGATGGGACGGGGTATCGGGAGGGATTGTGTCACTGTGCAAGGGTACAGGTCCGAGGACGACTTGTGGCAGTTGGCTCCCTCCTCCCACTGTGTGGTGCCAGGGTCCCAGCTTAAGTTGTCAGACTTGGTTGGAAGCCCCTCTAGCTGCTGAGCCATCCCGTGGGCCCTCTCCAGTCTTACCACTCTAAATGGTACATTAGACCGTCGATACGAAACGATGAAATTTATACGCCCAAGCGTCTGTGCCCACAAAGTAGACCAAAGTGCTTTATATACCTTGTGCCTCCTTAAGCGCTCTCAGACTGTTAGCTCATCCGTGTGTGTGTGTGTGTGTGTGTATGTGTGTTTGAACCTATGTGTGTCTGTGCCTCTGAATTTGTGTATATGTTTTTGTGTGTATATGTATGTTTTTATGTGTCTGTGTATATGGTATGTGTATAGTGTATATATATGTATAGACATATATGTATGTATATATGTATATACATGTATAGATGTGTACGTGTGTGTGTGTGTGTGTGTGTGTGTGTGTGTGTGTGTGTGCGCGTGCATGTGTATGTGTCAGTTCTTGTTTTCACTGGACGCCAGCACTTTTGGAGAGACTCCACTCTTAGATTTGGAAGTCCCTGCTTCCAGGCCCGATGGAGTTAAGAGTCTCCTTGATCCTCTAGCATCAGTAAATGGAACGCAGTGTATGGAACCGTGTCCTTTAGATACTGGGCAAAGGCAGGAGGGAACCCAGTCACGAGGGAAGGAGGCTTCCAATGGGCACTTAGGGAAACCCCGCTTGAACTGCCCGTCTCATCAGAGTGGGAGGGGGTCGATTTGAAGGAGGCCCCTGGGTCAGAGCTTCAACAGGAAGCTACGCAGGGAGGAGGAGCCATAGGAGAACGTGAACCGGAAGACAAACCCACCAACAGCGAAACAGCAGTGGTCGACGCATTGAACTAACGCTACGAGGTAGATGGGCGATTCCAGCGAGGTACAGGGTCCTTGCCTTTGTACTTAGCTGACGGTTGTGGAACAGCCCATTCTAAATAAGCAGAGTTTGTCTTTTTTCAAGATCAGAGAACCATTTACAGTAACACCGTAGACTGCGAAACCTTCAGAACAGAGAGACTTTGTAGCAATCCGTGTCTCCATCTCGAAAGAATGCAGGCTTCAGTTAATCCCAAAGTACACAGAAGAAAGGGAGACGGTTAAAATAGAAGTCAATGAAATAGAGGCTAGAATGGGAAAAGGGTGAAGCCGAATGGTAGTTCTTTGTAAAGATCAATGAACATGATAAGCCCGTTATTGGTATCAGGGTTAAAAACAAGGAGATATAAATTACCATCGGGGAGCTGGAAGATGAGTTCAGTCGGCAATAATGGACAGTTTACAAACCGAGGCAGGCCTCAGTTTACCACGCAAGTGAAGGGGCCTCAGTTTCGCCCCCAGGACTGATCCGGGATGATGTGAGAGCCGGCAAGAAGGAAAGGGGGGGGGACCATTAGATAAATAGATTTATCGGTGCCTCGGGAAAGCATTCTCATTTTTTGCATGATCTGAGCGATTGTCCCTATCTTATAACCTAACCATCGAGGGACACGCTTTGACTAAGACGGAATTCAAACCTGCCACGTAGGTGACTGGGAACATTGGAACAAGAGACTTCAGCCATACTTCTATCCGACGGACAGCATTCCAGAGTACTCATCCATCTTGGTTCCAAATGTGGACAACATCAGGACCAATTTCTTGATAGACACCATTGCGAAACAACATAAAGTGAGTGTCGTCTCACCCCCCCCCCCGACACCCCCCGACCGCGTGAGGAACGTGTTTGCATTCACATACCACAGACAGAGAACACAAATCCTAACACAAGGGCCTGGAGGGCATGTCGCCGGGGAGAGAGACTCTGTCAGCGGCTCCAGGTTCCAAGACCCGCTCTTCCTCTCCGTCTCCCCTGGGCTGGATGAAGGATGTGGGTGTGGCCTTCCAGACTCTCTTCCATACCCCAGTGGGTCTGCAAATAGGCATCCATATTCTCTCCCAGCATCTAAGCATGGCTGTGTGCGTTTATTCCTTTAAATGTTTAATTTCCCTGGGAGTAATCTAAACGTGGGCGTGATTGCAGAAAACAAACAAAATGGTGGAGTCTCAACTCCTGGGATGGCGAGTGACAGCAGGCAGGGCCACAAGGTGTTTGGTACCGAGCATTGGGTGGCACCCTTCAGCCCAGTCCGTCCACGTTTGCAGGCGGTTTTGCTCACGGGAGAGCAGGGGACGGCGAAAACGGTAATGGTGAAGGCTTATCTGAAGAAATATGACCCCGAAGTGCAGCTCTCCAAGAGTCTGAATTTTTCCTCCGCTACGGAGCCTATGATGTTCCAGGTAGGACATTTGCTGTGGGGATGAGCAGGCTAAGATTTTTAAAGTGGTGGTTCCCATAGAAGGCGTGCACTCCGTGTACCCCCCAAATGTGTTTGGGTTTGCGGTTAGCATCCGTGAAATTTGCTCTCTTTTTTTTTTTAGAAGATTTTTTTTTATGTGTGTGTGTGTGTGTGTGTGTGTGTGTGTGTGTGTGTGTGTGTACGTGCACACACATGCACACATGTGAGTTGATGTGTACCATATGTATGCAGGAGCCTGAGGAGGCCCCGAAAGCAGGTGCCAGATCTCCTAGAACTGGCATTTGGGAACTGCCATGTGGTTGCTATGAACCAAATCTGGTCCTCGGCCAGAGCAGTAAGCTCTCTCTCTCTCTTTTTTTTTTTTTTCTTTTTTTCCAGAGCTGGGGACCGAACCCAGGGCCTTGAGCTCGCTAGGCAAGCGCTCTACCGCTGAGCTAAATCCCCAACCCCGTAAGCTCTCTTGATTACCTAGGCCCAAGTCTGCTCTCCCGCTACTGAATCAGAAGCCTAATCCAAGTTGTGCTTCGGCTTTGTGTCGAGGCTGGAGGCTTGGGGGCAGGCACATCAGTTCTAGTATACTAGTGGTCAACCTCCCCGTCTCTGGCTTTTACAAACGCAAGGGATGCATACTTAATAGTTAAGCTTGAACTTCCTGGCTACGTTAGCAAATTACGTCCCAGTTTGGAAACGCGATGAGTTACAAGGATGGAAATCCAGTGCCCGCGGCAAACCGTTTCCCTTTTCCTAGAGAACGATCGAAAGCTACGTGGATAAAAGGATGGGGAGCACCTACGGGCCCCCAGGAGGGAGGAAGATGACGATATTTATTGACGATATCAATATGCCTGTCATCAATGAGTGGGGAGATCAGGTATGTCTGAGGGACTTCATGTAGCTGGCACGTGACTGCCCTGGAGTTAGAGCTCCAGGAGATTGTGTGTCATCCGAGGTGGGGTACCGGGTGTTGAGATGGGGTCTTCTGAAAGAGGCGTGGCCAACTGCTCAAAGTTAAGTCTACGGCCCCTTTGACATCTCCTTTCGGAAACCTATCTGTGGTTTGGCATGATTCCTCACGTGTACTTGGAATCTTGACTTCAGGCCCTTTCTGGTTTCCCTGCCTTGATTTTATCTTAGTTGGCCCCTCTCTGGTGACTACCCAATAGATAAACCATGGTCAACAAGCCACCAAAAGGCCACATCTCATCCCCTCACCCGCTCATCCAATGGTAGACCACGGTTGACAGCTGCCGTCCCCTGTCAACCCAAGTCATTCCCCGTTAGAGGACCTTACCACTGTGGCCGGCATCCAGCATGTCCCCGATTCAGTCCCAGAGACACCACACAGCCCCAAGCCCCATCTCATTTGAGTCTATTAGGCCTGGCTCTTTCTCCCCACTCTTTCTCTCTATGAGCCCCTCCTGATCCCCACTCTGGGACCCACCAGAAGCTCAGTCATCACTCTGAGAGCCAACCTTGAGTGGCCCCTTATGCTCCTGCCCTACTTCAGGACTGAAGGACTCAGCAGTTCTCAGAGACAGAGACATGCTTAGCTCCAGCCTGCCTTTATTGTCTGTGAGCCGAGCGGCTCCTGGGTTCTCAAATCTCTTGTTCATCTGGGGGTGTCTAGTCAGACTTAAGATATCCCGGCCTTGTTGGGCTGCAAGTCCTCTGTAACTCAGGAAGCAGCCTCCCTGTATCCTGACAGGAATCGGGCTGTTCTCCGTATTGAGCCGTCCCCTCCTGGGAGACTTGCATTTCATCTCCTTGCTTTATGTTTCTCGAATGTTCTCGAAAACATTTACAGTCTGCTATTTTATTCACGCATAAGCATAACACTTGCGCATTTTGTCTCCCACAAGAATGCATGCTTCATGAAGATGGATTCTCTTGAGTGTGTGTGTGTGTGTGTGTGTGTGTGTGTGTGTGTGTGTGTGTGGAGAGAGAGAGAGAGAGAGAGAGAGAGAGAGAGAGAGAGAGAGAGAGCGAGTCTAGCACACAGTGGTTGAATACTGGTTGGATGAAAGACTGTTCCATTGGGAGTGCTTATGCACCGAACCCTTGGTAATACCCAGAAGGAATTTGAATACACAGAGTAGAATCTCAGAAGGGAAGCTAGAGGGCCACAGCTCTGAGTCTTCAGGGTGTGGCGTTTCAGTGGTGTCGCAGGAATCCTGGGAAGGAGAGGGAGGCCTGGAAGACAGGTAAATACAAGAGCCGGTGCGCTTTCCGACGACCTCACCTGTAGTACTTTTTTTTTTTTCTTTTTTTCGGAGCTGGGGACTGAACCCAGGGCCTTGTGCTTGCTAGGCAAGCGCTCTACCACTGAGCTAAATCCCCAGCCCCGACCTGTAGTACTTTTTTAGACATTCTCGAGGCCACGCCTGCGTCTAAAGACGCCGCTGTGTGAAATTTCAGATCACTAACGAGATCGTGCGTCAGATGATGGAGATGGAGGGCATGTACAGCCTGGACAAACCCGGAGACTTCACCACCATCGTGGACGTGCAGCTCATAGCTGCCATGATTCACCCCGGAGGGGGGCGGAACGACATCCCACAGCGCTTAAAAAGACAGTTCACCGTGTTCAACTGCACGCTGCCCTCCAATACGTCTATCGACAAAATCTTTGGTACGGGTGCTCCGGATGCGCGATATTTCCTTTTCATTGCGTCCCATAGCAGAACTAAGCCACGTGAAATTTACTCAAGAGCTAAAATGCTCGTCTGAGATGGGGACGAAGTATCTGAGGTGAACGGCTAAACACCAGCTTTAAGATGGCTCGAGTTTATAGCCTGTCCTAGGACGAGAAGATACTGAGAGAGGACCTCGTAGATGTGACATGAGAAGTTGGGGAGGACTAAGGAGTTGTCCACGCAAGTCAGAGGACCCGAGTTCAACCCCTCAGAACCTGCATTAAAAATAATAAAAAGGGCCAACCAAGTGTGATGACACTCATAGCCCCCATGCTGCAGAGGTAGAGGCTGGAGTACCCTGGGGCTTGATGGACAGACAGCCTAGCCTGCTTGGCAGGCCCCAGGCCAATGAGAAACTGTCTTACAAAAGGTGTATGGCATCTGAGGAACAACATCTGAGGTTGTTCTCTGGCTAGGACACACACACACACACATACAGCCATTACACGTGTGCATGTGCACATACACATACATATATGCACTCAGACCTACATATAAGTACTTCTGCATGAACACACACATACACATACACACACGCATGTATACATGCACTCATACCTACATAGTACCCCTGCTTGCACACACGCATATGCACACATGTAGCCACATATAAGTACACTCATGCTTGTGTACATGAGCATTCGTGTACACACACACACACACACACACACACACACACACACTCACACGGTAACGGAAACTTTGTGCTTTGTCCTTATGTGGATGATCAGGGAAATATGGGTTAATTAAGGACAGTCCTTCCACACATGCCCCCCACTAGCACTTTGAACTGTTAATAAAATTAAGATCACCAACACCGAATTTGGCGTCTACAACACGTATGAAAAGTGATGAAATATGGGGCCCACTGGCATGATTCCTCAGCGTGGCAGGCACTGGGAAAGGGAAGGATGCGGGGAGAGTTTCAACAGAAGCAGGGACAGTCACTAATTTTGATGGGAAGGCCATTAAAACCTCCCATGACCCCCACCTCATGTCAAAGCACAAAGTGAAATGCACGTAGGTGAAGGGTGCAACTATGGAAGGCAGTTGGGAGGATTGAAAATGAATCAGTCATATCTTACCACCACCAAGGGTGGCTGGACCGGTGCTAACCCCTGCTGGGTAGTCAGTCTTGTAATGAACCATTCATTAGAATGAACACGCGCTTCATGACCTTTTTAAGAAACTAAGTATGTGCCTTCCTCCTGACCTTCTCCCCAGGAATTATCGGCTGTGGGTACTTTGACCCATGTAGAAAGTTCAGACCTGAGATCTGTGACATGATTGGAAATTTGGTCTCAGTCGGCCGAGTGCTGTGGCAGTGGACCAAGGTAACCCGTGCAGCTCGTTAAAAACGCCCACCTCAGGTTGGAGAGATGGCTCAGCAGTTAGGAGCCCTTCTTGCCCTGGCAGAGGATCCAGGTCCTGTTCCCAGCACCCACACGGTGGCCTGCAACTGTCTGTCGACTCCACACAGAAGATCTGATGCCCCTCTTCTGGCCTCCGCAAGCACTACTACACACACACACACACACACACACACACACACACACACACATGATACACAGATAAACAAGCAGATAAATCACTCGTACACATAAAATAAAAATAAGTACATCTTTACAAAACAAACTGACAAAACTCCCTGGGGTACCTTTTCAGTACGGTACTAAAGCAAGCATTTCCTGAGTTCACGGGGTGGGGAGTTGGTTTCCAATCATCTGACTCTGAGCCCAATCAGTCAGTCAATGCATGATGAGCAAACATGGGGACCCAAATTTGAACCCCGAGCATGTAAAAACGTAGTGTGTAATCCCAGCCCTGGGAGGCAGAGGCTGTAAGACTGTAGGAGCCAAATCTTTGATCTCCAGGCACAATGGGAGACAGCTGGGTTAGAATATCAGTGGAAAATGATACCTGATATCGACCTCTGGCTTCGGTTTCTACACACACGCACATACATGTGCACATGCACCTGGGCACACAGCAACAACTTCACATGCATAAACCGCACACAGTAAACTAGCCGTATTCGAGTCTAAGTGTGTCACCATTCCTGCCTGTACGGTTATCAGCCCATGTTCAGTTTTTGCTGTGATAGATTCTCACGTCTACGTAGCCGTGTGTTTACCTGTGTATCGACCTATCTGTTCTCTCGTGCGTCTGCATATACCAGTGAGGCCAACCACCACTAGGCGTGGTTTTCCCCGTAGTTCATGTGGCTCCTGGGAATCCACGGGAAAGGGACTTGGTTGCAAGTGGCCAGCAGTGTTAGATCGGGGGCTGGTGTCTGAATCTTGTACGTTATGCTTGAGTCTATCCTGTTTATGGGTTCTTGGCTTTAAACTGTCTGTGCTGTGACAAAAATATGAACCTGGTTTTGATTTATTTTTTCAGCAGGTCTTGTCTAAAATAGTATATCGATGGGAGCTGGAGAGATGGTTGAGCTCACTGGCTGCTCTTGCAGAGGACCACATGGTGGGTCACAGCCTTCCATAACTCCATTCCTGGGGGATCTGATGGCCTCTCCTGGTCTCGCTGGGCACCGTATACCTGTGGCTTGCAGACGCCCATGCTAGCCAAACACGTTTAAAATAGAAGCGAAGGAAAAATAATAAAATAGGATGTATGAGTTAGGATAGCCAGGAACACACTTCTACCCCTGAAATTTTTATCTGAGGATTAAATCGAGATTCTTCACCTTGTGTCCCACCTCCAGGTGAAGATGCTCCCCACGCCTTCTAAGTTTCATTACATCTTCAACCTCCGGGACCTGTCCAGAATCTGGCAGGGGATGTTAACGGTTAAAGCTGAAGAGTGCAAAACCATCCCCGTTCTCATGGCTCTCTTCAAGCATGAGTGTAACAGAGTGATCGCGGACAGGTGGGCACTGCAGTCCTGGAGTTTACGTGTGCGACCTGAGAGGCTTACACTCCCAGATTAGTTCCTGTGTCATCTACCCAGATCCATAGGATAAGGATTCTCCTCTCAAACTGTGTGCTTGAACACACACACACACACACACACACACACACACACACACACACACACACGTATATTGAGGCCAGAGGTCAACGCCTGGTATCTTCAATTCCTCTCCCCTTTAGTTTTTTGAGGCAAGGTTTCTCAGTGAGTCCATAAGTCACTAATTCTGCTACACTGACCTCCCAAAGAACTCCAGGAATACTCCTGCCTCTGTCTTGCTAGAACCAGGGTAACAAGGTTTATGCTACCACACCCGGCATTTACAAAGGTGCTGGCTACCTAAACCCAGGGCTTCACATTTATGCAGCCGACGCTATCCACTGAGCCATCCCCTTGGCCCGTGTGCCACCTTTCAGCAAGGCTTGAAAAATGTTAATGTCGGTTCCCACCTGCCAGTCAACTCTCTGGCAGTCCACCCCACACTTCTGCTACAGCTTATCTTAATGGGCCACCCGAGAGCCGATACCACTCAACGGTAAATTTCAGCTGCGTGCTTCTCCTAAACACTGCGGTCTTTGCGTGGCCGAGGTTGTATCCTGCCCCATTAAAGTTCAGTCGTCTGCCTGAGGTCCGGTTCCCTCACCTGTGCCGAGGTCCTAATGCCACCACCAGGCTCGTGAAGTCCTAGGGTGGACACTGAAACTGCTAACACAAGGGTAGGGGCTCTTCCAGCGTGGCAGCCCCTCTTCTGTCTTCCCTCTGTGAGCCGTAAGCCCGACGCAGTGAGGGTCATGTGACCGGGGCTCACTTGCCCTTCTCCTCATAGCGGGCACAGCATCTCCCGTCCTGAGTTGAGGAAGGTGAAGGCTGGGTAGAGAGGCGGCTCTTCTCTTCTGCCTCCTCCTCAGTGCCTTTTCCTCTCAGGTTTATAACTCCGGATGATGAACAGTGGTTCAACGCACAGCTCATCCGGGCGGTGGAAGAAAACATCAGCCCCGAGGTCGCAGCGAATATCAACCCCGAACCGTACTTTGTGGATTTTCTCCGTGACATGCCGGAGCCCACTGGCGATGAACCCGAAGACACTATGTTTGAAGTGCCCAAGATCTACGAATTGGTACTTACTTTCACCTCATAGGGGCTTTTGGAAATTTGTTTTCCCATAGATGAGTGGGGAAGGGGCTCATAGAGCCCTGCGTCAGCTAAGGAACCATTGACAGTTAATGGCTACTGGAAGAGAAAGTCACTTTTATTCCGTGTCCTGAGAGGCCACCTATGATCTAGGAGATGGTCCAATACTCATGCTTAAGCAGGAGCACTGAATCTACTCAATGGGTATTAAATTGAGAGAGCTATAGACAGACAGACAGACAGATGATTGATAGATAGATAAATGGATAGATGGATGGATAGATAGACAGACAAATAGATAGACAGATAGATGGATAGATAGACAGATAGACAAGCATAAATACTGTGAAAGCTATATAGAATTCAAATTTCAAAGATTCTAAAAAGTTTTATTGAAACTTAGTCGTGTACACCAGTTTGTATATTGTCTGCAGCTGCTTTGCAAGGACACAGGGAAGTAATTGCAATCGAAATTGTTAGGACCACAAAAACCTAAAATATCTGCTCATTTAACCGTTATAGAAGTTTGGCTAGCTTTTGCCAACCACCCCAAGATAGAAAACGAAACTTTGAAAGTGTTTCGTTCAACATCTGCAGTCCCTCCATAAAACACCAAGGAACCAACGTGATAAAACTTCAGTGAGTTAAAGAGAGACATGTCGTTTCCCCCCATTAATAGATAGATCTGGGGCTGGAGGGATGGTGCAGCAGTTGAAAGGGCTTACTGCCCTTGCAGAGGACCTGGGCTCAGTTCTCAGCACCCACAAGGCAGCAGGCAGTTCCCTGTACCTCCAGCACCAGGGTATCTGCCGCCCTCTACTGGCCTCCAGTGGCATCTACACACACAGTGTACATCAAAACCCAGAAATAAAAAATCAGAGAGCACAGAGACAGAGAAATAAAAAGAGAGAGAGAGAGAGAGAGAGAGGTGCAAATTTCATGAAATATAAAACAAGATTTCAAGTGAATCTGGGGAGGGGAGAAGATCAACATATCTAGAAAGCATAGGTTGAGCAAAAGAGCAGTTGGTGGTAAACCACAGTAGGCAAGACTTTGCTTCAGAGCCACAGGCTCGTAGATTTGGCCGCAGAAACAGTGCAAAAATCCCGTATGTTTTCAGAAAGCTAAAATGCTAAAGCACTAGCCAAAAGCAAAGAAAAGAGATTTGGTACGTCAACAAAAAATTGTGTCTTTGTTTTCCCTTTCCCTTAGGTGCCCTCCTTCGAATTTCTGTGTGAGAAGCTCCAGTATTACCAGAAGCAGTTCAACGAGATCATCAGAGGGACGTCTCTGGACCTCGTGTTTTTTAAAGATGCCATGACTCACCTCATTAAGGTTCTGTTGACTTGACATTTCTTGCTGTGTGCAAGAACCATCCAAACTTAGTTCCCTAGGGGAACTCACCTTGAGACCTCCCTTCCCCGCCACCCCCTCACCCCACTCTCCCATCCCCCATCCCCCCCAACCCTGGTAGCCCAGAGAAGAGCGTGGGTGGAGTCGGCGCACTGTTTCTAAAAACAGTGGATTATTGAAACCCCCTTAAATCCACTAACACAGCAGCGTGTGGTTTCCCGGGGCAGGAGGATTTGGAGTCCAGAGGTTTTGGGGTTCTGATTGTGAGCACCCCCCATCCTCAGAGGAAGCTAGAATTTCCTGTGAAGAAATGCCCCTTCTCAGAGGTTTGCTTTAATTATCCTGTGTGCCGGTGTGGGTACCCATGCCCGCAGAGGCCAGAGGAGGACGTTGGTGTCCTGCTCTACCACATTCTCCACCTCATTTCCTTGAGACGAGCCTGGTTCTCTGGAAGCCAATCATCTCCGATGACCTTCCTGTCGTAATGCCGGGAGTGTGTGATCATCCCTGGCTTTCTACGTGGGTTCTGGGATTTGAATTCGGGACCCTTTGATTGCACAGCAAAGACTTTTAAGACAGAGTTTCCCTGTATAACCCTGGCTGTCTTAGAACTTGCTCTGTAGACCAGGCTGGCCTAGAGCTCAGAAATCCTCCTGCCTCTGGCTCACAAGTGCTCCTTAAAGGGGCACAGTGTTAGGAAGGTGGAGAACCACTGCTCTGGTGTCTTCCTGGTTGGTGACATAAACATCAAAGATGGCTTTTTTGGTTTTTTTTTGCAATGTCTTCAAATGGCTGCAATAAGCCCAGAGCCTCCAGTTGCCTGTTATCCTTACCACAGAAATCTGTCACAGAGGAGTCACAGCAGTCGAAGGCCAGCTCCCACAGGCTCTTTCTAAGAGTGTTCCTTTACTCTTACTAATCACTTCATTTTGATACTTTGTGGGACGAGAGGGTGGAAGCAGTGTGTTCCTTGCCAAGGAGAGTACATTGTAACAGTTCCCAGTCTGCGTGATTCATTGTAACAGACTGCGTGGATAATACACATTCGTTTTAATCCTGTCTTAAACTCTCTGTTTCCCCATCATCTACCAAGTCTAAAAGAAATTAAGTGGGGCTGGAGAGAGAACTCAAGAGGTTAAGAGCGTGTTCCAGAACACCGGGCTTTGGTTCCTATGACCCACATTGGGTATCTCCCATTGGGTTTAGACTCTAGCTCGAAGGGATTGGATGCCCTCTTCTGGATGCCTTGTGTATCTGTTCAGATGTACACACACACACACACACACACACACACACACACACAATAAAATAAATATTAAGGAAAATTAGTAAAAATAAGTAACAACACTTACACATAAACACCCGGAAATTATGGAGCAGAAGAGTGAAAGCAGTTTGTTCTTTTCTATGATGCTAATATAGGCAGGCAAAGCAGGACCTGAAGAGGCTGCAGAGACAGCTCGGTTTCAGAGCACTTGCTCCGCTCCTGCGGTAGACCCAAGTTCCGCTCCCAGCACCCGTTTTGGGTGGCTCATAACCATCTGTAACTCCCAACTCCCGAGGATCCAGCTCCCTATTCTGACCTCCAAGGATACACCCTCCACACACACACACACACATGTCACTCACACACATGTCTCTCTCTCACACACACACATACACAAATTGAAAAGAGTAATTTGATTTAAATTAAACAATGTGACACATTCAAACAATAACAACAAAACCCCCAAAGGGAGCATTATAAGGAAAGAGTTGGATGTAGTCTGGAAACACGGAGTCAGACTTCAGACCTGTGAGTGAAAGAATACATAGACATTTGCATCCGTTTTTCCAATAAACACTCTTCTTTCGAACACAGATATCTCGGATCATCCGGACGTCTTGTGGGAACGCATTGCTGGTGGGTGTCGGCGGCTCAGGAAAGCAGAGCCTTTCAAGGCTGGCCTCTTTTATTGCTGGGTACCAGATATTTCAGATAACATTAACCAGGTGAGCTGGGATAAAACTTAATGATGCGCTCTACCACAGTCAAATGTCTATGCTTGAAATCACGACACTTTGCTGTGTTGCTTTTCCTCAGAATTTTTTTTTGGCAAATTTGTATTATTTATTTTGTGTGTATGTATGCATATAGGTGGGCATGCCAAAGCACTCAGGGGTCTGTTTTCTGCTCCCACCACAGTGGTCCTAAGCGATTGAATTCAGGCCATCAGGCTTGATAGCAGGCACTCTTACCAGTGGGGCCATCTTTCTGACTCCGCCCCCCCCATTTTAAGTAAACTTTTATTTAAGTATTACGTGTATAAGAGTATTTACACAGATTATAGAGGAGCGGTACATGCACAGGCAAAGACCTGCATGGTGACAATACCAGTCGGTGTGGCAATATGGATAGGGGACATTTCTTAAGACCCTGTCACTAGGTGAAGAACTACAGGCGATCAATCAGTGGCCACTGAAGAGGGAGGTTAGTTTCACCAGGGATGGACCTCCTGATTGGTTATGGTGGTCATCCTGAAACACACTCATGTAAGAATAACACTAGGGTTGGGGATTTAGCTCAGTGGTAGAGCGCTTGCCTAGCAAGCACAAGGCCCTGGTTCGGTCCCCAGCTCTGAAAAAAAGAAAAAAGAAAAGAAAAAAAAAACCAATAACACTAAAAGGCAAGTTGTGTGTATGTATGTGTTTGTATGTGTGTGTATATGTGAATATTATATGTGTGTATGTATATGTATGTTATATGTGTGTATATGTGTGTGTATGTGAATGTTATATGTGTATGTGTATGTGTATATGTATATGTCATATGTGTATGTGTGTATATGTGTGCATGTGTATGTTATGCGTGTGTGTGTGTGTGTGTGTGTGTGTGACAGGGGCCTCGGGGTAGAGGAGAAGTGCAGACAATAATGGTACGAGAGACTAAAAATTGAGAGATAGTGAAGGGGGGACATGGGAGGAGTTAGAGGGAGGACGGGGAGGGAGATGTAGAAATGACGGGAGCACAGTACTCATGTATGAAATCCTCGCTAAATAAGCAATTGAACAGCACAAACTATGTTAAATAGAAATTAGTTAAAATATGTTAAAGAGGGATCCGTTAAAAGTTAAAAAAACAAACAGCTTAAAAGTTGGGTGGGGGCTTACCATCTTAAAAGACATGCTCCTGGCTTCTCTTGGGACACCTGGAAAAGCTACCATCACAGAGTCTGCCTCCCAGGGGCTGAGGCTAGGCAACGGCTGCCTCCTCAAACGGGACAGCATTCTTCCCCTCTAGCAGAGACTCCTGCCCCAGCCCATCTTCCCTTGTCGAGATGTATCTGAATAGTGGCTCCAGGAGGTGGCCCTGCCGCTTGCACTGTCATACCCTCTTTATGTGACATCATTCACTGTCTTTTATCATCAGCGTATGCATTAGACAGACACCTCAGCAAAGGCCTGACTTATTTTTTTACATCGTAGCCATTGCCCACAGCGCTCACATCTAACGGGGAAACAGGGTGGAGAGAAAAAGCCCAGAGCCTTCCCTTCTCTCATTCCTGAGCCCTCTCGTTACTGCGTTTGCATTACTTATGCCTAACTTCGTGATACATCTGTAGGCTCTCTCTTGGCATCTATCTACTTAGTGAGCTGTGCACATGGCCTCGTGTGATGTAAGCTGTCACTAATTTTTATAGTGGCTTCCCCACCCCTAAACCAAACTCACCCAGATTTCAGGTTAATTTTAGATGTTAGATGACCGTCCACTCAGACGATATCTGTTGATCAGGATGGCCGGATAGGGGTTAATGTTCATTTCCCTTGACCATTACAAATTCTGGATCATTTCCATTAAATCCTCCACTCCTCTGCTCTCGAGATGTATATAACATATTTGTTTCGAACGGCGACACTCAGCTCCCTGTGTTTTCTGGAAGACACCATTCCTCAGTATGTGTTGGAGCCAGTGGAGATGGTTTGTTACTATGTCTCCAGGTAAACTGGGACTACATTAACTTCTTTTAAATCCATGTGTATATGGGTCGTGTGCTCACCACATGTGTGCAGTACCCGCAGAGGCCAGGAGAGGGCAGCAGGTACCCTGGAACTGGAGTTACAGGCAGTTGTGAGGCACCCAGTGTAGAAGCTGGGGCCAGAACTTGAGACCTCTGCTAGAGCAGCGAGCGCTCTTCCGGCCGAGCCATATCTCCAGCTCCATTGAAATGCTTGAAAAATCACTCATGGCTTCCCTCCTAGGTCTTACAACGTGAGCAACCTAATAGAAGACCTAAAGAATTTGTACAAAGTTGCCGGCGCGGACGGCAAAGGCATCACCTTCATCTTCACGGACAATGAGATAAAAGATGAGGCATTCCTGGAATACCTTAACAATCTGCTGTCCTCAGGGGAGGTGGGTCACGGGGAGGGGCCGCTCAGTGTCGAAGCGTGTAGTGCGAGTGTGTGTGCGTGCATGTGTGCACATGTGTGTGCGCGTGTGTGTGCGCATGTGAGTGTGTTTCTGCCTGTGTGTGCATGTATGTACATGTGAATGTATGTGTGTGGCTGTATGGGCACATGTGTGAATTTGCATGTGGAGGTTCCAGGACGGCCATGGCTGTCCTTCCTCTTGCATACCACCCATTCTTTTGTCCGCTTGTTTTGGGCAAGAGATTTCTCACATTCCCCGGGCTCTGGCTACTCTGAGAGCCCCAGGGACCTGCTTGTCTTCATCCGCCCAGTGCTGGGATTGCAAACTCAGGCCCCTGTGCATGGCGTTCTACACAGGCGCAGGGCCTTGGCCTCAGGGCCTTGGCCTCAGGGCCTCAGCACTTGGACTTTGTCACACCTGGCTTTTGTTATTTTTTTGAAATGCGCGTTTCGGAGACTGAATTTAGGTCCTCATGCTTTCGAGGCCAGCGCTTTCCCAACTGAGCCGTCCTCCCAGCCCCTAAATCTAAATTTTATTTGTGCAGGAAGAACAGGAAGTTTACAGAAGCGGGACTGTTTTGCATACATTCCTGACTAGAGAAATGAGATTTAAGCACACACCGGGTAGTGGGTTATTTCATTTTATTTTTGTATTTGTGCGAAATGAATACTGCCATATATATGTATGCTTGTGTGTATATATAATATATATACATACATATATATGTATAATATATATCCTATACATATATACATATATATACATATATATGTGTATATGTATATAAATGTTTTATTCCATCTCAAACAGTTCCTGGCCTATCTTTTATCTTAAGCTTGCTCTGTGTCTTGTTTTATTACTCTGCCTATTTACCAGTTGGGAGGGCAGAATAGTTAGATGAATTTTGTTTGCTGAAAGTGGGCGGGTCCTTGCATTGCTGGTTCCCATGGCCACCCACCTTCCCTTGGTACTTCATTAGGTCACCAGCACTTGTGTCTGCAGAACGACACTGATACTGTCCCTTGACTTCCACAGACATGTGCACGTACATCAGTGCACATAATGTGCACTCCCCCCACACATGTGAACACACACACGTGCACACATACATACATACACACACAAACACACATACCACACACAAGCACACACACACATATATCACACAGGTAGCCTTTCCTTTCACCAAGGGGCCATACACAACATGGTTTCCATTCAGGAAGAGGTGCTGATATGTCTACACCACGTTGTTTGTACCGTGTTTCTGCTCAGGGAAGTCTGTGTGGGACTTGGAGCCAGATGATCTTGCTCTAGTTGTCCACAGCTATCCAAGTTCCAGACTTCCAGAAGAGAAACAGGCCCTCACCATGAGTCGGCAGTGCGTGAATCGATCATTTAAGCTCAGGGCTGGGGCCGTCTTATTCATTAGCAATGGGGGAGATATCCCCAAAGCCAAGCTCCTAGATCCCGACCAATGGGAAGCTCCCAAAACACGCCCTTCTCAAGGTCAAGTCCGCTCCTCTTGACTCTGGCCAGCTGATTGCTCATGTTAGATGGGAGGAGCCCGAGCTAAGCAAACTGTCTGGAGAGTAGAGTTGGGAAGACCAGCCAGTCTGTGTAGAGGGGACCATTCTAAGAGGAACAGCTTCCTCAGGTGGGGGACGCTGAATGGCTCTTGATTATCGTGCTCAATGAAAGAGTCGAACTCTTGATAGTGTCTGGCAAACTGGAATGTGATAGAGGAGCAGAGAAGAGTTCCGATGGTGATGGTATGTGTGCTCTGTGTGTGTGTGTGTGTGTGTGTGTGTGTGTGTGTGTTGAGAGAGAGAGATAGACAGACAAAGAGACAGAACAGGAGAGACAGACAGAGGCAGAGAGACAGAGACAGAACAGAAAAGAGAGAGACAGAGAAAGAAGAGAGAGAAAGAGAGGGGGGAAGGAGAGAGAGGGAGGGAGAGAGGCAGGTAGGCAGACATATAGACAGACAGGGGGGGGGGGGAAGAAGGTAACCAGACTAACAGGAGCACAGCAGTGAACTGGCAGTGGGAAATGACTTAAAACACACACCATGTTCTCCCTTTCTTGAATGCTCCTCAAAGATCTCCAATTTATTTGCCCGAGACGAGTTGGATGAAATCACCCAAGGCCTGATATCGGTGATGAAGAGGGAGCTGCCTCGACACCCTCCCACCTTTGACAACTTGTATGAATACTTCATCAACAGGTCCAGGAGGAATCTGCATGTTGTTCTCTGCTTTTCCCCAGTGAGTCTCCCTTCCTTGTGTGGCAGAATCATGCACCTAATAGGTGACCTTCTCAGATGACATACATTGACCAGAAACAAACCTGTATTTCAAGAGACTGAAATGATTCTTTCTTAGCACAATGATTCCTTGGACCCAAATCATATCACCAGTGTGACTATTTAAGAATATATGAATTATTCGAGGTTGCTGCGTAGTTTACCAGTTCATGAATCACCATGAAGACTTTGGTATTACAATCTTGCCCATCTATACTTATAATACGGACATAACATCTTCTTGATGGGTTTTCGACTTTGACTTTCTCTAGCTCACTGTGCTGGCCAATCTTGCAGACTTTTGCCCCGTGTGGCTACTTAAATATTAATTAGTTGAAATATGTACAAATAAAAAAATCCAGTTTCTAGGTCTTGCTAACCTCATTTCCAGTGTTCACCAGCCATGTGTAGCCAGTGACTACCGTGCTGGGAAGCACTGCAGGAAAATACACACATGTAGGATATTTCCATCCCAGTGTCTGTGTAGCCCCTTTCCCAATCCTCTTGCCAAGGTTTCTCATTGTGAGCTTGTCACTTTCCTCTTAGCAGGCTGTTCCTAGACCTGAACCCAATACGGCAGCCATTTTCCCCAGGACTGGAACCCAATATGGCATCCATTTCCCCCAGGACAGGAATCCAATATGGCATCCATTTCCCCCAGGACAGGAATCCAATATGGCAGCCATTTTCCCTAGGACTGGAACCCAATATGGCAGCCATTTTCCCTAGGACTGGAATCCAATATGGCAGCCATTTCCCCTAGGACTGGAACCCAGTATGGCAGCCATTTTCCCTAGGACTGGAATCCAATATGGCAGCCATTTTCCCAGGACACTAAACACTGCCACAGCTCCGAGAAGGTGGTTTCTTTTCCTTCTCCTTTTTAAAAAGTTTGCAGCATCTCACTGCTGGCCCAGGTGGTGGATACATCCCTCCCTCCAGCTGACCGTACTGCCTCCGTGTTCCTCATGTCTTCTGACCTTGCTCTCCACAGGTTGGTGAGAAGTTCCGGGCACGGTCCCTCAAGTTTCCTGGCTTGATTTCAGGCTGCACCATGGACTGGTTCAGTCGCTGGCCCAAGGAGGCTCTGATCGCCGTGGCCTCATACTTCCTTTCAGATTATAACATTGTCTGCTCCATGGAGATTAAGAGGCACGTTGTGGAAGCCATGGGGCTCTTTCACGACATGGTTTCTGAGAGCTGCGAGAATTATTTCCAAAGGTACGCGAGCTTGGTAGCTGTGAGAATTCTTTCCGAGGGGAAGTAAGATTCCATAAGGTTGATGGCTGCTGGAACTAGAACCACAGAGTTCTCTCCGAAGGAGAATTAAACGTAATGACCAGTAAGCGACTCTTTGCATAGACTGATCGTGCCGGGCCAGGCACATCCCATTTTTCTTGCATTGATTTTCTAGTGATTAAACAATGAAAAGATGCCAGATAAATGAGATTTAAAAATTAACTAGGGACCATGCTTTTAAATACCTCTTTAACCCTCCAGGACTCCGAGTAGCAGACGCTTAATGAATCACTGTTTCATTTGCTTAATTTTGTTTTGAGAATGACCTAAATAATTCCTTATGAACGGTTTAAAACGAGCCTCTTGTCCCAATGCATTATTTATCTTGATTAAGGAAGGGCACTGTTTTTAAGTTTCTTTATTGCCCTATGGCGAGGGAACATTTAGATTTGGCATTTGCATAGCCGAGCCTTATCAAAGCTTTTTTGGCAATTAATTATGAAACAGGACTTTAATTGGGTACAGGAGAACCACTCAGGAAGAACTGTCATGATGTGCGCTCGTTGTGAGCAAGCTGCCCACAGTGGTCTAAAACAAAACAAAACAAAACTGTAGGGTTTTCTTGCCCCACAATGCATAGGAGCTGAGGAGCAAGACTGGCAGGTGGGACTAAAGCAGAGTCTGCTGGGGCCTCCAGAATAGAGGGCTCCCTGCTGGGGCCTCCAGAATAGAGGGCTCCCTGCTGGGGCCTCCAGAATAGAGCGCTCCCTGCTGGGGCCTCCAGAAAAGAGCGCTCCCTGCTGGGGCCTCCAGAATAGAGGGCTCCCTGCTGGGGCCTCCAGAAAAGAGCGCTCCCTGCTGGGGCCTCCAGAATAGAGGGCTCCCTGCTGGGGCCTCCAGAATAGAGGGCTCCCTGCTGGGGCCTCCAGAATAGAGGGCTCCCTGCTGGGGCCTCCAGAATAGAGGGCTCCCTGCTGGGGCCTCCAGAATAGAGCGCTCCCTGCTGGGGCCTCCAGAATAGAGGGCTCCCTGCTGGGGCCTCCAGAATAGAGGGCTCCCTGCTGGGGCCTCCAGAATAGAGGGCTCCCTGCTGGGGCCTCCAGAATAGAGGGCTCCCTGCTGGGGCCTCCAGAATAGAGGGCTCCCTGCTGGGGCCTCCAGAATAGAGGGCTCCCTGCTGGGGCCTCCAGAAAAGAGCGCTCCCTGCTGGGGCCTCCAGAATAGAGGGCTCCCTGCTGGGGCCTCCAGAAAAGAGCGCTCCCTGCTGGGGCCTCCAGAATCCCTGCTGGGGCCTCCAGAATAGAGGGCTCCCTGCTTAGGGTGAGTGGATAGGATTCGTGAGGTGCAGAACCTTCCTGAAAAGCTATGCTTGTTTTTCTGGGATGAGTCTGGGTGACGCCAGGAGTTTCTTACATGTGAAATTACCTTTTGTTTAGTTCTGCGCTCATGATGAGGGCTGAAGCATAAAGCCCACAGTGAGTTGAACCATGACTCCAATGTGGCTGTTTGGAGCTCAGGGCCAATTCAGCTAGACAGGGGAGAGACTGGTCTTGTGCCGAGCGGCAAATAACGGCCAAGTGGAAATAAATTATGGAGCCCATTGGCTGTCCCTCCTTTCTGTCCAGAAACTTGTGGTTGACAGGGCATGCTCATGTTTGCTAATCTATTTGATCTACGCAAACCCTGATGGAGCGATAGGCACCCTCCCCTCAGCTTTCCCTATGTGGAAACACTCGAGGCCAGAGCAACAGACAGATGTGTCCTGTGTTTTCCCAAGGCCTTCTGGGATTCCAGGGACCACCCCTGGCTTTCACAGTGGAAGCAATGTAAGGGGCGCTTCACGGAAAGATACCAGAGTGACCGAGGAGACTATGTTTGTATTCCATTTTCAGATACCGCCGAAGAGCCCACGTGACTCCCAAATCCTATCTCTCATTTATAAATGGTTATAAAAACATCTACACTGAAAAGGTGAAATATATCAACGAACAAGCGGAACGGATGAATATCGGTAAGAGAGGCGGCCAGTTTGTCTCTTTTAGAGTCTGTTTGATGGCGGTCCCAGTGCTTTATTGAATGGGTATCACCGTGCTTGAAAATCAAACACTGTTGTTTTTTTAATTATAAAATATGTATATGTAGGGGTTGGGGATTTAGCTCAGTGGTAGAGCACTTGCCTAGCAAGCGCAAGGCCCTGGGTTCAGTCCCCAGCTCCGGAAAAAAAAAAATATGTATATGTGTATGTTGACTGTGTGAGCATGTGACTGTGTGTGAGCATGTGACTGTGAGCATGTGACTGTGTGAGCATGAGACTGTGTGAGCATGTGACTGAGCATGTGACTGCATGCAAGCATGTGACTGGGTGTGAGCATGTGTCTTGTGTGTGTGCGTGTGTGAGTGCGTGTGAGTGCAGGTACATGTGTAGGTCAGAAGAGGGCATTGAATCCCTTGGAGCTGGAGTTATAGGAAGTTCGAGGTGCCCCGCACGGGTGTTGGGAATAAACTTTAGGTTCTCTGCTCAATACTACAGGCTCTTAACCTACTGTTAGGCAGGAACCTCTGCTCACCCACTCCTGCACGAACTGGGAAACTGAATTTGCCTTCCTTTCCCCAACCCCGCCTGAAAAACTCTGACAAAGAAATGGCTCCAAGAGCCTTGTTCCCCATCCTTGGCAGTGGTGGCAACCTCCTCCCTGATGCTGCTAGCCACCCAAGTGCCTGGCTAAGCGCTCAGCTCTTGACCATACTTGGGCACAAGCCCAGCTTTGGCTGACATGTCATTACTTTTCGCCTGTAGTCTATAAAAGTTCCCCACCCTATCCTGGGCGTGAGACTTTCTCAGCCCTGTTCTTTGGGACCAATGAACCCATCCAGGAGCAGTGCCTAACAAACTTGCCTTTATCGTCTTTTAATCTGGCTTAATCTGGCCTATATCTGTGTCACTGAAGGGGAGAAAAAGTCTATCACCTGGAAGACATCTTTCCAGCTCCTACTTACTTATTTATTTTTGGTACTTACTTTGAGGCCAATGTCTCCTATAGTCTACACTGACCTCTAACTCAGTATATATAGTCCAGGATGACCTTGCACTCCTGAGTGTTTGTCTAATAATAACTCATTTAATTATTAAAAGTAGGTCATGTTGACAAATGCCGCTTGATCTGGTTAAAAAAAACAACAACTGGGCAGTTGCAAACAAAGGGTCCCTTTCTTTCCCCTAAACCCTGGGGTTCACTGTGTCAGACATGAATCAGCCCTCCAAATGCCATTTGCTGACTGGGAGAGGCCATCTTGTGGAAGAAGCAAAACCAGAATGAAGTAAAACTGGGGCTTGGAGAGATGGCTCAGTGGGTAAGGTGTGTGTTGCTTAAGCAGGAGGACCCAGGTTCAGGTCCCCAGCAACCGTGCGAAAAGCTGGGCGTGCTAAGAATCCCGATTTGGCCTTGCCCTAAAGACAGGTGTATTTCTGTCCATGGCGAGCCATGCTGTGTCTGGTACGCACGACGCCATACACGGGCCTTCCTCATAGGTAGCGTATACACACCCGATGCCCGTAATCAGCAAGGGCGTGTCTGTGTGTGTTTGTAAAGGTCTCGACAAGCTGATGGAGGCGAGCGAATCTGTCGCTAAACTCTCCCAGGACCTGGCGGTGAAGGAGAAGGAACTGGCTGTGGCTTCCGTGAAAGCAGATGAAGTGAGTTGGCACCCACACCCATCACGACCAACAAGAAACACCTCCCGCCATTTTGAAAGCATTTTCACACTGTTATGTAATTCTCGAATAATTAAGAATTACTTAAAGGAACCATTATTTCAAAACTGTATTAAAAAATAAATGGGACATGAGCCTGCAGACTAGGTGTGGTAAGACCGTTAGGCTGTGCTATTTAACTTACACAGAGACATGTCTAGACAAGGACATCCTCTGCCTGGTCTTAGAATATTCTTTTTTCTCCATCTACCTAAGTTCTTGCTGTTACTTAGCTGCTTGGGTACTTTCTCGTTAACTGTGAGTTATATTAAGTCTTGTCTTTAAAGTCTTTTCACATTCTAATTTTCTAGGGGACCCAAAGATTGATATTCATTCTCTCTCTCTCTCTCTCTCTCTCTCTCTCTCTCTCTCTCTCTCTCTCTCTCTCTCTTGGTTTTTAGAGATAGGGTTTCAGTGCTGGCAGCCCTGAGTTTACTCTGTAGACCAGACTGGCTTTGAACTTGGAGATCCTCCTGCCTCTGCCTCCTGAGTACTGGGATTAAAGTTGCCCAGTGAGTTGTTTTAATTAGCTAGACATTCACAGGCTGGAAGCACCATTTTTGTGAAAGCTTAAATTTGTTCATATATACTCTAAACCCGAGGACAGCTTCTAAGATGGGATACTGCAGGATACTACTGAGAAACTATTCCAAAGATTTATTTTTTAATTATGTGTATATATGTGTGTCTGTGTCCACATGCACGCAGTGCCCATGGAGGCCAGAAGAGGGCGTCTGATCTCTTGGGGCTGGGGTTACAGACGCCTGTGAGCCACCTGGTGTGGGTGCGTGGGAACGGGATTCAGGTCCTTTGGAAGAGTAGTCAGCGCTCCTAACTGTTCTCCAGCTTTCTCAAAGTAACTTGTAACACACATTTCAATATAGGCGACTTAGATGGACATTTTGTACTCTACTAAATAATTATCTCGCAGACCCAAACCCATACATTTCGCTCTAAAGGGTTTGGCTTACTCTCCTAATTTACCAGGTCCTGGCAGAGGTCACAGTGAGTGCCCAGGCTTCAGCCAAAGTGAAAAACGAAGTCCAGGAGGTAAAAGATAAAGCTCAGAAAATTGTGGATGAAATCGACAGCGAGAAGGTGAAAGCGGAGTCTAAGCTGGAGGCCGCCAAACCTGCGCTGGAAGAAGCGGAAGCAGCCCTGAACGTGAGCCTGCTCTCTTGCGCATGCTCTGTTGTCTCTCTCTGCCTCTGTCTCTCTAGCTCTCTAGCTCTCTGTCTGTCTCTGTCTCTGTCTCTGTCTCTGTCTCTGTCTCTCTCCCCATCCCGCACCCCCAAATCCTCCCTGGTGCCAGTTTTAATTATGTGGAATTAACCCAGGACCTTTGTACTCAGGAAGCAAAGCTGCGCCCTCAATCCCGTTTCTAATGCAGTTTGGAGACAGATGTTGGTTCAGTTTCCTCAGCTACAGGGTTTTAGTGTGCTCGCTCCTTGTCACCTCTTTCTTTCCCAAACCAGCCTTCCTCAAGAACCGGAAACAGAGTCTGCAGATAGTGGCCTAACCTGGGGATGTCCAATCCTTTGACACTGAGACACAACATTGTCAGCTCCAGATACATTGGGCTGCACTCAAAGCTATCCTGGGACACATGTGGCTGGAACCCTCAGGTTGGGAATGCCTCGAGAGGGTATAGTCCTACAATGTTGCCCAGGCTGGCCTCCCGCCATCCTTCTGCCTCAGCCTACCAAGCAACTTAAACAGCACAATGCACAGAACAGGGCACCAGCTCTGGAGGTGGGAGATGGGCCTTTCCTTCTCGTGATCACCGCGTTTACTCATGCAGTCAATGCACTTAATTTTCTGTTTCCATAGATATCATAACAAGCCTTCATAGATTATAGAGGTTTCTATGTCACCATTTGTTGGGCACATTGACAGGGTTCTGTCTGCCTGTCTATTTCTTTTTTTTTCTATTCTTTTTTTTCGGAGCTGGGGACCAACCCAGGGCCTTGCGCTAGGCAAGCGCTCTACCACTGAGCCAAATCCCCAACCCCGCCTGTCTATTTCTTATCTAGTATCTATCTGTCTATTATCTCTAGCCATCATCTATCTATATGTACATATGTATGTATTATGTATCTATTGTATTTATACATATATGTATTATGTATGCGTTATATATATATCTATCTATATATACATATGTATGTATTATGTATCTATTATATTTATAATACATATGTATATATTGTGTATGTATTATATATATTATGTATGTATTATGTATGTATCTATCTTTATATGTATATATATGATGTATGTTATATTTATAATACATATGTATATATTGTGTATGCATTATGTATGCATTATGTAGGTATGTATCTTTATATGTATATATGTATGCACGATGTATGTTATATTTATAATACATATGTATGTATTGTGTATGTATGTATTAGGTATATATTATGTATTATGTATATATGTATCTATATCTATCTTTATATTATACATATGTATGCATGATGTATGTTATATTTATAATACATATGTATGTATTGTGTATGTATTATGTATACATTATGTGTGTATCTATCTTTATATGTATGTATGATGTATCTGCTATATTTATAATACATATGTATGTAATGTGTATGTATGTATTATGTATTATGTATGCATGCATATATGTTTGTATGTATGTATGTATCTATCTATCTATCTATCTCTGAGATTCTGTTGCTGACAAACATCCTGACTCCACTCCTCTCCATGTCTTGACCTTTGCCCTTTCTCTTCTGTTCCTACACACAGTATGACTCTCCCATACAGCAGCACCTGTGGGGTTCTGGAAGAGTCATGGCCTCTTACCTTTGCACGTACCTAAAAGGGCTGCTGTATCTCTCCTTACCAGGATTGCGTTTCCTAACCTCCACTGCCTGGTCACAGCCATGCGTAGAATCTGGGCCCAGTCCTCACCCCTCTAGAAGTTTTCTGTTCTGAGCTTTCTCTGTCACCCCAAGCTTCTGTCCTGACAGGACTCTTTAGAGTAGCTGCGTTTTCTCTGCTCCCTGGGGAGACTATGAAGGCAAGGCTGTTTGTGTTTGCTTTGTTTTATATAGGAGAGTGCCTTTAGCTGTTAAATAAATGAATCGATGTATAGTAACTATTTAGTTCCATGCCCAGGATGCACCCCCACCCCCACATTCCCTTTATGGGTCTTGTGATGACCTGTGAGAGAACCAGATGAATCTCAAGACATTTTATTGATCTGTGTTCTCCTTGTCTTCCTGAGCTTGTGCGTCGGGTGTATTGGTTCATTTTCTATCGCTGCGACAGAGCACCTTGACCAATGCCAGGTACAAAAGGGAGAGTTTAACTGGATTTCCAGCTCCAGACGGTTAGAGTTTATGCTGGAGCAGCAGCTGAGATTTCACACACCAGGCCAGAAAACAGGAAGCAGAGAGCACTCTGGGAATGGTGTGAGTCTTTTGTAACCTCAAAGCCCACCCCCAGGAACACACCTCGTCCTACAAGACCACACCTCCAAATCCTTCCCAAACAGTTTAAGCCATCTGGGGGCCAAACATTCAAACATATGAGCCCTCATCAGCTCCTAAGCATATTTTCATAAGCCGTACACTATAACAGTTTCTCTTGTTTCTATGGAGTTTCTCCCCCTGCCAGAGACAAGGGGTGTGTGTGTGTGTGTGTGTGTGTGTGTGTGTGTGTGTGTGTGTGTGTGTGTTGTATGCATGTCTTGGTCAGGGTTTCTATTCTTGCACAAAGCACCATAACCAAGAAGCAAATTGGGGAGGAAAGGGTTTATTCAGCTCACACTTCCACATCGCTGTTCATCACCAAAAGAAGTCAGGACAGAAACTCACACAGGGCAGGAAGCAGGAGCTGATGCAGAGGCCATGGAGGGATGTCACTTTCTTTTTTTTATTTTTTTTTATTTTTTAAAGATTTATTTATTTATTATATATAAGTACACTGTAGCTGACCTCAGATACACCAGAAGAGGGCATCAGATCTCTTTACAGATGGTTGTGAGCCACCATGTGGTCACCGGGAATTGAACTCATGACCTCTGGAAGAGCAGTCGGGCGCTCCCAACCGCTGAGCCACCTCTCCAGCCCCTTTTTTTAAATCTTTTTTTTTTTTTTTTTTCGGAGCTGGGGACCGAACCCAGGGCCTTGCGCTTGCTAGGCAAGTGCTCTACCGCTGAGCTAAATCCCCAACCCCCTACTTTCTTGCTTTCTTATAGAACCCAGGACCACCAGCCCAGGGATGGCACCACCCACAATGGGCTGGGCCCTCCCCCCTTGATCACTAATTGAGAAAATGCCTTATAGCTGGATCTCATGAAGGCATTTCCTCAAGGGAGGCTCCTTTCTCTGTGATAACTCCAGCTTATGTCAAGTTGACACACAGAACCAGCCAGTACAATGCACACGTACATATTTGTGCATACGTACATATGCATGCACATGTATGTGCAGATCATGTGTGTTTGTGTGTACGGAGACCAGAATTTGACATCAAGTGTCATACTCTGTCACTTTCATATCTGTTTTTAAGACAGGGTCTCTCAGTGACCCTGGCACTGATTGAGTTATATTAGCTGGCCAACAGGCCCCTGGGATCCTCCTGTCTTTGTCACCCAGTGCTAGGATTATAGGTACAGGCTACCACACTTGACTTTAATGTGGGTCCTTAGGATTAAGACTCAGGGCCTCATGCTTGGCATAGAAATCACTTCACTAGCGGAGCCACCTTCCCTATCCTTGTCCCCTCTCTTAATATCTGTTCACAGTTTTGACGACACAAGCTGTCTGAATGTTACACACAGTCTTGGGCAGCGGGACATGTGTGACGGTGACATTTTAAGTCAGTCAGTTGAAGGGGCAATGGAACAAGCATGAAGTCAAATACACAGAAATTGGACCCTAACCATGAAAGGGCCATTATGCAGAAACCATAGGATTTGATTCCCCTGAGGAAAACTGGAGGATGAAATACGCTTTGATTGTGTCCTGCTTTAATTATCTAAGGCTATTAGGTGTCCATACATCAGTCTACTAATACCACTCAGGAAAAAATGGTTTTCTATTGATTCCTATTCGCACCTACAGACCATCAAACCAAATGACATTGCCACAGTCAGGAAGCTTGCCAAACCACCACATCTGATCATGAGAATCATGGACTGTGTGCTGTTGCTATTCCAAAAGAAAATCGACCCCGTCACTATGGACCCGGAAAAACCTTGCTGCAAACCATCCTGGGGGGAGTCACTAAAGGTAAGGAAAAAAAAATCTTTAAGTCTGGGGAGGTGCATCAGGTATCTTAGGACACGAAGAATCAGCCAGAGTAGCGGTCGGACGATAACCAACCACCCTTTATTCAAGAGGTTACCTTAAACTTCGTGTTATATTCGGGTTTCCCCCATCACCGCCACACAGTCCTTTATGTAATGAATTTATTAGAAGGAGAGGTTTATTTTGGTTCATTGTTCTGTTTTCCGGCCATGGTCGATCGGTAGCAGGCAGGCACAGCCCTGTAGCAGCAGCCGAGAGCTCCCATCTTGCGACAGGGCCACAGGACAGAGACTAATCGGGAGTGACATGCGCTTCTGAAACCTCAAAGGCCTCCTCTTCCCCCGGACACACCCCTTCCAACAAGGCCACACCCCCTAATCCTTTCCAAACAGTTCCACCAACCAGGGACCTGAGTACTCAAATATAGGAACCTGTAGGGGCCATTTTCATTCAAACTACCAGGGTTAATAAGTCTATGTCAGCGAAGGAAGGCAGGGTTCCTCTCCTCCCAGACCTGAGAGATTCCCATGCTGTCTTCTAGCTGATGAGTGCCACAGGGTTCCTGTTTAGCCTGCAGCAGTTCCCCAAGGACACAATCAATGAAGAGACCGTAGAGCTGCTGCAGCCATATTTTAACATGGACGACTACAATTTTGAAAGCGCCAAGAAAGTCTGTGGCAACGTGGCCGGGCTGCTGTCCTGGACACTTGCCATGGCAATATTTTATGGCATCAACAGGGAAGTCCTGCCCCTGAAGGTAAGTTTCCCTCCTCCCCATACATCAGTGCTTAGTAAAGTCAGTCCTAAGGGCAACAGAAGCTTGGTCTCCGTGTGGGACTCCTGACAGTGGGAACACGGGTGGCCTCTGATTCTGTTGCCTGACTTTGGGACGTTTTCCCTCTACTGGGCTGCTTAGTCTAAAACAAGGAGACATGTACGCAGTCGTCTTACTGAAATTTGATATGCCAAGGCTGGTCGATATCCACGGGAGGCCTCCCCTTTTCTGAAGAGAAAGGGATGAGGGAGGGGAGTGAAGGTTGGGGCAAGGAGGACTGGGAGGAGAGGAGGGAGGGGAAACTGCAGTCGGAATGTGAAGTAAATAAATAAATTAATTAGCTAAAAATAATTAATATTCGCCTCATGTAGTAGGAGAGAATAAAGACTATGCCTACTCTTAAACAAAAAAGAATTATCATTAGCAGACTGTAATTTAGAGTAACATGGGCAAATGTTTCTGTAACCACGTTTTAATTCTAGTATTTATTCATTTATTTTTGTAACGTACAGCCCAGGATGGCCTGGAACTAGCTCTGTAGACCACGCTGGCCTGGTGCTCACAGGGATCTGCCTGCCCCCGCTTCCTACCTGGATTCATCCCACGGGGGCTAAAGTCGTACACCAACCACTCTGCCTGTTTTCCACTCTTGTGGTCTTAGAAAGTTTCTCTCTGTTTTCTTTTTTATATCTGGTGCATGCTTCTTGACGATGAAGACAGCCCAAACTAGCTTGTTCACATCAACAGGAAATTAATCCCCCCCCCACTCCGAATAATCATAGAGCTGCCGCAAAGGCAAGCTTAGCCTGTCTCTGAAAGCTCAGAGGCTAAGGACGGAGCTTGCCCACGGCATTTCGAACTATGCTTACAGATGTTAGGATCAGTATCTAGAAATGTCCCCGATTTCCGGCACTGAATGAAGACCCAATTTAAAGTCTGAAATACACAAGCAAAGTTGCTTATGAAAGAGAAGCATGGGGGTGGGGGTGGGTGACAGCTCAATCCGTAAAAGCTTGCTTTGCAAAAATAACGAGCCGAGTTCCATCTGTGAAAAGAAAGCCCAGAGTGCTCTAGTTTCAGCTCCTGAGGAACAGAGACAGATTTCCTGTAGTTCTGAGGTTAGTCCTGAACGTATTTAAATGCACGTATGTACGTACGTACGTCTGTACGCACGCACGCGCACAGGCATGGCAAAGGGAGAGAAACCCGGAAGTCTTGGAAATACAGGCAAGGTGTTAAGAGGGAAGTTGCTGCAGTCCAAAAAACTCCACGCAAGCAAAACTTTTTACTGTGAGGAAATAGACATTCTCGAAGATGAGGTCAAAGTATCGAGAATTAGCCAAGCCCCTACCATATATGCACACACACTCATGTTGTCTATACATCTTGCATGTCTGAGGATGATCCATGTTGGGTGATTTTTATGCAACGGTGCGTAAAATATTCCACCGTATCTCCAGGCTCCACCCCAACCAAGCCGAAAGCGCTGTGGGTGGACAAGCAGAGTCCTGCCGCTCTTCGCGAGAAGCCTTTTAAGACACGACTGCCTCTGTAAGATCAGCGTAGACAATTCTGAATGAAATAGAAAAATAAAGTTTTAATAGAGGGAAATGATGGGAAAACAACCCCAAACGGGAAGATAATGAAATGAAAACTTTACTAGACATTTAGATTCAGGGGTAAAGGACCGTTAAGAGCAAATATTTTTTGTTTTTAATTAATAAAAAAAATGGTCCCCAGCTAAGATCCAATTATAATAATGCTTTGTGAAAGAAAAAAGATAGCGTTGCATTCACTAAAACATAAAAAGGAATGAAAATCCCATATTAGGTGCGAGCCAACAGAAACACTCTGGTGGCCTGAGACTGTGGCATGTGTCATTGGTCCTTGACAGATCTAGGGGGTATGAGCCAGCTTCACAGGGGTCAGGTGGAAGACACCTTTAATCCCAGCCCTGGGGCCGGGGGGGGGGGTGGGGGGTGGGGGTGATGGGGGTGGGGGAGTGGCAGGTAGAACGCTGGGACTTTGAGGTTAGCCTGGTCTAGAGTGAGAAGCCACCTAAATAAATAAGCAAACAAGTACACAAGAAGGAAAACGAGACATCTATTAAAGTACTTCTACCCCAGAGAGCCCGGGCTGTGTAACACTAATTCATTATTTTAAACCGACAGGAAGCAGATAGTTACCATGTAGAATTTACAAAAGAAAAGAGGAAAGGAAAGAAAGGTTACCGTTACCGTGACTTTATTTCAAAAAGCATCTTTACCAGAATCACAGACCAAATTGCTGACATATCCAGCAGTATTTGTTACCATATCGTTTTTAAGAACTAAAAGCCAGTGAGAGGAAGAATATGTGTAAACACAGGAAATATTAGTAAGTCAAGATGCATCCAGATAATAAAACCTCACAAAGTCACAGTGCCAGTTGGAAAGGCATTCCAAGGGACAGGCGAGATGGCTCAGCAGTTAAGAGCACTGGCTGCTCTTGCAGAGGACCCGGGTTCAATTCTCAGCTCCCACACAGTGGGTCAGAACCTCAGTTCTAAGAGATTGATGCCCTCTTCTCAGACAAACATGCAGGCAAAACACCCAAGCAGATACAATGATTTTTTTTTCATTTAAAAATACCGATGTGTGGCAATGATTAGAGCCTATTAATTAAAAAACTTAAAATGATACTTAGTACCTTTTAAAAATTGAGAAGCTAGCCTTTATTTCTGTGTTCCTCGCATTAAAAACATGGAACACCGGCCTCTCTCCTCGAGTCACCGCCAGGATGAAGTCCATCCTCCTACAGGGCCATGAGCTGTCCATCGCGCAAATCAAGTATAACCTAGAAAGAGACCTTCTCCTCTTCACTGTGGCCAAAGACCCTATTGTCAACATGTGGTACTCTGTCAATGGCGAGACACTAGGCACCTACATGGGCCACACTGGAGCTGTGTGGTGTGAGGACACTGACTGGGACACCAACCATCATGTCCTCACTGGCCCAGCTGACAACAGCTGTCGTCAGGAAAGCAGCTGGCACTAGTCAAGACCAACTCAGCCGTGCAGTGCGGACCTGTGGCTTTGACTTTGGGGGTAACATCATCATGTTCTCCATGGATGGGGTATCAGTGTTTTGTGAGCTTCTTTGATCTGTGGGATCCAAGCCAGATTGACAGCAACGAACCCTACCTGAAGATGCCCTGCAATGATTCCAAGATCACCAATGCTGTTTGGGGTTCCCGGGGGAGTGCATCATCGCCGAGAGCTCAACCAGTACAGCGCCAAGTCTGGAGAGGTGTTGGTGAGCATTAAGGAGCACTCCTGGCAGATCAGTGACATCCAGCTGTCTAGAGACATGACCAAGTTTGTCACTGCATCCAAGGACAACACAGCTAAGCTCTTCCACGCCACGAGTCTTGAACATCAGAAGACTTTCCGAACAGAATGTCCCGTCCACCCGGCTGCCCTGTCTCCCAACTATGACCATGTGGTGCTGGGAGGTGGTCAGGAAGCCATGGATGTGACCATAACCTCCACCAGGATTGGCAAGTCTGAGGCCAGGTTCTTCCATTTGGCTTTTGGAGTTTGGAAGAGTCAAGGGCCACTTTGGACCTATCAACAGCGTAGCCTCCCACCCTCACGGCAAGATCTACAGCAGCGGTGGTGAAGACGGTTAAGTCCGCAACCACCACTTCCACCCACAGTTCTTTGAGTTCAAGTTTGAGGCCTAAGGGGCTGGATCTCTGAAGGGGCTGGATCTCCATCCATAATGGGGAAGCTGCTCACAGAAAAGTTTTAGACTCTGAGAAATAAATTAGTTTGTTAAAAAAAAAAATGTGGAACCCCTCTTGAATTTGCATGCCATCCCTGCGCAGGGGCCGTGGTGATCTCTGCATCGTTCTAACTTCAGTCCACCAGCAGCCGAAGGGGGCACCATTCAGCACCTTCTTCACACAGTTCTTATGTAAAAAAAAAAAAAAAAAAAAAAATATGGAAGTTCGGGTTTTTTTTATTCTTCCTTTGCATTGTTGCATTTTCTGTGTTTTCTGTAGCGAGCATTAATAATTAAAAGGGGGAAAAATTAATAAACTATCCCCAAGACAGCCTGTCTCCCCAGTTGCAAACACCAAAACAGATGACCCCAGAAGTAGCACCCACTGCAAAAAATTCTGCGATTTATACGATAATTTACGAACCGAGATCATGAATGTTTCATGGGGCTTGTGTGAACCTTCTCCCCTTCTTTCAAAGGCAAACCTGGCCAAGCAGGAAGGCCGGTTGGCTGTGGCCAATGCGGAATTAGGGAAGGCCCAGGCACTGCTGGACGAGAAGCAGGCTGAGCTGGATAAAGTGCAGGCCAAATTTGATGCCGCGATGAACGAGAAAATGGTGAGGAGGGAGAAGAGACGTACAGGTGCTCTGGGGGAGGCAAGTGGCTGTCGGGTTAAATGAAAGGCAGCTTTAAGGCTGCTACGTTAAAAACAGGGGCAAACCGGATATGTGATGTCCCAGTACACATAGGCATGGGATGATGTTTAAATCGGGGCAGATCCTTATCTCCTCAAGTATTTTCCTTTCTCAAATAGCATGCATTCCCTCTCATAGGTGGGACCTAGTCATATCTGTCTAGATCTCTCTCTGCTTCCCATCAATTCATACTTATTACTTATCCATTCATCTATCTATCTATCTATCTATCTATCTATCTATCTATCTATCTCATCTATGTATCTACCTATCTATCTATCATCTATCTTCCTATCTATCTACCCATCTGTCCACCCATCCATCCATCCATATCTATCTATATCTATATCTATCTATCTATCTACCTACCTATCATCTATCTTCCTATCTACCTACCTACCCATCTGCCCACCCATCCATCCATATCTCTATCTATCTATCTATCTATCTATCTATCTATCTATCTATCTATCTATCTATATCTATCTATCTACCTACCTATCATCTATCTTCCTATTACCTAGCTACCCATCTGCCCACCCATCCATCCATATCTCTATCTATCTATCTATCTATCTATCTATCATCTATGTATCTATATATCTATCTGTATCTATATATCATCAATCTGTAGATGTCTATCATCCATGTAGATATATATTTATATCTATCTGTATATTTTTGCCCATTTATATGTATGAATGAATGTAACTATGTATCTATCATCTATGTAACTATGTATCTATCATCTATGTAACTATGTATCTATCATCTATGTAACTATGTATCTATCATCTATGTAACTATGTATCTATTACCTATGTATCTATGTATTTATCAATCATCTATACATATAGATATACATCTATATGTATCTGTATATTTATTCATCCATCCATCCATTGATTTATATGTATGCGTCTGTCATCTATCATCTATCTACCTATCTATAATCATCACCAGTTTATAATCGGCATAAAAGCAGGAGGAAAACACGGGGTTAAGGGAGAAACAGAACCATTAAGAAGGGAGGATGGCGGGTTGGGGATTTAGCTCAGTGGTGGAGCGCTTGCCTAGGAAGCGCAAGGCCTGGGTTCGATCCCCAGCTCGAAAAAAAAAAAAAAAAAAAAAAAAAAAAACAAAAGAAGGGAGGATGGCAACAGGGACACAGATTATGAACAGAGCACAATTTCACACAGTCCGAAATGTCGCAGTGAAGTCTGTTATTTTGTATACTGACTAAAACCTAAAGGAACAGCCTCATTTTTGCTATTATTGGTTTTCTTTGAAAAAGAGTTAATAGAAATACTACTTTAACTTCTATAAATCTTGGGGTCTCATAATTTTCTTGACTTTTAGCCCTATTTAACTTTTAGGTAAGTAATTATTCCCCTATGGACAGAGTTGTACACACCCCACTTTTTCTCCACTCAGCCCAGCCAGAGATGACCCTGAATCTCTGATCCTTCTGACTCTCCACTTCTGTGGTGCTGGGATTATAGGCTTGCACTCCCATGCCTTTATGTGTTGCTGGGGATTAAACCCAAGGCTTCATGCATGCCAGGCAACCGCTCTCCCAACTGAGCCTCGTCCCCAGCCTGTTTTACATATGCCTTCGAAATTTTGTGAGGTTAAAAAACAAATCAAATCACTGTAGAATGAATGAATGATCAAAATGTAATCGATGTGTTAATCTGTCACTGTGCAATTTTCCAGCTACATTCACTTTGCAAGCTGAGAAATGCTCCCCCCCCCCCGCGTAGTTTTACGTGGGAACGCAACACGTCCCTGCTCGAGAGCTTTAATGTGTTGTCTGAGACGTTTCTCATTTCCGAATGCAGGACCTGCTCAATGATGCCGACATGTGCAGGAAGAAGATGCAGGCAGCCTCCACGCTCATTGATGGGCTGAGTGGAGAGAAAGTCCGGTGGACACAGCAAAGCAAGGAGTTCAAGGCGCAGATTAACAGGTAGGTAGTCCTCGTGGGCTCCCTTCTTAGACATCCACTCCCATTCTACCTCTCTGTGACATTGAGACCACAAATCCTACCGCCATCCACTCATTTCCGAATCCCCCAACAGGACTTTGAGGAAGCACTGCTGGATACATTTCTAGCAGGGGAGTGTGGGGTGGGGTGGGGGGCTGGAGGGAGGGTCAGGGGAGGATTGGGGGAGGACGCACATCTGGAATCCCAGAACTAGGAGGGTAAAGAGACAAGTAGATCCCTGCGGCTTCTCTGGTCAGCTAGTGAGCTCCCAGCCGGAGAGAAACCCTGTCTCAAAAAACAAGGTGGGGTGACACCTGAGGAATGACAACTGGCATTGCTGGCCTACGTACAAGAGCACTGGCACCCATGCATTTGCACATGCGCGCTCGTACATGCAAAGGTTTCTGCACACGAGCATGCAGACACATATGCAAGCATACACCAAGTGTTTACCTGAGACTGGTTGTAAACAGGGCATGCAATAGGAAGAAGGCATGGTCCATACTTCAGGAAGGAGCCCTGTTTGCAGCTCTCTGACCCACCCGAGTATGACCCCGCCCACCCCTTTTGCACTTAAGGGTTCTCTTTTTGCAGTCTTTCCACGTCCAGGGGCAAAGAGAGATTATACCATGGCATAGCAAGCCTGCACCGTGGCTTCTCCGGTGGCTCCCTCTGATGAGAGGGCATCTGCATTTTTTTTTCTTCACAGACTCGTAGGCGATGTTCTGCTATGCACAGGCTTCCTCTCCTACCTCGGCCCCTTCAATCAGATATTTAGGAACTATTTGCTGAAAGACCAGTGGGAGTTAGAGATGAAAGCGCGGAAAATCCCTTTCACCGAAAACCTGAATCTTATTGCGATGTTGGTGGACCCTCCCACAGTAAGTTTGACTCTCCCTAGAAATATCAGAATTTCAGCCTCATTTTAGTTCATTTATTTATGTATGTAAGTATATGTATTGGGGATTATGTTATATATATATATATATATTAATGTAGTGTATTAGTTTCTTAATGCTATGACAAAATAAGGAAAACAGGTTTGTTTTCGCTCCCAGTTAGAGGGTAAAGTCGGCCACAGCAGGGGAAGCTATTTGGTGGCTGGACACATTGTATCCACTGTCAGGAAGCAGAGAGGTGGAGGGGAGGAGGGGAGGAGGGGGAGGGGGAGGAGGAGGAGGAGCTAGTGTCAAGGTCACTCTCTCCTTTTTTTATTCACTGGGGGACCCCAGGTCATTGGATGCATGGCACCACTCGAATTCCTAGTGGGTCTTCCCTCCTCTGTGAAATCTCAGAGGCTTACACAGGCAGCCCAGAAATGTATCTCCTGGGTAAGGACAAACCCAGTCAAACTGATGTGAGTTCCAGTGTTACAAGTAAGCAGCAGTTACTGTATCCTCCGGAGAGGCAAGGCTGTGGATTTCCCATGTTTTGTGTTTAAAGGTTAAAGTAGCCTCAGGTTCAAGCACTGTTACAGGGGGTGGATTTCACGCAGGAGATACATTGGGCACTGTGTGCCAGGGTGGGTCCAGATGGCCAGCCCTCAGTCATCTGGGTCTTTGGAGGTGCTAGGGGGTGATTTAGCAAAGATGGATTCTACTTGCTCCGTGGGATCTCTGAGTGATTTCATTGACCATGATGCAATCCCATTTCCTTTCGGGAAGGAAATCGTCATGCTTACCATTGATGAACTCCAGCCAAAGTCTTTGCATAAGCCTCGTGGACAGAACCAGAGGCTAAGAAGAGAAAGAAGGAGCACTAGGGGGATGAGGGCTATCTTCTTCTCTGACACTGGTTCACTTTCACAATGTCTTTTGTAACTGTCTGTCTGCCTGTCTGTCTATCCGCCTGTCTGTCTATCCTATCTATCTATCTATCGATCTATCTATTTATTTCTGTTCTTAGTACCCACATCGTGTGGCTACCAGCCCCTGTATCTCCAGGTCCGGGGGGTGGGGGGTAATTACTCTCTCTTCCCTCCTCAGCAAGCAGTTCCCTCATGTGTACAAAACCATCCACCCACACATACAAGGACAAATTAAAAAATAGACACTTAAGTAGCAAAACTTGCTTTCTAATTCTGAACTTGATTAACATCATTTGGCTCATATTCGCAGGTTGGTTTGTCCCCTCCCCCCCACCAACTAGATACCTCAAATGGAAACATGTGTTTAAGTTATTGCCATTTAACGTTATAGGCTCTCAATGACCAACGGTCACATTCCTGTTCCTTAAGCGAACATCCCCCCACTTCCCCCTCTTCAGATTGGCGAGTGGGGCCTGCAGGGACTCCCTGGAGATGACTTGTCAATTCAGAATGGCATTATTGTGACAAAGGCCACCAGATACCCTCTGCTTATTGATCCCCAGACCCAGGGGAAAACGTGGATTAAATCGAAGGAGAAAGAAAACGACTTGCAGGTATGTCTGACTTGCATGTATATAAGTCAGGATGTGCTCTCAAAGTCCCAGGGGAACCTGCCACCCGTGAAGTTGTCCGTGTACCACCTTGGCTTGCTATTCCCATAACAAATACTTGTGTTGCTGGAATGTCCTACCCTAATAAGCCCGTACGAGAGATAAACAATGCAGATGCTATAATATAGGCTATGTGCCTAGATTGGGCAGACCTAACACTCTGCTAACTTATTCCCCAGTTGTAAGACCCCTGTTTCTTGTGGTTTCTCTCAGCCATGTGGTTCTGGTCTATCGTGGCTCCCTCTTCCTCCTCTTCCTCTATCCCTTCTTCTTCTCCCTTAACCTGCCATCCCCTCTCAAGCCTCCAGTCCCACCTTTCCCTCCCACTGCCCAATCACAGGCTCTAGCCCCTTATTGACCAGTTAAAATGGGGAGAAGTTTCACCTGGCATCTCCTGAGAACATGACGGTCTGCTCGGAAGAGGCAACCCTTCTTGAGGAAGCGGTAGTTAGCATTAGAATATAAGCAACACCAGGACAACCCTCTACCTGCTTGAGATTAACCAGCCTACAAAGACAGAGGGTTTATTGTGACTTATAGTTTGCAAGAGTTTGGTCCATTATCAGTCAGTTCAGTTGCTTCGGGCTGAGGTAGCTGATGGCGGTGGTATTGTGGCAATACTGTTCGCCATGGCCAAAAAGTGGAAGAAGATGAAGGGCGTGGTACTTCTGTTGCGTCTAAAGGTATAACCTGGACATCAGTTCATCCCTGTAGACTCTACCTCTTAGTGTTCAGGAACATTCCAGATATACATAAACTGTCACGTCGCTTCTCTGGCCAGCATTTGCTTGTTTGTCATCGTGTACATCCACAATTTGGGGCAACAGCTCCGATGATGTAACTCCCTTCGTATTCTTTGTGTTTATCTGTTTATCTTTAGGGTCTGGCTGTCATGGATGCCATGCTGGCCTCCGACTTAGCACATAAACAAGGATGGCTTTGAACTTCTAACCCCTCTGTGCTCCACCTCCCTGCTCTCTTTTCATGCCCACTCTCACGTTCCCTGTCTCTCTATTTCCCTGGCAGGACTACTGCAGCCCGCAATGAACTTGGCTCTTGCGCTGTACTAACAGGAAAGCGGCAAGCATTGTGTCCCCAAGGCTGGTTTCTCCCAGTCCTACCTAGGCACTTGGCAGGGCACAACACCCCCATGTCCAGTATTCCCTGTGCTGACTGCCTCATATGGTGTTCATTAAACTGGGGTCACATGAGGAGGTCAGGATTAGAACACTGCTGGCTCCTTCAGGGATCCTGTTCACACTGACATCTTCCGGTCAGCAAGCAATATGGGCCATTCGGTGTTTCTGATATCCTGTTCCCAGAATTCCTCTGCTCCACACATTTTAAAAACTTGTTGGCAAGGCCCTGGGTTCAGTCCCCAGCTCCGAAAAAAAAAAGAAAAAAAAAAAACTTGTTGGGTTGGGGATTTAGCTCAGTAGTAGAGCGCTTGCCTAGTAAGCGCAAGGCCCTGGGTTCGGTCCTCAGCTCAAGAAAAAAGCACTCAAAAACTTGTTATATTTGTTTATGCATATATGTGTGATATGAACACACGTGTGTGTGTACACACACACACACACACACACACACACACGCACGCCACAATGTGCATATAGGGGGCCGAAGAGGTGTAAAGTCAGTTCTCTCCCTCTACTGTGGGGATTCCAGAGATGGAACTCAGGTCATCAGGCATGACAGTGGCCTGAGCCATCTCCCTAGCCTCATCAAGGCTGGAACATGGCAGCATCTGGGCAGAGGCATGGTACAGGAGGAGCTGAAAGTTCTATATCTTCTTCTGAAGGCCGCTAACAGAATACTGGCTCCCAGGCAGCTAGAACAAGGGTCTTAAAGCCCACACCCACTCCAACAGGGCCACGCCCACTCCAACAGGGCCACGCCCACTCCAACAGGGCCACGCCTCCCAACAGTGCCACTCCCTGGGCCAAGCATATACAAACCATCACAGTTATATCATCTTTACTAATTAGAATGGTTTTCACCCTTCTGGTCTATCCACTTAGATCTCACACAAATGTCTTAATCAGTATTTACCCTCAAAGCCTCTTATAACCAGTGCTTGCTTCATGAAGATGTCTCTGTGTCCCCGTCTTTCCCGGCCCTCCCTCCCAAGGCCTGTCCATGTCTTGTTTGTAGTTCCATCCTGGACTCAAGTCTGACTTGAATTACTGCCCTTTGCACATTTCTCTCTTTTATTTCTGAGCCATAAACTTCCTGCCCGTCAGGTTTATAGTTTTCTCCATGTTTATATTTCCTACACGGCCCTTACATAGTGTAGGAATTCCAATATTTATGGAATTTAAATGAATTCATCAAAGTGTGCCATCACTGCTGGGAGAAGGTCATATGACCGTCTTGATAAATGTAGGTAGGGAGAGTATCCTGTAACATCCCATAAACCCATCCATGATCAAACTCCAGTAAACTAAGACAACAGGGGATCACCTCTAACCCCATGAAGAGTTCTTATGAGAAGCCTATGACAAAGGTGATATTTAATATTGAATTATAGAGATTTTCTTCTGAGTTCTGGAGGGACCTTTGGCTTCTCAGTGTATCATTTATGACATTTTTATTTCATTGATTTTAACTTATCTGTCTCAAAAGAGCAATACCTATTGAGACAGAGTTTCTCTGTGTAACAGAATGTGGCTGTTCTGGACTCACTCTGTAGACCGGGCTGGCCTTGAATTCACAGAGATCCGCCTGCCTCTGCCTCCCAAGTGCTGGGATTAAATGTGTGTGACGCTACACCCGGCTTTGACAGTATTTTCTATAGACTTATTTTAGCCTTGTTACGTGTACCCATGTGTGTCTGCATGCAGTTATGTGTGTGTGAGTGCAGTACCTGTAGAGGACATCAGATCTCTGGAGCTAGACCTGTGATTGTAAACTGCCCAGTGTGTGTGTGTGCTGGGAATCGAACCTGCATCTTCTAGAAGAGCGGCAAGATCTTCTAACCACTGAACCACCCACCCCGTCATTCTTATGAGTACTTAGTATCCCCTATTCATTTCAGAGAAGACAGAGATAGACCACAGCGCCTTGCTGTCTGAGTGATTCTAGTTAGACAGATTTAGTAAGACAACTCCATGACAACTCCCATCCGCCGGGAACTCTGGTGTTCCACCTGAGAGGGCCTCCTCCTTTTCTTCTGGATCACGGACACTGTGCACCTTTGCCTCAGCCGTCAGGACTCTCACGCTGCCCCTTCATTTCCCAGTCAGCCATCCAACAGATGTCTTGCTTCCCACTTAGCAACTGGGGTGCAGTTGGGAACAGTTTCAGACCAAGGAGCTCTTTGTCTTCAGGTGACAACTCTGAACCACAAGTATTTCCGCACGCACTTGGAGGACAGCCTCTCGCTGGGTCGTCCCCTTCTCATCGAGGACATTCGAGAGGAGCTGGACCCGGCTCTGGATAACGTGCTGGAGAAGAACTTCATCAAATCGGGCACTGCTTTCAAGGTGAGTGGTTTGTAACAGAGGGTGAGGGCGGCGTCTGCTTGGCGTCGAGACAGTGGCAGAGCCACCTCCTTGGGGCGGCGATGTCTTCTACACTGGGAACTGGCGTTCCCAGGCGACGCTCACTGTTCCTTCTAGGTGGCTGCTTCTACACACCAAAAGCTTGTCTCATGCCCATCCTCTTCCAAAGTAGTAGCTATTAACTTTTCTTTTTAAAACCATTTCATTTTACTTACATGTATGTTTTAGTGGGGGTTATGTGCTTGTGAGTGCAGGTACCAGAAGAGGCCAGAAGAGGGCCTTGACCCCCTGGAGTTGGCGTTAAACATGGTTGCGAGCAGCCAACATGTGGGTTCTGGGAACTGAACTTGGGTCCACTGCAAGGGCAGCATTGCCCTTAACCACTGAGCCATCCCTCCAGCTCCAACTTCATTTGGTTTGACAATCACACATACTTATGGGATACAATGTATGTGACTAAGTTGCAGAAAGAGTTCTTGGAAACTTACCTTTGAATGGAAACATACAAATGAAACCTAGCATGGGTGCCATGAGTTTTGACGTCTTTGATTTTTTTTTATAATATGTAAAACTCCCCAGAAGAGCGGTATCCTTGTAAGAGCATTCAGTTTCTTACCTTAATAACAATATAAATATTTACACAGAAATTGTATGTGTATGTGTACACACACACACACACACACACATATGTTAGAAAAGTAGCTTTGCAATTCAAATACACATACAAATCCAGGAAAGCCTGGATCTCCTCACAAAGAGAACAACATTTTAATAAAGCCTGTAGACATTGATTTGTCTTTACTGTCTTTATTAACTTTCAATCCAAACTCATTGACTTTCTAGAAGCCATGGAATTCTGTTCCCAATTGTTGATGATAACACAAATTGTTTTCGATATAAGTGTCTCCTTTTTTAATTGGTCTCATTCTCTACTTTGAAGGTTCATTGGTTTTATTTCTTGATAAATGCCAGCGTTTTAGCCCCGATTACTTCACTTCCAGTCTGTTAATTTCCTTATTGGGGACTGTGTAAAGAATGAGGGCTTCCTCCTTAAACACAGATTTACTTAGAATGTTTTCTTTACCACGTGACGTTTTAAAAATCCATGTGTGTGTTTATGTGTACATGTGTGTTTTATGCATGTGTATATGTATGTGTTTGTGTATGTTTTGTGTATGTATATATATGCATGTGTATATGTGTGTTTTGTGTATGTATATATGTGCGTGTTTGTGTTTGTGTATATGTGTATGCTTGTGTAGGTTTATGTATGTGGTATGTGTGTTTTTGTATGCATTAATGTGTTTTGTGTATGTGTATATATGCATGTGTATGTGTTTGTGTGTATATATGCATGTATGTGTTAGTGAATGTGTGCATGTTATGTTTGTGTGTATGTATATTTATGTGTATGCATATATATGTTTGCGTATGTATGCATGTGTTTGTGTGTATATGTTTATGTGTATTTTGTGTATGTATATGTGTATGTGTACTTGTTTGTGTATGTATGTGTTTGTGAGTGTGTATATGTGTGCATGTGTGTTTTGTGTATGTGTGTGTATAGACCTGAGGTTGATGTCTAAAATCACTCTCCATCAGCCTCCCACCTTAGTCTCTGAGGCAGATCTCTCAGAATCCACCCAATGAAGCCTCCTCTCCAGCTTGCTCTGGGGCTCTCCTGGCCTTGCTTTCAGAGTTTGTAATTACAATTACAGGGGGGTTGCCAAACTCACCCAGAATCTTTCACAGGATCTGGGGATCCAGACCTCAGTCATTGTGCTTTCGTGGCAAGCAATTTAACAGCTGAAGCATCATCTCAACCCCACAGTGTGAATTCCTTTATTTACCACTGTTCTAGTCTTTCAGTAAATGTATATGGAACATCGAGTGCCTGCTTAAGCCTGGAGGAGGGAATTAAATTTAATGGGGAGAAAGGAATAAAATCAATTCAACTTCCCCGAAAATTCCTTTTTGTTTCCCCCACAAGATTACAAAGTTGAAATTTTCTTTGCCAGAAAGGGGAAGGTAAGAATACAGTCTTGCTGATTTCTTCGGCTACTGTGTTTGAATCACCATTAAAAGAACTTGGTTGACAGGAGCTGGAGAGATGGCTCGGCGGTTAAGAGCCAATGCTGCTTCCCAGGAGACCTGGGTTCAGTTCCCAGGATCCACACGGCAGCTTGCAACCACCTGTAACTCCGGTACCAGGTGACCTCATTTCCTCTTCTGATCTCCATGGCGACCAGACATGCATGTGGCAAACATATACACAAGCAGGCAAAACACTCAAACACACAAAATTTAAAAAAAAATTCAGTTGACAAATAGAGACCATATATAGTCAAGGAGTACCAGGTGGCGTTTTGGCACTCATGTATAGAGTATACTGTTGACCATAATCAAATAAATAGTCCCTTCGATGCCCATCTAACCATAGACATCTGGAACATGATCATATAGGAATTGAAGTCTGTGTTCTTTGGCCAACTGCCTTCTGACTCCCACCCCTTACCCTTTTCAGCACCAAATAACCTGTGTTGGACACTTGGCTTCTTAGATTCCATATCTAAGTGTAAAATCACGAGTAGGGTCTGTCCTCCCAGGCCTGGCTTACTTTGTATGCCACGTTTAACAACGCCAAGGGAAGTTACAGAGCCTCCATTACTGAGGCCCTCAAAAGGACCTTGGGTTCTTGATTTCAGTTACAGGAAGGCTCTCATCCCATGTGAGACCATGATCACTAGAGATTTAAGTCATTTAAAGATGCTGTGGGTTCCGCCTGTTTTTAGAAAGTAAAAACTCAAGTGTTCTTCTCAATATCCTACCGATAGTAGTGTTTGAGGTCAATGTTACGTTTCTGGTAACTCTGTTGTCAGACATGTTGGAGATGTGGCTGTGCAATGCAGAAAAGAAGGATAATTCCAGACACATGACAAAGTTCTTCATTTTTTTAAAATTTCTTCATTGGGGAAGGAGACTAAGAGAATTGATGGGGGTTAGAAAGGCTGAGATTTCGAAGTCAGGCCTCAGATGTGTCCTGGTCTCCCTTTATCTCTGTTGGTTTTAGATCCGTTCCTTATTTGGTTTGCTTCAGAAGGCGCTGAGAACACCTTCAGGCAAAGGCACCGAAAAGTCCGACTCATGTAAAATCAGACAGGCTTTGTTGTTTAAGATCTGTAATTATAATTTCCCAACTTTCCTTCCCAATTCATCCAGACATCACAGCCTTGATGCCTAAGACACCCACTCCCATCTTGAACCCCCAATGCCCTCCCATTTTTTTTTTTAGATTTATTTATTTATCATATATGAGTACACTGTAGCTGTCTTCAGACACACCAGAAGAGGGCATCAGATCCCATGACAGATGGCTGTGAGCCACCATGTGGTTGCTGGGATTTGAACTCAGGACCTCTGGGAGAGCAGTCAGTGCTCTAACCACTGAGCCATCTCTCCAGCCCTCCCCAAACCCCATCTTTTCTGGTTCTTTTTTTTTTTTTTCCGGAGCTGGGGATCGAACCCAGGGCCTTGCGCTTCCTAGGCAAGCACTCTACCACTGAGCTAAATCCCCAACCCAAACCCCATCTTTTTTTTTTTTTTTTTGGTTCTTTTTTTTCAGAGTTGGGGAACCCAGAACCTTGCGCTTCCTAGGCAAGCGCTCTACCACTGAGCTAAATCCCCAACCCCACCAAACCCCATCTTTTAAGCTGGCATTTTTTTTCTTTCAGGTTACACAAACATAAAAATTTAAGTTAAAATTACACTTTGGAATTTAATACCTACTTACATCCTTTCCCTTCCTGTGTCTGCCCCCCACCCCTCTCTGCGCTCTAAAACCCATGACCTCTTCAGTTATCCTTATAACACACACACACACACAAACCACCGAGACCATTTAGTGTTGCTTATGTGTATGTGTGCTTAGGGGCCGATCCCACTTTGGATTGGATAACCTATCAGGAGCTTTGTCCCTGGGGGAGATGCATTTTCCCTCTCTCAGCAGCCACCGTCACCTGTAGCTGTCTTTTTCCCTAGAAGTTCTTCCCATTTGTGTCCATACATGAATCAGGGCCATCACGATTCGGGTCTTGCTTGGGTGACGTTAACCCGTTCCTCAGTGTTCATCTGACCTTGTGTAGGTAAAAGTGGGTGATAAGGAATGTGACATCCTGGACACGTTTAAACTTTACATCACCACGAAGCTACCGAACCCTGCCTTCACCCCTGAGATCAACGCCAAGACGTCCGTCATCGATTTCACCGTCACCATGAAGGGACTTGAGAACCAGTTACTCAGGAGGGTCATTCTCACAGAGAAACAGGTAATCATTCTCAAGGCAAAAGCTCTAAGTCACAAGTAGCGAGTTAGATTGAAGTGGATTAGAAAGGCCACTGCGGTGGCTCAGCAGGTCAAGGTGCCTGCTGCCAAGCCTGGGGACCTGAATCCGGTCCCTGGGACCCCCATGGTGGAGGGAGGGATGACTTTTATGTTATCGCAGGGCCCCTCTAAAAAACAAACAAACGAATGAATGTAGAAAATCAAATAGGTTAGGATGTTGCTACAGCAAATATGTGGAAAATACAGGACAAAATCATCCTCTTGTAAGCATAAGAAAATAAATATTTCTTTCTCAGTGATAATTTCTGTTAGGAAATTATATGATTTGGTTGTCCTCCATCCCCAAATAAAACACACACACATACACACACACACACACACACACACACATTTGCTTACACACATTCACAAACACTTGCACATGCACACAGTCATTTGCACCCACACACACATTTGCTCACACACACTCACACACATGCATTCATACACACACTCACACACACATTTGCACACAAACACTTGCACACACACACTCGCAGAGGCATTTGTACCCACACACACATTTGCTCACACACATTCACACACAAACACTCGCATACACATGCACACAGTCATTTGCACCCCCACACACATTTGCTCACACACACACATGCATTCATACACACACTCACACACACATTTACACCCACACACGCATTTGCTCACATACATTCACACACACACTCGCACACAGGCATTTGCATGCACACACATTTGCTCACACACACACAAACACTCATACACACACACACACATACGTGCATTCACACCCGCCACACTTCTGCCCTTCTCTCTCTGGGTGTATTGATTCAATCCATTTCCATCCATAGTGCTGTGGATCATCTGGAACCACCTGAGAAATTTAATAAAAACAGCAATCCTAGAGAAAAAGGAAATTCCCCCCACACGGCCATTACCAACCATTGGGATTTCAGATAGCGCAGAGTAATAATGTAATGATGTAGGAACAATACTTAAAGCGAATTTTCCACTGGAGCACACAAACCAGTTAGGTATAAGCAAGGGCGTTGGTGAAGCCAAGAACACCTCAGGCCTGCAATATTTTAAGAGGCAGAGATGCGACCGAGCAACTTTCAGGAGGTTCAGAAAACGCAATCTTATGCACAACATATATTTGCATATATTAACTGTATTTGCGTAAGGCACAACCGAGTTTGCACTTACCCCGATGTAATTCATTTTAGTATTCAAGGGGGAGGCAAGGTGAGAGAGGAGAGCAGGGAGGAGAGGTGAGAAAAAGAGGGGCAGGCGAAGAAGGGGAGGATTATGGGTAGATGGCCTCCGAGTGAGGATTGCTCTTCCAGAAGGCAAAGAGACGTGACACCAACTCTCCTTCATGAGCAAAATAGCGAGGGCATTGAGAACGAGTCCCTTGTGGTCGAACAGGTGCTGCTGGCCTGGTTTGGGTGGCTTCTCACGGTTGTAGCTCTCCCCCAAGGCTGTGTTACCCAAAGGTCTGTCCGATGCCCCCACATCCCTCTTTTTAACTTCCGTCCCTCTTTGAAATGCATGCTAGAGAGCACTGAAGACAGACTTCACAGGCGGGCTGTCCCTCCCGATGGCCCTGCTACAGAACCTCCAGAGGCCAGAGAGATGGTGTCTCTCACTCTGTGACCACACATGCACTTTCCAGTTGGCCGGATCTCCTGGAAGATCCCCAGGTCATTCTGTAAGACCTAACAAAGGTCCACTTACCAGCACGCATGATTTTCCCTATTGTGTTTAAAAGTGTGATTTCTCTGAGTTTTCCTACGCACGTGCCTGTGTGAATGTGTGTGTACTCATAGTGTGCACATACGCGTACATGTGAAGGCCAGAGACCTATATCACATGTCTTCCTCGGTTATTTTCTATATTACTTATGAAAAGAATTACTTTTATTTATTTATTCTATATGAGTACACTGTCACTGTCTTCAGACACCAGAAGAGGACATCAGATCTCATTACAGATGGTTGTGAGCCACCACGTGGTTGCTGGGACTTGAACTCAGGACCTCTGGAAGAGCATTCTGTCACTGAGTCTGGAGCTCACCAATTAGGCTAGGCTGACCAGCTAGGCAGCCCCTGGATTCCTCCTGTCTGGGATTCTCTAGCCCTGCATGTGCCGCTGTGCCCAACTTTAGACACAGCCACTGGGGAATCAGGACCTAAGCCATCATGCCTATGCAGTGAGCACTTTACCTTCTGGTCCATCTTTCCATTCCCCGGGACGATCATTTTAATGGAAACCATTCTCTAAATAGTCTCCTCATCCCTCTCCCCGCCAAACCCCACAGCCCTGCCCGCAGGAGGGCAGGGGCACTAGCCCGGGTTTGAGGACCGTCTATCGGGTTTGTCTCTGCCAGTAAGTATCACTGTGTTCTACTGGGATGCTACCTAGGGGGTTCATCTTCCCCAGACGTAACTAACAAGGGATATGAAGGGAAGTCAGCATGTGGTCGGGTGAGTCCCGTCCTACAGAGGCTCAAAGTTGGTGCTCCTAAGAATTAAAAGGACGCAGGACAAGCTCCTGCCTGTTAGACTCCAAGTTCTGGATGAAAATAATCTCCAGGCAGACCCATTCAAGCCACGGTGGCGGACATTTGACTCAGTGCTGGGCTGTGGCTTTGATCACCTCTTTGCTTTCAGGAGACGTCTCAAGGTAGTAGGGTTTCCAGAGCAGCTCTTAGCAAGGAGTGATTTCAAGTTAGTGGCCTTGATTCACCTTGAAATATAATCCTAAATGCAAAATGTGTTTCTGCATATAGATGGGAAAAACTGCAAGGAGGAGTGTCAGAGAGGGATGGGGTTTCTGCTCAGTCGGTAGAGCCCTGGCCAGCATGCACAAACCCCTCAAGTCCACTGTATCAACAGCCTGTGTGGGCACGAGCCTGTAATCCTAGCACTAGGGAGGTGGGAGCCAGAGGATCAGAAGTTCAAGGTCATCCTGAGCTTCATCGTGAATTTGAGGCTAGTCTGTGTCAAGAACAAAATAACTACAACACACACACACACACGCACACACACACATGCACACGCACGCACATGCACACACATACACACATACATATACACATACACACGCAGACACACATATACACACGCATACATACACACACACACATGCACACCCACACACGCATGCACACACATACATACATACACACACATACACACACATACACACACATACACACATACACACACACATACACACACACATACATACACACTACATGCACATACACACATGCACACGCATGCACATGCACACACATACACACATACATACATATACACACATACACACGCACACACATATACACACGCACACATACATACACACCACATGCACGCACACACACATACACACATACATACACACGCACACACAAATTGTTAAAATTATTCTCATTTGGACTCTTTATCAATGCCCAATTTCTAGGATGTGAGGTCAGGGATGTGGCCCACAGGTTAAAGCACTTGGAGAGTTCAGAAGCCCAGAGATGCAGGATTGGCGCTGCTGCCCACCTGATGGGTAGCAAAACTAACCCAACCTGTGATCTCTGGGTTTAATGAGAACAAAAAAAATAAGAGATGAAAAATATAATTAAGATGATTTTCATTTAGATCCTACAAGAACGTTCTGTCCTGGTTAAACATCCTGGGCTTGACGGGTGGACGGTGACTCCAGGGGCAGCATCCTGGTCCTCAGGAGACTCACCAAAGTGGTTAGGGGTAAAGCATCCCTGGGGATCCGAACTTGGGTTCCCATGATTGTACACTGGGCACTTTGCTAGCGGGGCCATCTCTCAGCCCCAGAACTATGAAACGTTAGCGCCGGTGGGCATCACTTTATCGATTACCGAGAGAGACATGACTATAGTCTTGACCAATGATGATTTCTCCTACCATTCAAAAAGCGACTTTACGGGGTTGGGGATTTAGCTCAGTGGTAGAGCGCTTGCCTAGCAAACGCAAGGCCCTGGGTTTGGTCCCCAGCTCGAAAAAAAAAAAAAAAAAAAAAAAAAAAAAAAGCATCTTCATTTAAATACAAGTCTGATTTCCCGAAAGCGTCGTTGACTCGGATCCCCCAGAATCTTCTGTTTGTATCTCGACAACAGGAGCTGGAATCGGAGAGGGTTAAGCTCCTGGAGGACGTGACTTTCAATAAGAGGAAGATGAAAGAGCTGGAGGACAATCTGCTGTACAAACTGAGTACCACACAAGGTATGCGTCCTTAAGAGCCCGCTTACCGTTCAGCGGCACCATGACCACAGATGTGAGGAGGCAGCCGACTGGCCAATGCCAAAGCAAGCAGGGTGGCTTCCACACAGACAGGAAGGAAACATCACAGGGCATCTGATGTCTGAATCAGCAACTGGAGTCAGCGTATAGAGACTAGTACCATCTTGCTGATAGAGTCGTTCTCTCCCGAGAAAAACAAGGGCTCCTGAGCGGTGCCCCGCGGCTGCTGATGGCCTCACGTGCTTGCCCAAAGGGCGCTCACGTGTCCCATCTTTTTTATTTTTAATTTTATTTTCTTCCACCAATCAGCCCTTTCTCATTTAGCATCGAAATGAAGCTCTTAGGATGGGTCACGTACAACGCATGCCCTGTGTGTCACAAAAACGTGGCTACCCAAGGGCCTGGCTCATCTCAAAACGATCCCCACTTAGAAGTGAAGGTTAGCGTCTCCTCTGCGCAGACAGACTCATGCTACGCCCAGGTCTGAGGAGGTACCCTCTCTGTTACACACTGAAGAAAACAGAGTTTCCGTGCAGACCTGTAATCCCAGCATTTGGGAGGCTGAGGCAGGAGGACTGCTGAGGGTAGTCAGGGCTACATAGAAAGCACTAGGTCATTCTGGGATACATAGCAAGTCCTTGGCTCCAAACAGACAGACAGACAACCCCCAAATAGTCACATAAAGAAAATCAACATGTCAGCGTTTTTATAGGCAAATCACAGCAGCCCAATTAAATCTCACCACATGCTCCTGGTTTATTTATGAATGCGTTCTGTTGTTACGTTAAATCCCTGGATCAGAAGCAAACAAAACCTTGACATCCTACAGTGATGATACCATTAGAGTGCACACAAGGCCAGGGGTAGGGGCATGAACCTGTAACCTCAGCTACTTGGGAGGCCAGGGCACAGGCGTGGAGAAGGTGAGACCAGCATGGGCTGTATTAGTGAGATCTTGTTTCAAAATAAAACTTCAAAAAGGAGCTGTGGTCGTAGCTATGGGATAGCATGGGCCAAAACAAGTTATACACATACATGCATGCATGCATATGTACAGACAGACAGACAGACAGTGAACTTGGTGAGAAAGCATGCCTTCTTTGCTTTGGCTGCTAAAGATATATGCCCTTTGATGTAGCGACTTCTCCTGCTCACTCTGAATGTTAACAAGTCCAGCTGAGGGCTGGTTCCCTTGTCTAACTAAGACTGTTCGGGATCAAGGCCTCCCTGCTGGAAGGCTAATGACAGTTAGGCTCTCACATTAGACACGGCATGTCAGCCAAAACCACTCAGCATTTTCTAGACACCCGCCAGCCTTCCAGAACTCGCACGCGTAGAAGTGCTGGGCTTACGAACTCAGCATGCCGCAGAGGCGTCTCCACGTCTTAAATGTGGAATTGGTTGCGATAACCACGTCACTTCTGTTAAAAAAAAAAAAAAAAAAAAAACAAGAGAGAAGAAAAACTGAAAGTTAGACAGCCTTTTCAAATGGTGAGACACTTCCACCCTATCCCAGTTGATCTGCGCCGAGATGTGACCTTGGTTATCTCAAACAAGGACTCTCACTTAAGAAGTAGGGAGAGAACTGTCCCGCTCACCTGTTAGCTCGTCAACCTAGGTACAGAGCTTGAGTTCTCTTAGAGCCCGAGACATCGGCATGGCCTGCAGACCTTAGGGAGAGCTACCAAGGTGATAGTGGGGGTGAAACACCTCTCACAGGTGATGTTGGTACCGCTGGAGATGTGGTCATTGTCTTAGAACATTTGAACCTACTAGGCAGGACGACGGCTCAGTCAGCAGGGTTGGGTCTACCGGAATCCATATTTAAGAGCCAGGCTTGGGGCTGGAGAGATGGCTCAGTGGTTAGAGCACTGACTGCTCTTGCAGAGGTCCTGGCTCACAACCATCTGTAATGAGATCTGATGCTCTCTTCTGGTGTATCTAAGAGCAGCGACAGTGTACTTATATAGAATAAATAAATCTTTAAAAACAAAAAAAAGAGCCAAGCTTGCAGGTACATGCGTGTAACCTCAGAGTTGGGAGGTCAAGACAAGCCGATCTCTGAGGCTCACTGGCCAGTCAGTCTAGCCTACTTGGCAAGTCTCAGGCCAAGTGAGAGACACAGTCTCTAAAAACAAGGGGGACAGCCTCTGAGGGGCTATGCCTGAGGTTGTCATGTACCCGCACACAAATGAAAACACACCACACAAATATACACACTCATCAGAACAAAAATTGTCTTTTCTGTGGGTTTTCAGGAAGAGTTGGGAGACTAAGAGCCCTCGGGAGGAATGTTTAGAAAGATCTAGACTCGGTGGTAGGTCTACTTGCCTGTGGTCTCTGGGAGAGTCAGGTTGGAGGCCAGCGGTGTCATGTCTGAAACGATGCCCCTCGCTCTTCAGCATTTCCTCGTTGTGCCTGCTGTTTTTGCTATCTCTGGTTTCCAGGTTCCCTGGTGGACGACGAGTCTCTCATCGGCGTCCTGCACATCACCAAACAGACAGCGGCGGAAGTGAGTGAAAAGCTCCACGTGGCGGCGGAAACGGAGATCAAGATCAACACAGCTCAGGAGGAGTTCCGGCCTGCGGCCACGCGAGGCAGCATCCTTTACTTCCTCATCACGGAGATGAGCATGGTCAACATCATGTACCAAACCTCACTGGCCCAGTTCCTGAAGCTGTTTGACCAGTCTATGGCCAGGCAAGTCCTCCACAACCTGCCTCTCAGCCGTTTCTAAAATGGTAAACGTTTTATATGGCCTCTGCCACGGAAGCCGGGAGACTTGCATTCAGAGTCTCCGCACCCACACCAAAGGCCTGGGCGTGGCAACACGCATCTGTAAACCCACTGCTTGGAAATAGAAGCAGATGCATCAGTGGCGCTCCCTATTGGTCAGCGGGTGTAGCCAATCGGTGAGCTCCAAGTCCAGTGAGCGAGCCTGATTCAAAAACTAAGGTAGGAGCTAGAGAAGTGAGCTCTGTGGTTAAGAGCACATACTGTTCTTACTGGGCCCAGCACTCAGGTCGGGAGGCTCGTAATTGATTATAACTCCAGCTTAGGTGATGTGACGCCCTCTTCTGGCCTCCATGGGCAACTGCATGCAGCATGTAAGCTGCTTGCGCGCACGCACACAGACACACACGCACGCACGCACACGGAGTTTAGTTATTTCTAGTCTTTAGGAATTAAAAAAAAAATCTCTTTGATTTTAAAACTGGATTGCAGATCCGAAAAGTCTCCGCTCCCTCAAAAAAGAATTACAAATATCATCGAGTACCTGACGTACGAGGTTTTCACCTACTCAGTGAGAGGCCTGTATGAAAACCACAAGTTCCTCTTCGCTCTCCTCATGACACTGAAGATCGATCTCCAGAGAGGGACAGTGAAGCACAAAGAGTTTCAGGCTCTGATTAAAGGTAAGATGCTTGGAGCGTGGCTGGCTGGGCGGAGGGCAGTGGCGCTGATGGGGTCTTTGATGTACTCTGATGTACTCAATGTACTCTTTGGTGTCAAGGAGGCACAAGAGAAACAGCGTGGTACTCTAATGAAAAGAATATCACTCTCGTAATCCCTCCCTCCCTCCTCCTCCTCCCTCTCTTTCAATTTCTGTTAATATAGTTCTGCTTACCAAAAATTTGGGCTTCTCCTAACTCCGTGTTCTCAGGTATATTGCTGTATCTGATTTTTCTTTTCATTGTTGCCCATGCTTAGGGGACCTGTTGCCAGTGTGAGGACAGGCTGTGATGAGCTTTATCCCTCCTCCCTTCTCTCCCCTTCTTTCTTTTCTATACAGGATCTCACTGTTATAACTGAGGCTGGCTCACAATTTGATACACCCCTCCCCCCAAGTAATTTTTTAACAATAGCAAACTCCACCAAAATTCAGATAGTAACTACCACATCCTCCACATAGACTGCATTGCTCACTCTTAGACTGGGACAGCTTAATGAATGGTCCCAAGGTGTGTGAGGTACCAGGGTAAGGAGTGTAGGTACTGCAGAGATGAGGGCAGACTGGCACACAGCAGAGCCCAGCATTCCAACAAGGCACTTCGGAGCGAGGGAACTTGGTCCTGCTAGTCCTGCAGGGCTCGCTGAAACTCCGAGGGTCCAAGAACTGAGACACATGCAGATCTGAGACGCCCTCCCATTCAGACCAAACCCTCACGCCTTTTCTTCTCTCCCCAGTAATGGCATTCGCTCAGACCAGAGCTATCTATCTGCCAAAAGGAAACAGACTTCTTTGAAAGAAGGCTTGTGAGTGAGAGGCAGCCGAGACACCAAGGAGACACACGGGGCAGAATTTTCTAGGAAGGGATAGGTTCCTTAAGGCAGGATAAAGATGGACACTCACCTGGGCTGCGGCAGGAGCATATTTGTGACCCCCATTTCATCAAACTGGGGAGCCAGAATTGCACAGGGCCAGCACAGGCAGCAAGGGGACTTTGGATTCAATTCATTTGGCAGCAGGGAGCCGTCAAGTGTTTTATGGGCTGGGATACGGCACGAGCAAAGCAGTGCTTTAGGAAGATTAATTTGAAATTGCATGACAGGTTGATTGACAGAGCTACAACCAGTTCAGCAGAAAAGGAGGACCCCCCCCCCCGAACAAAGCCTCTTTATTATAGAGTCTGTTTTAGTTTCGAACTGGCTTACATTTTGATGGAGTGATTTTTTAAAGGATAGCAGGGCTTATATTTTTTAATGCTTTTTTTTATAGAGCTAACAAATAGACTCTCTTATGTCATGGACATTTTTTTTTAACCTTTGTACACTCAGGACGCAAGGGAGAAGAGCTGGTGTCTATGACCACTGCAGTGTTTGATTTCCCAGGAGGGGACGGGTCTTACTTATCCATTACTTCTTGAGTTCTGCAGCATTTGTAAGGCGCCTCTGACTTCTTTAGCTGAGGATGTCAGAGCACTCTGAAAAATGAAGTGGATATCAGGGGCAAACCTGCACTATGAAACAACCAACCGATGGCCCTGTTTCCTTGTGGGTTTATTCTAGAAAGATAGTATCTTTGTTTCGCTCTAGGCCCCCAGGGGGTACTGCTCGGAAAAACCTGAGTCTTAGGAGGATACAAATTATGTGGCACAATAACCACTAATGATGGCGGAAGCTCTTACTGATCTCACAGCGGCCACCTGGTAGAGTCTGTTACTCTGTTACTCTCATCTAACAGATGAGAAAACCGGAGACTGAGTCCTGGGTTTGAGCAACGGTAGCGTAGAACAGCCAGTGTGTTTTGGGAGGAATCCTCCTGCAATTATTCCTCTTTGCTCCAGGAATTCATGGGCACCAAGGCAGTTAAGCTGTCTTCCTCTGATGTCTCTAAAGCTGGGGACCCATGGAGACAATCAAGACAGAAAAACGGGTCGGGGGCGTGGTAGGGAATCATCTGGTGCCTTCCCACAACTAACTCTTTCATTTGTGGCAGTTCTGTAAGAACAAGGTTTCCTCTTACATCCAGTCTCAGGGGCAGGAAGTGAAAGGAGGTCTATGTGACATTTTGAGGGTCTCACAGCTCTCAGAGCCACAGACTCCCTAAGTCCATTTTAGTGGTGCAAAGGAGTCTATGTAAGTTCTTTTAATGTAACACGTTGATTTATACAGCTTCTCGGGAAATTGCTAAATGGGGGAGCCAAGACCGAAACCACCCTATATCCGTTTGTTGGTCTGCATTATTTCTATGTGAAAGGGAAGTGTTTGATCAGGGTTCTTAAGAAGGACTGAGAGGTTAGAGATGGCTCGGTGGTTAAGGCTCTCTGTTCTTGCAGAGGAACAGAGTTCAGTTCTAAGCACCCTTGTTGGGTAGCTCAGGACTGCCTTAACTCCAGCTCCAGGGATCTGATGTCCCCCTGACCTCTGCAAGAAGTTACACACATGTGCACCCGTACACACACACACACACACACACACACACACACACACACACACAAATAAAGGTAGCATAAGAATTACTATTTTGCATACATATGAATTAAATAATAGGGGGCCCGCAGTTATGACACAGCGATTCCAGACCTTTCAAAACCGTAAACAAAATCCTATATTTTGCTTAAGAATGCCCGTCTTGCATATGCCCCCCAACAGCACGGCTGAACCCTGTTCATAGTCCATTTAGTCTTCCTGATGTGTAAGGTGGCCTTGCTCCCACCATCTCCCCAGTGCCTGGATCCTGCAGGTGTGTAGAGGACGCTCCATAAGCATTGGATGGATGGATGAATGAATGAATGATTTGAACATATCACCGCTAAAAAGAAACGCAACCACTGGGGTTGGGGATTTAGCTCAGTGGTAGAGCGCTTGCCTAGCAAGCACAAGGCCCTGGGTTCAGTCCCCAGCTCTGAAAAAAAAAAAGAAATGCAACCACGATACTCCTCCCCTTTCTACTTCCCTTTTCTTCCCTCCTTCCGTCCATCTGTCTATCTAACCAGCTATTTCGTTTGGTAAGAAATATTCCTGAGTGTAGAACTCCTGGAGGAGAGATGGTGGCTAAACGACTATTATAAAAGTCACACAAAGAACGGTCATCCCACACATTGATAAAAGTGTCTGTAGATTTCATCTTGCTAAATAAAACCATAAACCATCTCAGCCACGCAGGAGGAGTTCACTGGAGTGAAATAAAATGGCAGACTTGCCATCACATTTTATAAAATAATAATAAAAAAAAACCTGTGACGAAAATACCAGGGTTTAAAAGAAATACACCACCAAAAGCTAGCCACATTTGGAATATAAGCTTATTTCTAAGTCGCCCCTCCCCCAAAGTTTAAATAGCACAGGTTATCTCACTTTTGTTCCTGGGTAAATACATTTCTAAAAGTGAACTGTGAGCCTGAGTGACTGAAGTGTTTGGTGTGACTGACGTGTCTGACATGATGTGTGTCTCGCATGTCTCTCCAGGTGGAGCAGCCCTGGACCTGAAGGCGTGCCCCCCCAAGCCCTTCCGCTGGATCCTGGACATGACGTGGCTGAACCTTGTGGAGCTCAGTAAGCTCCCGCAGTTTGCAGAAATTATGAACCAGGTAAAGGAGGAAAGGATAAGAGCCCAGGTCTGCAGATCAAAACACATCCAGGTTGTACCCCTGGGGCCTCCTTGTAGCAATTCTACCCTCAGAGGAGCTAGCAAAAGTGGAAATATGATTTTGGATGGGTGTGGTTATACGCACCTACAATCCCACTTCCGGGGGGACTGAGGCAAGGGGATCAGGAGCTCAATGAGATATCTTGTCTTAAAAACAACAAGAGCATGGTCAGGGGGGTGGGGGTGGATGGATGGACAGACTTTAAAGGGAGCTTTTCACGGGCATCAGAAACAATCCTTCCTCCCATGCTGTGGACAAGGGTCTTTGAGTGCGCATGCAAATACGCATGCACGCATGGGCGCATGCGTGTAGAAGCCGGAGGTCAACCTTGGGTGCCATTTTGGCTCCATTCATCTTACTCACCGAGTAGGCAAGGTTGATTGTCCTGTGAGTTCTAGGTATCTGCCTGTGTCTACTTCTCCAGGGGTTAACCGGTCCACCATGAATAGCATGGCGGTTGCTTTACCAGCTCAGTGATGCCCTGTAACCCATTCCCCCTCTCCAGCCCCAAGGGTCCACCTTCTGTTTCTGCTTGAGTAGCATCTGGAAGTACAAGGACTGGGCGGGTGGATCTTTCCACCAGAGCAATGTATTTACCGTTCACTTCTGCCTATGATTGAGTTACTGTACTTTAAAAACAGATATCAATTAGCTTAGTGGTGAGAAAATAACTTGGATAGTTGCCCCAGCAGTCGAGCTCTCGTCACATAAGCAAGAAATCCGGATCAGAAACCAAGTAAACGTCAGGAGGGCCTGCGATTCTAGCCTCAGAAGTTGTCTAAAGATACTGGGGAGAAATCTAAGAAACCGCTTAGGCCATACGTCTGGCACATAGGATGGGAACTTCACTGCCTGTTTTTAATGCTCACCGTAGGTTTCTCAAAAGTGCTGACAGGCCATTCTCCGAGGACCCCAGCCTGGCAGTCGCTGAGGATTATGGGACAGGCTCAGCAGTGCGGAGTTTATAATTAGACTCAATGGCACTCGGGCAGCAGGGGCACCTTTTAATGCTTCTGAACCCCCAGGTCCTCTGCACGCATTCCAAAGAGCCACTACTTGAGACCCACTTGGAGAGACTTCCGCTCTCAGCTTTAAGGTCTCGCTAGGAAAATAAAAACTGGGATTTTTGGCTTCTCTTGCTATTTTTAAATAGAGATCAGCATTCAGGGAAATTGGTCCACGTCCGTGGCTCTCAGCAGAGGGTAATTTTGTGCCACCCCCAGCAGGGTATGTGGAAGTGTCTGGAGACATTTTTTGATCATTCCAACTCCAAGTCAGGGATGCTACCGGCATCTAGTGGGTAGAGGCGGGAGATGCTACTGAACATGCTCGCCTACCAAAGCGAGTAGGGTTAGAGCCTGGGCTCTGGTGCCTCTCACCAGCTCAGCCACCTGAACCAATAAAGCAATTAAAGAGACAGATTAATCGTGACAGGCAGAAAAATAAGATTCAGTGTAGCTGAAAAATGAGATTCTATTTAGCCACACTGGGAAGCAGGGCAAGGAGATCTAGTGACTCCCTGCTCCCAATCTGTCTTTAGTGCCCGATAGGGGGGTTGAGGTTTAAATAGCAATCAAGAGACAAGCATAGGTTAGCAGTCCAACCCATGGGTGTCATCCTGCCCATCACCGACTCCAGCATCAACTCCAGTGTCTGCCGCAAGTTGTAAATCATCCACGAGACACATTCCTCTGGCTGCCCCCCAGGGCCTCAGCCTTCCCTTCTAGCATGAGATTCCTGAGTGAAATTCCAATTTATATGGATCTGTGGTTGGAATGTGAACCATAGAGAGAGGCACAAGGCTCTATCCACCAGTATGATTACAATACCCACGCCCAGGACAGCCTAGCACATGATAATAATGTCTAGCCCCAAGTATCAATAAAGCACCCTGATGGAGAAGCTTTGATCTGTTGTCAACCCCACCCCCATCCCGCCAGCCATTTTGTGTCACTGAAATATCCTGATGCCCAATTAATAAGACTTCAAGGAACAGTTACACTGTATCTATGTTATTGGGTCGTGGCTGCAAGGAACGGTTACACTGTGTCTATGTTATTCCCTCGTTGAAGGCAGCAGCCATTTGTTTTGCTTTGTAAGCTAAGAGCCCACAAGAGTGGCTCTCCTGGGTCCTTCAGAGCGTCTGGTCCATTCGGATCTCATGGAGTCTTGCAGTTTGATTACTGGCTTATTGCCCTTAGATATCTCGGAATGAGAAGGGGTGGAAAAACTGGTTTGATAAGGACGCCCCAGAGGAGGAGATCATCCCCGATGGATACAACGATTCTTTGGACACCTGCCGCAAGCTTCTGCTCATCAGGTGAGCGCCTCCGCAAGGAGAACAGGATGCATCACCCCTGTACCTCATCCCGAGTCTGATCTCAGCAGTCAGCATCTGCTCTCTGGCATTTACTTATGTGATGTGTCTGTGCATGAGCATCCTGTTAGGGTATGCAACACACAAATGGTTAGAACACAGGCAATCGATGATAGCTTACTTCTGGCCTCTTTGGCACAGCCATTCTCTCTGAAGAAAACCGAGCTCCAGAGTCAGGTCCCCACCGTTATGTGTGCTCTTTGGGGGAAGCGACCCTGCAGTTCCTCGACAATAAATGACAATAAAAAGAGGTCTGTTTTGACAACATATTGACAGTAGGACTTTTAGCGATAATATGAAAGAAAATATGTTTTTATGTTTCCTTTATCCATTTGCTATTGTAGGAATCATTCCTTATTGAATTTACCTCTGTTTAAAACCAAACCAAACCAATGGATCTTGGGCTGGGGAGATGATTCAGTGGGTAGACAGACTTTCTACCAAACCTGACCACCTGAGTTTGACCACTAGGACCTATGCTGTGGAAGGAGAGAACCAACTCCAGCATGTTTTTCTCTGATCACACTTCTGCTGTAGCATGTGCATAACATGCACACACGCACAAGCATACAGACATACATACACACAGATATACCCACATACATACCTACATACACATCACACACATATGCACACACACATACTTACATGCACACACATATAGATATACCCCATGCAGCTTTACAAACACACAGTATACACAGGCACATATATATACATACATGCATGCACACATACATACACATACAAACACACAAGATTATTTTTAATTTTATTTAGCCTTTGCAAGGAATTGGCTCAAAAGCTAAAACTCAGTTTCATTTGAGGGGAAAAGTAAGACTAGTGGACCATCGAGATGTACAACTACTCTTTGGGCCATTAAGATAGAAACAACAGTTTTAAATTGACATTAAGAAAGAGCACTTGTGGGGCTGGGGATTTAGCTCAGTGGTAAGCGCTAGGCCCTGGGTTCGGTCCCCAGCTCCGAAAAATAGAAAAAAAAACAGAGCACTTTCCTGTTGATCTTCTCATTTTCTTGGTATCTCATAGCTCAGAGGGGCTTATTATGTATTGGAAAAAAAACCCCAGAGTGTGTGTGTGTGCCTGTATGTGTGCACACACAGTTGTATACGTATGTGGGCCTCTGAGATTGGTTAGCAAAATTCTGGGAGATGAGAGACCACAGGAGATTGGGGAGGATTGAGAAGATGGTTTCGGTGAGGACCTGGTTTGAGCCTCAGGACCCACATTTAAAAGCCAGGTGTTGGAGCCAGCGAGATGGTTCAGTGGGTAGGAGCACTCTCTTGCAAGCCTGAAGACCTAAGTTTGAACCCTAGGATACACATAAAGGGAGGGGAAAACTCACCCCACAAGTTGTCCTCTGATGTCCCCACGTGTATCATGACACAGCCATGGCCCCCAAGCACATACCCACACCTGCCAATCATCATCATCAATCAAATATATTTTATAAAATATATTTCTGTTTATAATATAATATACAAGATATATAATATATAATAAAATAAAAATATATAATTTAAATATAATAAATTATAATTATATAATTTAAATATAAATATATTCTATAAATATATATATTTATTTATAGAAGCCAGATGTTGTGGTGTGGAATATATTGTAATCCTCTTTCTGGGGAGGGGAAGCCAGAGATCCTCAGGGCTTGCTGGCCAGCCCTATTTGATGAGCCAGTGAGAGATAATGCCTCAAAACAAAACCAAGATACCTCAGAAAAGACATGGCTGACCTCTGAGCCACACACACACACACACATACATACACACACACCACACACACACACACACACATAACACACACACACCCCACATACACACACACACACACACATATACACAACACACACACACGTACACAACATATCACACACACATATACACATATAGACACCACACACACACACACACACACACACACACACACACACACACACACACCCCACACACACACCACACACACCCACACACCCCCCACACCACACACACACAAACACACCCACATACACACACACAACACACACACACACACAACACACACACACACACACACACACACACCCACACACCCACACCCACACACACACACACCCAACACCCACACACACCCCCACACACACTCCACACACCACACCCCCCCCACACACACACACACACACACCCACACCCCCCCCACCACACACACATACACAACACACACACCCATACACAACACACACACACACTCACACATACACACACACACACACATGCCACACACACACACACACACACACACACACACACACACACACGGGATGTGTCAGTCAGGGTGGTTTTTCCTAACAGCACAACAGAGCTTACCCTTGGCCACGTGGCTCCCCAGTGTTTGAGGGCCATGAGAGCAGTCGGAATGGCCTCCCTGGTGACCCCCCTGGTCAGCGGAGTATGAAAGGGCTACTTGTTTTCCTTGAAATAATCACATCTGTCCCTTACCCATCGTTATAAAATGGGACGCACACCACACATGCAGGGCCATTCACTGGTAAGAGAGCATCAGCTTGGGAAACAGAGCATCTCAGATCTAAATGACCAGCTGTCTGGCATTTACTTACTTGCCGTGTCTGCGTGTGCTGAACCTGTCAGGGTACGCGACACACAAAGGGTTAGAACACAGATGCTCGCTGATAGCTTACTTCTGGCCTCTTTGGCACAGCCATCCTCTCCGAAGACGGCCGAGCTTCAGAGCCCGAGGCACGTTGGCCGCCGCCACAGACTGAGGCTGGCAGAGGACCCTCTGTCTTTACTGAGTCTACACTGTGCCAGTGCCCGGCAACCGAAACCTCACACGGTTAAATCTGTGCTCTTCCAAGGACAGCAGAGTTTGCCATCCTGGCTCGCACAGCCCCACGGAAGGGAGGATCCGCTTGCTGCCCCTCTGTTAATTAAACTTGTGACCTTTGCACGCTCAAAATTAGAGAGAGGCGGGGGGGAGGGGAGGTAACTAGAACTTAGAACTCAGAAGGGCCGAACTTACTTCCTCCCACTTTCATTCCTCTCCAGATCGTGGTGCCCAGACCGCACTGTTTTCCAAGCGAGAAAGTACATCGCCGACTCTCTCGAGGAGAAGTACACGGAGCCGGTTATCCTAAACCTGGAGAAGACCTGGGAGGAAAGCGACACACACACGCCTCTGATCTGTTTCCTGTCCATGGGCTCCGACCCCACCATCCAGATCGACGCGTTGGCCAAGAAACTGAAGCTGGGTATGGCTGACCGTCTGTCGGTGAAACTTAGCAACGCGTCTGTTTGCTCGGAATATCGTCTTTCACGGGCGACTCTTAGAAAAGTATCCGTGGCCTGGTTTGGTGGTGCAGGCCTTTGACTTGGCGTTCAGGAGGCAGAGGCAGGCAGGGCTCTGTGAGTTCAAGGCCACCCTGGTCTGCACAGTGAGACTCAGGTCAGCCAAGGCTACGTAGTGAGACCTGGTCTAAAATGTAGGTTTCCATGAGGCAAAGCTGTATTTAAAAATTAAGCTTTTCCTCTCCCTCTTGGATCCATTTACCTGAGACACAGGTATGTGCATAGACAGGGAGGAAGATGTATTTATCACGATTGCTTAGCAGCCGAGGACAGCACTGGTGGGCAGCAATCTGCCGCCGCCATGTTTATATAAAACAACGACACCAGAGTGCATTTTGTTACAAACTGAAAAGCTAGAAGCATTATTTGTAGTGCCTGATGACCAGGGATCCTTTTGCTCGCACTTTCTGTTCATTACCAAGTTTAGTAATGAGCCAAGCGTCCCATGGTGGCAGTTTGGGGATAACTAGAACACAGACAGAGAAGACCTACGTGAACATAGCCGAGCGGAGCGTGAAATAACCGTAACCACGTTCCGTAGAGATGATGGACTGCAGGCCCGTACCTGCACAGACTGAAGGAAGCACGGCATTCCTTGAGACGTGGTTTTATTTTTAACCACGTGTTCATGTGTGTCTGTATGTAGGCACGTGTGTGTGAACGTGGGTCCCCACAGAGGCCAGAAGGAGGAGTTGAATTCCCTGGAGCTGGACTTACAGGGAGTTGTGGACTGTATGACGTGGGTGCCTGGAACCATACTCGCTCGGGTCCTCGGCAAGAGCAGCAAGTGCTCTTAACCACTGGGCCATCTCTCTGGCCCCCATCCCCTTTAAAAAAGGATGACATTCTTTTTTTTTTTTTAGTTCTTTTTTTTGAGCTGGGGACCCAACCCAGGGCCTTAGCTTCCTAGGTAAGCGCTCTACCACTGAGCTAAATCCCCCAGCCCCAAAGGATGACATTCTTTACACACACACACACACACACACACAACTAAGATAGAAAATCTATTTCTTCATTCCAATAGGAGACAAAAGGAAACTTATCCCAGGGAGGGGAGTCAGGGCAAGGAATGACAACACCTAAGTGTGTTAGCAGTGATGCTGTCAGTGGGGATCAAGGAGGGCGGGTGACACACTGTCAAGCTTGCACTGTCCTATGAGTGGAACTGTTTATCTCTCCACAGACTCAAAAAAAACCTTAGAGTTATTGGCATTGCCATAGAAAGTGCTTCAGCTCTACCTGAAGAGTTGTGCACTTTAAAAAGATTAGGAAAGCATATGATGATCACTGAAAGCGCTCAGTTAGTAAAGGTGTCTGCAGTCAAGCCCAAGGATCCGAGTTCAATCCCCGGAACTCACATAAAGGTGGAAGGAGAGAACTGACTCCAGTGAGTTGTCCCCTGACCTCCAGACTTAGGTCACGGCATGTATGGGTACGGGCATAGACAAACACATGCACACACACACACACACACACACACACACACACACACACATTAAAAGCATTTTAACAAAAAAGTTCAACATCCATATTTGACTTTGCAAAGTTGGGAGCAGAACACCCTATGAAGTGATGAATGTGCGCTGTAAGCACCAGCACCAGACTTCGCTGGTGAACAACTGAGACATTCCCATTAAAGTCAGACTCAAGACAAAGATGTCTGCCCACGGCCAGGGCGATTAAGCATCCTCGTGGAAGACACAGCTAACGCATTGTGAGAGTCATAAATAAAAGATGTAACTCCTGAAAAAGGAGGGACCCACAAGTGCCACCGTTACTCTCAGCCAATGTAAGTGTCTGGCCTAAAACCACAAATGAATCAACTGAAAATTATCCCACTTAATAGAACAGTTCAGGAAGGTGACAACTCAGGGCATAAATATTAAAAAAAAAAATCAATTGTGCCTTCTTGTAAAGATGAAATGTAAAAATTCCATTAGCTTTGCAATAAAAACAAAACAGGTTGTTTTAAAAATATCCATTTGGAGAAGAATATAGAATTTTCTTAGTGACATAGAAAGTTAATTCAAATAAATAGAGTTAAAACCCGTTCCTAGCATAACAACTCAATATTGTAAAGGTGTCGATATTTTATAGATGGGTCTATAAATTGAGTGTAAGTCTAATTGAAATCAAACATCATTTTTCCCCTAATTGGATCCTAGGAAGACATTAGATCATCAAAAGCATAGATGGAGAGGAATAGCCACAAAAACTTGAAAAGAAAAAAAAAATTGGAAATGAATGCTCCTAAATTCTTAAAGCTTTATCAAATAGCAAAAATTTAACCAGCATGCAACTGGCTAAAAGCAAATAAACAAATCAGTAGAGCAAAATGAAAGACCCCAAAATTACACACACAGACACACACACACACACACACACACATACATGCACACATAAATGCTTGCATACATGTATGCTCACATGCATGCATATGCATGCACACACTCTTGAAGTCCAACTTGTGTCTTTTGCTCCTATATCCCATCCTCCTGGTTTTGGTATCTCCCTTTCCCTGTGTCATACATTTTCCAGTCAACACCATGGAAAGCCAGGTATATTTATTACATTTTTTTTTTCCGGAGCTGGGGACCGAACTCAGGGCCTTGCGCTTGCTAGGCAAGCGCTCTACCACTGAGCTAAATCCCCAACCAGCCAGGTATATTTAAATAGCAAAGGCTTATTGGAAGAATGGAGGGAGGGAGACGGTGGCAAAATCTACTTTTTTTTTTTTTTTTTTTCATCATCATGAGCTTCTTGTGTTGCAGAATGCAGAACTATCTCAATGGGACAAGGACAAGAAGTTCATGCCCGAAAGCTGGTCCAGGTGTCCATGCAACAGGTATGGAACCAAGGACCATCCCTACCGTGCCCTAAGCTCTCCAGTTCCTCTGTCCATCTGGTCTACCTCGGAAGGCCACAGTGACTGGAAGCATCCTTCCTCTGTTGTTTTCCATCTCTGCTGATACACAGCCAAAGCTTTGGTCATTTGTGAACCTTACATCTCAAGGCAGTTTCCTCCTCTTAGCACCACAGAAAGCTTGCTGTTCCTCACGATCCACAGCCACCTTTGTTTTTCTGTATTTTTCCAACCGTCTACTCATCAATCCATCTATCCATTTATAATCTGGAAGGCACAGCATCTAGCGCCTAAGACAACAGCTCCAGACATCTTAAGAATTTCATGATCAATATTAATACAATGGACAAATCAGGACCGTTAAATTTCAATTTTCAGTTGAAGGCGGGTTTTCATTTTTTTCATTAATAGATCATTTCAGGCAAATAAAATAGTAAAGGACTTTCTGTTTCAGTATTGATGGTGGTTTTTATCGAAGCAGAATGTTGAGAGGCAGTTGGCGTTGCGCCTAATAAACACACAGATCGTTAACTTTCTAGAAATGCTTTGCAGATAGCCATCTCAGCTCTAATAAGAAAGGGCATCATTTATAAAAGTAAGATCAAAAAATCTTGGTTTGTTTTTAAGTGTTGGATCTCATCATGTCTGTGGCGACTTTGTCACGGCCTCTCCCTGGGAATTAATGACCAGTGGGGGTTAATGGTCCAAAGCTCTACTTAGGTCATCAAAATTTCAAGCTGGTCATTAATTCTCAAGTGCCCTAAGCCTTAATCTTTATCACCTAATTAAATTCAATAATAAATTATATTTAATTTATATATATCAAGGCAATGATGTGCAATTATTTCTACTTGACTCAAATCTTCGGCTCTTTTGGGTGATTTGTCTGTTCTACTTTGGGCAAAAGTATTTTTTTTTTTTTTTTTAGTTTTAGTAAGTAGAAAAGTTTTAATTTAAATACCACATTTACCGTCACCTTCTCTGGATGATGACGATTTCTGTAGCTTCCACCTCTGTGTCTCCCAACATATTGATAATGGCATCATCAGCGAAATTAAAAAAAAAAATGAAACAAGCGAAACAACAACCACAACAACAAAAACAACAACAATGACAACATCAAAAACAAGATGAAACAAAATACAAGTGTGGCCATAATGTGCCCTTGAGCCGCCCCAAAATTTCAAACACATCTCATGTCCTGGATGCTGGGTAAGGAGCCAGAAAACACTGGGTCCATGATGCTGGATTCCATCTTCTTCCAGATAACCCATGATACAGGGCCCAATGCATCCTCTCTGCTTTAAGCTAGCCCAACTCTGATTTTTCTTCTTCCAGTTGGAGGCGTGATTTAAATACCTTATCGTGTACTTACTGCATTTAACAGTCTGTAGATGTAGTGATGATTACACCAGAACATTAAAATGTTGACTTACTGGGCACGGTGATGCACGCCTACAGTTTTAGCTCATGGAGGTCAGAAGAAAGAGGCTTGAGAGTTCAAGACTAGCCTAGGCTATACAGTGAGTTCAAGGCTAGCCCGAACTAGGAGGAGGCACTGACTCAGTGAGTGAGTGAACCGTCTTGTTTTCCTAGGTTTCTAACCCATTGTTAAAAAGGTGCTTTACTTAACCATTTAGATGAGGCTGGATAAAGGAGTCCTGGGGAAAACAGGGACAAACATTATGATTTAGAACTCAGCTAACAAAGTGCACTACCTCTGGCCTTCAGAAGGTGACAAGCACTTTTGTGGGTGGCTCTGAAGCTGTCTTGGTTTGAGTGGGTTCCGACATACCTTAGGGAAGCCCGTGCAAGCCTCCAACCTCACCATTAGGTGGTGCCCACACTCAAGTTTTTATTTCTAATCTCCGAGGATCCAGGGGTACCAGTTTGGGCCAGGTACAGATGACTCTCGACAGACACACACACAATATTAGTAACTCTAGGCTCAAAATAAAACAGCCATGCTCTAAGCAAGCTTATTTGTGAAACAGTGCATTTTGTTTTGGTAAAATAATCACAAGGTATAGGAAATAATTACGACTTCTTTATTTTATCTTTTGGATACAGGGCGGTTGGGTATTACTACAGAATTGTCACCTCGGTCTAGAATTCATGGAAGAGTTACTAGAGACGTTGATGGTCACGGAAACCACTGAGGACTCCTTCAGAGTGTGGATAACCACTGAGCCCCACGACCGGTTTCCAATCACATTGCTCCAGGTCTGTTACCAAGAGTCACCCAAGTCACGTGATTCACGACCGACAGTGTTGAAGGGAGGATGGGAAGGGAAGATGGTCCCTTGGGTTAAAGTGCTTGCGTCATGGAGCCCAACAACCCTAGTTTGCTCTTCAGATCCCACACGGTAGAAGGAGAGAACAGGCCGCTGCATGCTGTCCGCTGACTTCCAAGTGTATGCCGTTGGCATATGCCAGGCCTCCCAAAGAATAAATGAAGGCCATAAAATGTTTAACGAGGGAATGCAGCAGAGTGTATAAATCTCGATTATAATCATCAGGCCCCGATGATTATACATTATATAGTATTTTATATATAGTATAGTATATTGTACATAGTATTTCTACAAGCGAATTCTAAGGCCATATTGATTTTTCGGGTTTGTGCTCTGGCTTTTACTCTGTTGAGTTCTAGCCTGCGTGTTCTATGTCATGTCCTTATCTAATATTCCATGATTTCTTTTCATTAGCTATTTAATTCCATGTATATTGGTTGTTTCGGGGCCCTCAGAGGCCAGTAGAGGGCACTAGGTTCCTTGGGATTGCAGTTATAGACAGTCATGAGCTGCCACGTAGGTGCTGGGAACTGATCCTGGGTCCTCCTCCTAGAGAGCAGCCAGGGTTCTTAACAACTGAGGTGTCTCTTTAAACCCCCATACCATCATTTCAATTGCATTCTTTACGTTATAACACTAACACAACTGTCTGCTTCTCACAACAGACTTCTCTCAAGTTCACAAATGAGCCACCCCAAGGCGTCCGGGCAGGCCTGAAAAGGACATTTGCTGGGATCAACCAAGACCTCCTGGATATCAGTAACTTGCCCATGTGGAAGCCCATGCTGTACACAGTGGCATTTCTGCACTCCACTGTGCAGGTAACCTGGGGAGCGGTGTTCACTGCTAGGGGGCGCTAATGAGTTGAGGTAGCCACTGGGAGAGAGCCTCTGGGAGGGCTCCCTGGCATTTCACCCCCTACAGGCTTAAGTATGTGTTTGTTACAGATTTCGCCTGTAGCCCTACTGTTCATCTGTGAGCTTTGGGGTACAGAGACCTTGCTTACGCTACTGCTGATTCACTCTCCGTGGTCACAGTACCGTGAGGCTATTCACAGAATGGCAGCCATTTATTCCTCCCTATGAGAATCCCTGAGATAAACAGTTTAAGGGGGAGGTGTTTATTTTGGCTTCCGGTTGCAGATGGTTCTATCACTTGGCATCAAGACAAGGAAGACACAGGAGCATGTGACAGAGGTTAATCACCCTGTGGTGGCTAGGAAACAAATCAAGAAAATGATGGCATAGATCAGATACCTCTCAAACTCTATACCCTCAGGCACCAGCTTCTAGCAACCCAGACCCAAAGTTTCCACCACCTCCAAAACCACCATGGCCAATTGGAGAGGGGGTGGGGCTAGAGGTGGGGGAGGGTTTCCTATCCAAACTGTAGCACTAAGCACAGTAAATATTTGTGCAGTGAACAGATTATGAAGCATGAAATTTGATCTTGAAAGTAGCCAAGACTTTTATCCACACCCTGCCTGATACTAACAACCACTAAGGTAGGGTTTTCGAAGTAGGGTTGTCCCCAATTTCAAAAGGAGGCAACTGCCCTGGGGTCATGGCTCAGTAAGGACAGAGCTTAGTGTGCAAGCCTAAGGCCCCGAGTTCAAACTCCAGAACCTATGCCTAGGAAGCTGGATGTGGAGGCCTACATGTGTAGTCTCAGCACCGGGGAGGCAGAGACAGGCACTTGCTGACCAGCCAACCCAGACCACTCAGTGAGTTCCAGGCCAGTTAGAGACTCTGTCTTTAAAAAAAAAAAAAAAGGGAGACAGGGCCTAAGCATCAACCCCCAAAGGTTGTACACACACACACACACACACACACACACACACACATACTCATACACACACATTCACATATACATGCAAACATATAAACTACACGTGTACACACATGTGAGCATGCTGGTACACATTTGCATGTGCAATACACACACATTCACATGCACACAAACAGTCATATGTATACATGCATACATACACTCATACACTCACATTCACACATACAAACATACACAAACATACATGTACACACCTGTGAGCATGCTGGTACACACTTATTTGCATGTGCAATACACACACATTCACATGCACACATACAAACAGTCATATATGTACACACACATACACACACTCCTACACTCACATTCACACATACAAACATACACAAACATACATGTACACACCTGTGAGCATGCTGGTACACACTTATTTGCATGTGCAATACACACACATTCACATGCACACATACAAACAGTCATATATGTACACACACATACACACACTCCTACACTCACATTCACACATACAAACATACACAAACATACATGTACACACCTGTGAGCATGCTGGTACACACATATTTGCACATGCACACATACATACATACACATTCACATGCACACATACAAACATTCATATGTGTACACACACGTGAAAGCACGCACACACACAGGCACACACACACACACACACACACACATGCATATACGCACAGAGAGAGTGGGGCTATTGAGTCTTAGAGAGTCTGTGTCACACATGGTATGGCCTGACTCTGATGGGCAGTTCAGTCCCTGGTTCTCAGTAATTGAAGTGGGGGAGGGGTAACCACAGTTCACTGCTTCGTGTCTGTGCTACTAGCTTTCACATGCTAATTCCTCATGCTAATTCCTCATGCTAATTATTATTACCAATTACTTATTTTCATTATTAATCGCTTATGTTGTGACTCAGCTGTTTTACGGTGACTAAGAAACGCACCTGTAGGTTTTAATTCTGCCATTTTATGTGTGGTTCAATATTGGAAAATGGGATGCCTTCAGTTCACAAAGGGTACCCTTCGGTTTCACAGGGGCATGAAGGGGCCTTTTCCTGCATCCCTCCTGCCTTGAGGATGGGAGAAAGACACAATGAGCCCTTGGACATGCCCTGACAGGTGTGTCCTGATAGCTGTGCCCACATGGGGGACAAAAGTCCCTGCATCTCTCCCTGGGAAGGAGGGGAATCCATAGTCCCCTGTCCCCACCCCCAGGAATGGCCATGTTCTTCTGGCTTATTGTCCACCGCCACAACGGGCCCTGTGCAGCCACCAGAGAGGGCTGTGGGCGTTTCTCTGTCTCTTGGCTCTGGGAGAGTCCACCTTGGCTTGCTTGCTTCCTGGGTAGTTGTGGTTCTTACTACGTTTCTCTGTGGCTTTTGGATTGTCAATTTCAGCTTTCCAGAGACCAATTTCACACAGCCTTATCCGAGGACTGTTCCCCATATCATGTTCGAGTTCCAACACTGCCACGACCCTGTTGTTTGATCCCCCGGTTCACAGATAACAGTATTTTCCGGCTGTTCCCAGTCCCAGTGACTCAACTCTTCCATTCAGCTCACCCCGGAGAGTTGCTGTGGGTAGGGATTTTTTCCATACGGCCAATGTGCCAACATGGGTTTTCAGTGGACTTTATCTGAGTGTTGAACGGACAGGCCCAAAGCCCACGGTCCAGTCAGGAGCCCAACTGTGCTTGCAGTAAATAAGATCGCGTGTTTAGGTTAAAAACCCAGAAAAACAAATGTTTCTACCTTCAGGGCTGGGAAGCTAATAGGGGACTAAGGATCTAGCAAGATGGCTCAAGTGGGCAAGGGCACTTGTTGCTGTGCCCGACTACCAGAATTCTATCCTTGGAACACATTCGGGAAGGAGAGGACTCCTGAAAGCTGTCCTCTGAGCTCTACCGTCAAAACTCAAGCTACCCTCAAAATTCAAGCTACCCTCAAAACTCAAGCTACCCTCAAAACTCAAGCTACCCTCAGAACTCAAGCTACCCTCAAAACTCAAGCTACGGTACACACACACACACACACACACACACACACACACACACACACACACACACAGAGAGAGAGACAGACAGACAGACAGACAGACAGACAGACAGACAAAGACAGACACGGACAGACACAGACAAACACAGCCACAGAAAGACAGAGGCAGACAGAAAGAGACAGACTGAGAGAAAGACAGAAAGTATAGTGATTGGTTTTTTGTTTTTTTGTTTTTTTTCTTTATTGAGAATTTAGTCTGTAAAATGCTTGCCACCCCCACATGAAGACCAGAGTTTGAGCCTAGAGAACTTATGTGAAGAATCTGGGCAAGGCTACATGTGCCTGCAACCCCAGCCCAGTGATGGGGGAGGGGTGAGAGTGGAGGGAATGGGAGGGGGAGACTGAGCTCCCTGGCCAGCCAATCTAGTGGTAAGTTGCAGGTTGAATGAGAGATGCTGACTTAAAAAATGCCCAGGAGAGAGAAAGACAGAGACAGACAGAGACAGAGACAGACAGACATTGATTGATTATTGGGTCTAAGAGCTGAACAGCTGGTTTGTTACTTGGTTGGGCTCCCCATGAACATCTTATATTAGTCAACTCTCCACCTCTCTAACAAATACCCAAGTCAGAGGCTTGGCTCACAGTTTTGGAGATTTAAGTTTTCCACAGCCCTTTTCAGCTCTGTCGCTTTCAGCCAGTGCTGAGGCAGCACCTCATGGCACAGAACAGAGGAAGAGGATGTGAGCTCAATACCCCAACCAGATGCACCCCAGTGCATCTGGTTGGATCAGCTCTCGATAGGCTCCACCTCTTTTTTTTTTTTTTTTTTTTTTTCAGAGCTGGGGACCGAACCCAGGGCCTTGCACTTGCTAGGCAAGCACTCTACCACTGAGCTAAATCCCCAACCCCTAGGCTCCACCTCTTAAGAGGCTGCACTGCCCCCAACTGTGCCCAACCGTGGGACCAAGCCTTTATTTTACTTCATGGGATCTGGGGCTACATCTCCAAACCAAAACACGCAGTGCATGTATGTGCATTAACATGCACACCCTTGCCAAACACATGCATACACACTAACAGGTGCACTCGTGCGTGCACACACTCATGCATGTGCACGCGTGTGCATGCATGCACACGCACACACACATTCACACACACACTCATATATTCTCTCTCTCTCTCTTCTCTCTCTCTCTCTCTCTCTCTCTCTCTCTCTCTCTCTCTCTCTCTCTCCTTTTACAAACAAGATGCATGCAGACTGTTTTTGCAGAGACTAACGAATGGCCCATGACTACAAGTTGCAGAGCAGAGGGGCCCCTAATTGTGGTCCACCCAGCAGAACCTGTGGTTGAGCTCCCCAAGCCCTTCCCTTCCCCCCACTTTCTCTCTCTCTGAATCACAGTTTGTCACCATGCGCAACTCAAGGGCATGGTGTGTGACATGGTCCTCACACTTGTAGGGATCTGAAGGATCATCTTCCCTTCCTGGGAGAAGGGCCTGTAGGTAGACATGGGTGTTTTTGGAGGGGCAGCTCTCTGGGGTAGGGAAGCGCTGGAGTGTGTGGTTTTGTTTTGTTGGTGATGCAGGTTTAGGCTTCCTCCGAGGAAGGGAGATGCTTCAGCCATTGCCTCGGGAGCTTGCATCCATACACAGGGCAACCCCGAGGTGGCGATGCTCACTCCTAGCTCTCCCAGGTCTTCAGGAACTCACTAGCCAGGTAGGTTAGATCGCAGCATGTGGTGGCAGTGGTTTCTGGTTCTGCGGCAGGAGCTACCCTTCCTGCAGCCGCATTGGATTCCTGAGGGAATCTTTCAGACTCCATTTGGTAGCACCTCTCTGAGAACGTTTCGACAGGACGCAGGAGAGGAGATGCTCTCTGGCCTCCCTGTTTTCGATACTTAAATGCCGTATCATTGCGGGATATGCGACAAGCCCCCTTTACCCCCTACCCTTTGAGATTTTCATCAACATATTTTCCAACCCTGAAACCTAGTAATTGCCTTTTTACTCTCCCCGCATCTATAGGAAGATCAGTGAAATGTCTAGTAATTTCTCCCTGCCTTCCCCGATTGATGGCAATTTGTGCTGCTTTTGAACAAGGTGTTAGGTAGTGCAAACGCCCTAAGCGACAGCCCTCAGCCAGTGCCTGGAGCCTGGCCAGGCTGCTCAGGTTAGCCTCTGGGGAGATGACAGATTGGGGGAACGGGAAGGGGAGGTTAATGAAGGAATGGCATGGGGGCGGATAGAGCCGCGTGTGAAGGATGGGAGGACTCAATTTTTCTTTTAAGAGTTTCCAATATGATTTCGATAATCAACAAAAATTGAGAATGATGGTGTCCATTGTGTTTAAGGGAGGAGTCTGCGGCCATTTTTACAGTACTCTCATGTTTGGGAATCCCTCTCCTCATCCCCAAGGTTTGCCCACAGAGTTTCTAACACTTGAGACCTCAGAGATTTTACTATTTCTAGGCTAAAGCCATTCTACTCTTAGCCGGGGATAACAAGTCCCTGAAGGGTTCTGGGATCTCAAGGGTCCTTCAGTGGTAGTTGTAAATGTGGACTTTAAAAAGAAAAAATCCCAGCCCTTAAAGTAATTTAGGCATCGAATAAACACAGTCATATCACCAGGGCCCAGGAAATGCCACCCATCAGTACATGGCCATTCGGGAAACAGGAAAGTGTCCCTTCCCCCTGTGCTTACCTCTGTTGAGTTGAAGCCTTGACAAAACAGCCGTCTCTAAACTTAATGGCACACATAACAGTTCCTGCTTCAGCAGGCTTATGAGAGCCTTATTTAAACATTCTGAATGATTACAGCAACACAGTGCAAGTTTCTCTTACACACACACACACACACACACACACACACACACACACACACAGAGGTCATCATGTTTCCTACTGGTTCGAACCACTTCTGCCCATGATTTTTAACCTCTTAACACGGCACTCGGACCGTCTAGCGTGGCTTGTACCCTTGATTTTATTGGTTTTATTGTTTATACCCTGTCTTGCTCTTTTACTAAGCTTAAGAGTTAACTACCGCCAGGGACGTGCACCCGAGCCTCACTGAGACCAGGACGAGCTTCGGCACCATTAAAACGTCTCCGCTCAGTGTATTCTCACCAGTCATTCCAGGACATTCCCATACTTCATCCCATATTCCCCAGGGCCAAGGGGACACTCTGTAACGTGCTTGCTACTCAAGCCCGAGGGACCGAGATTCCCAGAATTGCTATCAAATGCTGGCCAGGGAAGCAGAGATGGCCGGCTACCTAGCCTAATCAGGTTCAATGAGAGAACCCTCTCAAAAAACCAATGTTGAGAGCGATACAGGAAGACACCCAGCTCTGACTCCTAGACAGACACGTACTCAGGGGAACGGGGCACACTAGATTATTCAAATGGCGTAGAGACCACTCTGGTCCTCCTTTTTTTTTTTTTTGGTTCTTTTTTCCGGAGCTGGGGACCGAACCCAGGGCCTTGCGCTTCCTAGGCAAGCGCTCTACCACTGAGCTAAATCCCCAACCCCCACTCTGGTCCTTCTAAAATCATCACAGAGCTGCTTACCAATCTTTGGGTGGATGGAGCTTTGTGTCCAAAGCTGCCTGTAATCTACTGAGGTCTATTGCTACAAATTGTAAGGCTGAATAGTGGCTCCCAAGGCCTGGTTGCCCCCAAGGATATAGTCTCACAGGTGATGCTATGTAATTTCACCCCCAGGTTATCCCTGATTGGTGAATAAAGGTGCCTTCAGCGTACAGCTGGGCAGGATTGAGATAGGCAGGGCTTGGGGTCTGAGGAGAACCACAAAGGGGGAGAGAAGAAGGTGGAGAGAGGAGAGAACTGCTATGGGGTAGGCGAGTCATGAAATTATGACCAAGAGGGCTGACCAGTTGAAGCCAGAGCAGCCCAGACGGAACACGGCAAATTATAGTCCAGGCTTACGGATGGGGAATAGATTCTAATAGCCTAGAGGGTAGATATCTGCCCAGCCCTAGTGCTGATTACGGCTTATTGTGATAATAAAAGTTGGGTGTCTTTTATCCAGGAACTGGATGATCAAAAGCAGGGTAGGAGCCCCCAGTTGAGCGCCAATAGTTTTCTACAACAACAACACAACCTGAAGGGAGTGAGTCTGGGGTCCCTGCTGCTTTGAGAAGCTCACCCTCGTAACTTTAATTTTTTTTCAAACCCTATTTTTAATGATGGTTCTTAGACACTTTACCCTCCCTGGTAGCCCTCCACCCACCAGAGGTAGTGGGAAAGAAAGGATACGGGAGAAGCGAACCTGTTTAGAAAGGTTCTTTGGAGCGACTCCTGTCGGGCTTGTCTGGAAGTCGGCAGTTCAGGTCACAGATTAGCAGGCAGCGCCAGCTCGATCCACTCGGAAATACCTTACGGATACACCAGCAGCCCAGTTTGGAAGTCTGGATAGCAAACACGAATCAGCAGCATTGGTATTACCTAGCAGACACAGCCAGGCCTCAGCCTCAGCTGTGGGAGAAGTTCTCCCACTGCGCCTCTCTCAGGGAAGTGAAGATCAGTGAAGACTCCAGACCCATGAGCATCACACAGATGGCTGTACCAGCGAGCCAAGCTCTCTCTAGTCACTGTCCACCGAGTCCTCCACATGTGTCGCCTCGGCCCGGCTCCTGCCTCGGTGAGCGAGTCTGTCTCAGCCTGACATCACTCTGCCAGTCAGTCCAAGTCAGCAGAAGTGGTAAGAAACCGCAGCACACCACAGTGTGGTTTCTCTCTGTGGAGTCCCCACAAATGTAGCTCAACTACGCAATGTCAGGTGGACCAATACATGTGTGTCTGTAGCGAAGGATCGTTCATTATGGGTCCTTTCACAGGCTTGCTTTAGCTTCCTCTCTCCTATGTCTGCTTCAGCCAAACGTTCCTTCACCTGTGTCTTTCCTTAGTCTTTCACCTGTGGCCACTCCAGGAGAACACTCCTTCACGTGTTTGCCCCAGCCAAACACCATCCAACACAACCGACTTTCCAAAGAACCCTTAAATTTTCGCTTGGTACCTGCTACTGCACTGGGACCTTCTGCCTGCTGTCTTTCTTCTCTACAGACTTTGTGTTTCTGTGTTTTCTGCATGCCTTCACCAAACCCGAAGGCCTCCTGTCTGTTTTCCCAGAACAGCCTCATTTCCCCTGTGAACCAGAAGCCTTGGGTCGAGCGTCTAGGCTTTTGTTGTTGTTGCTATTTTTCCTGACTTGTCATCCTGGCAAATTTCAGCAAATTACATTTCCTGTCACATTGTCCTTTTCTTGTTTCTGTGTCTTATTTTCTGGAGTAGAGGCAAGCTTCTTGAGAAGACATGTATTCTAATGTTTTTTTTCTATTGTACTAGCCCAGGGCCTCCAAATCTTGGACCGAAGAGACCCTGACTGCTTGGTCTTTTTATTTCTAAATTTTGGTTCTTCCCCTTTCTTGAGGCTCTTTTTTTTTTTTTTTTTTTTTTTTTTTTTCTGGAGCTGGGGACCGAACCCAGGGCCTTGCACTTGCTAGGCAAGCACTCTACCACTGAGCTAAATCCCCAACCCCTCTTGAGGCTCTTAAATTACATCTTTGTTTCTTTATGGGGGGAGGTCACGTGCGACGGCTCACGGGTGGCCGGAGAACAGCTTTGGTGAGTCCGTTCCCTCCCCCCCACCACCACCCCGTGGCTCTCAGCCCACTTGAGTCCTGTGAGAGGATGTCCGCCCACCGAGCCTGAGTCTCCCTCTCCGTTTCTGTCATCTAGAGAGATCAGCGAGTGGGTGGATGGATACTCGTTCATCAGAGGGACACAAGGACTTGAAATGATTTTGTGTGAACGGGAAAAAAAAAAAAGCTTCCACCGAGATTTTTGTCTCCTTTAAAAAATATACTTCCCCCTCAAGATGAACTCCTCTGCCTTTGCCTTCAGTGAGCCAACCTAGGAGAATGCTTTAAACGAGAATGGATGCGAAGTGACAGGAGCTGAGGCAGCTTTCAGCGCTGGGGCAATTTCCGAAGCTCTCCTCGTTCTGGGGAACGGCTGGGCCGCCATCGTTCCGTACAAATAAATGGAAGTGTTTCCAGGGAGCCAGATCGAGTGTCTCCAGTAATTGCAAAGAAAGAATTATGCCTCATTCAACCCCCTCATCTAAGTGAACCCTAAATTTCAAAAATTAAGTCAAATGCTTAGGTAAAACTCACAGTAGATTCTGATTTTTTTTCCCTGCAAAAAAAAAAAAAAAAGGGTAACAGTTCCATCTCACTAAGCGACTTACACTCTTGAGGTTTGAGGGTTACATGGCAGAAGAAACCACAGTGACTTATTTTCATGTGGATATCTGAAAGGTTCCGCCCCACCCTGGCTGCTGGTATAACCTAGAAATGTCTCCCAGATCTACTCAGGGATTTCAAGCTCCGAGTCAGCCTTGGAATGGACCTCACTGGGGGTGGGGGAGGGGTTCCTTCAGGAGGCCAGTGACTGGCCAGCGTGGCTTAGACAACTTCGAGTCTCTTCACTCCACGAAGACGAAGATGGTAGACCCGTCCTTCACTGCCAAGGGTGCAAATCCAGTCAGAGGACCAAATATTTCAACAGGAGACAAGAAGATAAACAGACCAACCATCTTGGTTTGTTTTGCCACACCTGGGAAGAGGAGACCTCAATAGAAGAGTTGTCTCCAGTCAGGTTGGCCTTCCGGTGCGCCCACCCGTGGGGGCGTTCCCTTGATTGCTAGCCAATGGGGGTTCCATTAGGGGCGGAACCATTCTTAGGCAGGTGGGCCTGGGTTGTATAAGAAAGTTAGCCGAGAGTGAGCCTGGAAGCCAGCCAGTAAGAAGGGGCCCTCCATGGTCTCGGCTACAGTTTCTGCCCTCCAGGCTCCTGATGATGGTGGACCGTAACCTGCAAGCCAAACAGACCCTTTCCTCCCTCGGGTTGTTTTTGGTCACTGTGTTTATCCCAGCAACAGAAGCCAGATTAGGACTCGAAGGGAACATAGATGCCGGGTCAGGAAGCCATCAGGAGCAGCACACAGGATCAGGGGCAGCAGTCTGCCCTCTCTCAGCGCCCTACCCTCCACCCCGTCGCAGTCTCTGTGGGCAAGGTGGAACATGGCGCTTTGAAACCCTCACGAGTACCTATCTTCCTAGTACATGTTGCTGCAGGAAGAAGTTTTTAACTCGGTCCACATTCCTAGAACTGTCTGGTCAGCTTTTTTTTTTCTTCAATTTTTCTAATTAGCATACAAAATAAAGAGTTTCGTTATGGCATTCTTCAAGCAAATTTTGGGTTGAGCCTCTGTGATGGTTTGTATATGCTTGGCCCAGGGAGTAGCATTATTAGAATGTGTGACCCTGTTGGAGTAGATGTGCCGCTGTGAAGTGTGGGCTTTAAGACCCTCATCCTAGCTGCCTGGAAGCCAGTCTTCTGCTAGCAGCCTTCAGATGAGCATGTAGAACTCTCAGCTCCTCCTGCGCCGTGCCTGCCTGGATGCTGCCATGCTCCCACCTTGATGATGACGGACTGAACCTCTGAACCTGTAAGCCACCCTCAACTAAATGTCATCCTTTGTAAGAGTTGTCATGGTCATGGCATCTGTTCACAGCAGTAAGACCCTAACTAAGACAGTCGCTCTACTTACTTCTTCCCCATCTCCCTGCCCCTCCCTTCAGTTGTGTGCGTGCGGCATTTTCCACTGTCCACCCATCCGCTGACGGACATCCATGCTGGCTCCATTTACTAGCTATTGTGAGGAGAGCAGCAGTACGCATGGATACACAGGCATCTCTGCTAGGATAGAAGCTCCTTCAGGGGGCGCTGCTAAGGCTGGGTCAGATGGTAGTTCTGCTTGTAATTGTTTGTAAGGGCCCTCCAAACCGGTTTCCACAATGGCTTCACTAATTTGCACGGCACTAGCAGCAAGCGGGAGCTACTTCCTCAGCCTCACCAGCCTTTGCTGTTTATTTTCTTGATGGTTCTTGATGATCACCACTCCAACTTTCTGTGTGTGTGTGTGTGTGTGTGTGTGTGTGTGTGTGTGTGTGTGTGTGTGTGTGTGTGTGTGATGGAATGAATCTCAAAGTCGTTTTAATTTGTATCGCACTGGCTAATTTGTATCTCCAGGGGTGTTGAACACTTCTAAAATATTTATTAGCTGTTTGCATTTCATCTTTTGAGATCTGTTCATTTTAACAGTCCATTTGTTAACCAGCAGGATTTTTTTTTTTGCGTGTGTGTGTTTAATTTTTGCAATTCTTTCTGTATTCTATAAGCAGGGCTGGCAAAAGCTTCCCCCATTGTGCAGTCTGTCCATTTTGCCCTTGGTTTCTTTTCACTCTGTAGAAACTCCTTTTCTTGGGCTTGTTGTCTTTCTTTAGTCAATTAGTGAAGAGATGGGGACAAGAGTCACATTAACATTCGACAACCTAACCCAAGAGGTGTAGATCAAGACGTCCCGGAAGCATCTTCACATTTCTGAGAGAGCTTTAAAATTTATTCTTTGTTTTCTGCCCTTCACCATTTCTCCCCAGGGTTGGAACAACTGGGTCTAAATTAAAACTAATGGTTTCGTTAATATTTTAAAAGCATACCTTTAAATTCAGTGATTAAAACCGTCTTGCTTTCATAGACTTTCTTCTGTGACTTGTCCATGAGTTTGTCCTAGCTAATAGGTTTCTTTAAAAGGTGGGATGTGAAGGAGGTGAGGTTTGGAACGGCAGCAGTAAGAAGAAATGGCTTATGAAGGCTTCAGTGTGTGTGTGTGTGTGTGTGTGTGTGTGTGTGTGTGTGTGTGTGTAATGTATGTGTATGTATGTGTATGCATATGCATGTGTGTGTGTATGTGGTGTGTGGGTATGCATGTGCACATGTGTATATGCTTGTATGCATGTGTATGTGTGCACATGTGTGTGTGCTCATTCATGTGTTGGAGAAGGCAGAGGAAAGAATAGTATGTATTCAGAGAAGCAGAATTGCTGTCCATGTAGATCCTGAATCTAGACCCTAGGATTGGGGCTCCTGAGCACATATAAGACCCTCCTTAGAATTTCACATGGGCCAGGCAGGGAGAGCTTACCAGCACAGAAACTGAGCTCATCTGTATGACTTTCTGGGTTCCAGAGGCTTGGAGATATTAGGGCTACCATTTATATGCCTCCAGGGCTCTGGGGGTGGGGACACTCAGGAAAGTACTTACTTTGCAAGTTCAAAGATTTGAGCGTGATTTCTAGGACCTACATTAAAACCCTAGGTATGGGGGCACGTGCTTGTAATCTCAACACAGGGAGGCAGCGACAAGAGGATCCCTGGGGCTTGCCAGTCAGCCAGTCTTACTAGCCGAGTCTAATTGGTAATCTCTAGGTCAAGGAGGTGATCCTGAAGGAGGTAGACAGCCGCCCGGAGGACAGTACCTGAGGTCACCCTCTGGCTCCAGGCATGCGCCCACATCTACACAAACATAGACACAGAGAGAATTGAAACAGCCCCCAGAATATCAAAGCAGCTCCGTCCTTTGAACTGAATCCAGTCTGATTATTCACAGGCAATTGAGCAACTTTGAACAGCCACGGTTTTCCAAGCGTCTTCCAGGTCTCGCTCAGTTTGGCAGTGACAACCGTGTGAGGGCGGCGCGAGGGTTTTAAAGACAGATGTGTCATGTGTACAGTAAGAAGTCTTAGCTTTCAAAACTCGAGATGGAAAAATTACAGAGTGAACCTAGCAGGGGGTCGAGTTCATAAACACTCGAGTTCTTCAGTGGAAGATGTAAACCCTTAATCATGACTTTCCAAACTCCCGGGAGGCCGACTCAGAAGAATGACAAATCCAACAGGCACCTGTTAAGAATCTCCTGAAGTTTCCCTGGGTCTCTGGTAGCCCAGGCTGTCCTTGAACTCACTGTGTAGCTGAGAACGACTCTGAATTTCCTGACCCTACTTTCCAGGGTTTCCAGGATTATATATAGGCTGTGTTACCATGACAACCTAAATAGACTTAAAAAAAAAAAGTCAGTAACCGCAACTTGACAAATATTTGGAAATTTGTTTGTAAACCATTAGCTGTCGTCGTTACATAACATTTAATGGTTAATATATCTCAAAACTGCGCATGCTGTTTGCATTTGGACTCATTCCGAGACAGGGTCCTGCCGTGCAGCTCAGTACTCTGAAGTCACAATCCTCCTGTTGTAGCTTCCCAGGTGCAGGGATTACTGGTCTGCACCACCTTACCCAACTATACATTGTCCTCTGATTACTTTTAAGTACTTTTATTGTTTGAGTGCGTGTGGGTGTTCACACACATGTGCACAGGCTCAAATGACTACAAATGCTGCAGTAGAATGGAGCTCAGTCATCAGGCTTGTGATGACTTGACCTTCCCCCCACTGACCCACTGACTCACTGACCCACTGACCCATCTCTCTGACCCTATATTGTTCTTTGCACGCAGTGCCTGCTTACCTCAATAATGAAGCTTTTGTTTTTTATTAAACGTTACTGCGCCAACAGTAACAGAGGAATTGGCAGTGGATGCAGTTTGGTGACACTGTACTTGCCTACCACGCCCCATGTCACCAAGTATGACTCTCCAACTCCACCCAGTTGACGCTGACTTTCTGTGCTGTTTATAGGAGCGACGAAAATTTGGACCCTTGGGATGGAACATTCCCTATGAATTCAATTCTGCCGACTTCTCGGCCAGCGTTCAATTCATCCAGAACCACCTCGATGAGTGCGATATTAAAAAGGTAAGTGAGATTGTGGTTTTTTTTTTTTTTAATTTGTTTGCTTGCTCTCTAGTTTTTCTCAACAGCCCATGGCATGGAGGGAGCTAGCTGTCTCCCTGGGAACCTCTTTCTGAAGGACGGGTAATCTAATTAGTGGCTCTACTCAGTCTCTCTTCCCCTAACCAACACACTCACAGTTTGCTCCCATCCACCGAAGGTGTCTGTCAGTGTAACAATGGCACTCTGTGCTGCAAAATACAATCACATCCCCAGTGCTGGCCCCGGGTGTCACAGGGCCCCATGGGAAGAGAGAATATCAGTCAGGGTTACCTTCTTTGATCTTCCATTCCATAAAAGAGAGACAGTGTCTGCTAGTCAAAAAGGCAATTCATTTTTCCCATCCTTCACCATTTGAAAAAGGATTTATGCATTTACTTATGCATGTGTGTACCTGAGTGTGTGTAGCATACCATGTGTGTGCAGTGCCCTTGGATGCCAGAAGAGGGCGTCGGGTCTCCTGGACCTGGAATTACAGATGGTTGAACTACCTTGTGGGTGCTGGGATCCAAACCCCATCTTCTGCAAGAGCATCAAGTGCTGTGCTTTCTCTCCAGCCTCCCAGCCCTCTATGTGTGTGTATGTGTGTGTGTGTGTGTGTGTGTGTGTGTGTGTGTGTGTGTGTGTATGCACGTGCATGCGTGCGTGCGTGTGTGTGAAGTGTTAGAGATTGAACCTAGGGCTTCACATATGCTCAACAAGTGCTATATCCCTGAAATGCATTCCCAATCATGAAGGCATTTCTTTTAATTTATTACATTTATGTTGTTGTAAAATTATAAAAAGGGACTATCTTTTCCCCGCACCAGAATTGGCACCGCAGTACCCAAAGATACCTGGTAGATATCTTGCCAAAAAACACCAATTCCGTGGCAGCCCAGTGTCTCTGCCACCACACACTCCCCCAAATTCAATTCTCCACAAGAAAGAACACACCACACAATAACCTCCGATCCCACTGATAAGATATAATCGCCCACCTAAACATACAAACCCTGTACACATCCATCCCTTAAGAACATTCATAACAACCTGTAAATACACAGAGTAGAATCTTAAAGTCAGCTTCCTTGTTTTCTCGACAACTTCTCTCCAGTTTCTTCCTCTTTCCCGTCCTTTCCGTTCCAGTCTCCTCCTCTTCCCTCAGACATTTCTCCCACCCATTCTTCCTTCTCGTCCAATGACAGGCCTTGTTCTATCTTGTACCTGCCTCACCTGTATGACATCATCCCACATTTCATATGACATCATCCCACATTTCACCCTTTTTGTCTAATTAAAAAAAAAAACTTTCTCTCAAATATAAGCTGAGCACAACTATTATCATTTTGTAATTAAAAGCATAAAATATACCTAACACCCAGTCCAACACTGTATCAGTTAAACAGAACACTTAGTTCTCCATTCCAGCTTAAGAAAGACTTAAAATCTATGTTATACTATCTATCTGATATACTATCTGATTAACTATCTAATGAAATATGTATTTTCAGAGTTAAACAGCCTGATAGGCTATAAGACTATAATCAGTCTTCAACCCCATCAGAAATCTGAGAACAATTAATATTACCTGAAAATATGAGAAGCATAAAACATAGCTTCCAAGCTTAGCCAATGTATAGAGACCGCTGATCACCTGGACAGTCCCCTATTCCTCAAAATGACGGAGCATCAGTCTTGAGCCTTCTGGCCCAGGATCATCTGACAGAACTTTGTAATGCAGATTTTTGAAGGGCTGATCACCCTGTCTTGGCAGAGCTTATCCGTCAACTATTCTGCATAATTTGTCCTTTTCTGGACAGTATTTTGTCTGTAGATGAATTGAAGCAATTTTTGCCTAGCAGCTGCCTCACCACAATTGGAGCAACTCCACTGATGCTCAATATTCTTCTTAGAATCCAAGCAGATATGTCTCAACAAAAGATTGATAACTTTTAATATCATTTTATGGATTTCTGACATTTTTAAAACATCTATCTATATAAAGTAATCTGGACTGTTGTCTTTATATCTTTTTAAATTTTTTTATTGATTTTTATTTATATGAGTACACTGTAGCTGTCTTCAGACACACCAGAAGAGGGCATCAGATCCCATTACAGATGGTTGTGAGCCACCATGTGGTTGCTGGGAATTGAACTCAGGACCTATATCTTAAATATCATCTTGAAAGTACTCTTGCAAACTCAGAGCCATGAATTTGCTATTTGGCCCTTAACTCACATGTGTAATCAACTCAGAAGTTTGTAGTGGCATCTATAGAAGGACTGCCTCTAAACCTTGTATTTTTAAACTTTTTAAACAAATGAATATGATTTGATTTTAGCTTAGTTACCAAATGAGATCATGACTGTACAACTCAACCTGGCTAATTCTTCCCTGTTAAATTTCAACCATTTCTACATTTCTCATAAAACAGCCTTAGAATAACCACTTTCAGCCTTCCAAAGCATTTATTTATTAGTTTGTTTAGTGTGTGTGTGTCTGCACATGTATGTTTGTCTGTGATGCATGTGTGTGAGTGCAGCCACTCAACGTACCTTGGCGCACATATGGAGGCTGGAGGCCAACTTTCAAGAAGTGGCTCCCTCTTTTTAGCTTGTGGGTCCTGGGGTTGGGACTCGGGTCTTCAAGCTCGGATACCAAGTGGTTTTACATGCTGAGCCCCAAGAGCCTACTTCATTATTTAAATGTTAAATCCAGCATATAAATAGCAACTAAAAAACTTACTTGTTGGTAATATCGTGGATTGAACTTATGGCTTTGCACATGCTAGACAAGTTCTCTACCACCAAGCCACACGTCAGCCCCAGAGGTCACTTCTAGTAAAGGTTACTAATCAACATGGTGTAGACTTCCCAATCTCCAAGGTGCTTACCTGTGCAGGGCATCATTTACACCTCCACCATCGTGAGGCTGACATAGCAGGTGTCGTCATTATGCCCATTTAAATGACGGCCACAGAGTTGGGAGTGCAAACTCAGTTGTCTCTGCCCTTGAAGGCTACGAAGGGAAATCTGAGTTTTCCAGCCAGTCAGCGAGCCTTGTGACTGGTTTCCTCTTCCATAAAGTAGTTGTAGCCTCTTTGAGGCACAGATGAACTAGTATTTATAAAAGCGTAGTGCGCGGTGCGGAATAGAGGCTCAGTGGAGACCACCCTGTCCCTCTATCCCTGCCCACAGCAGGCCTTCCAGAACTACAGTCACTGCGGGTAAGCCATGATGAGTGTTCACAAGTCTAGGACCAATCATTTCCTCCTAAAATGACTAAAGGATAGTAAATTAAAGCCGTGGCAGTATGATGAAAAAATTATATTGTGTGGGTTCATATTCTGCAGCCACTTATCTTGTCAGTATATACAAATGATAGGTACCTTGAAATGGTTGCTTTAAAAAGGCAACCAAGCTGAAAAGATAAAAGTTTAACCAATAAGTAAATAAAAGTAAGACCCAAATATCCGTAAGCATCCTCACTTTGATTTTGCTCCAAATATACTGGTTTTTTTTTTTAAATAGCTATGAATAGAGGAATTATAAGATTGCTAAGAAATGAATGACTATTTCGAAGAGGTTTTAGCCTAAAAAAATGAGACAGCGCAGGATTGCATCGTGGAAAAGTCTGGGGAATAAATACTTTCCTATTTGTTCTCTTACTGAAGCTGGGGAAATCTATTGCTAGGAGAGAACATTAAAGTTCCCCATACTTGATTTTGCCCCTTTCATCATTAGGCATCACTTTCTGCCCCATCTGCAACCGTGTGGCACTTACCATAATGAGAATCACAGGTGATTACGATCACAGAGAGAAAAAAAATACTGTTTCGGTTCCTTTTAATTGACTAACACTTAATATTGTAGATTTCTCCTTGGCGGACAAACAGGGTCAGCTCCCACCCTCATGGTAGTGAGTTATTCCTGTGAGGTTAAGAGTAATTTCTCACATGGCAGGGACCTATGGTGGAAACCTGCTTGCTGGCTCACTCACAGGTTCATGCTCAACTGGCTTCCTTACAGAGCCTAGGGGCCCCTGCATAGGGAATGGCGCCGCCTGTAGTGGTCCCTCATAGAAATGCTTACCAACCAACCTGATAAAGACATACTAAACTGAGACCTTTTTCCTCAGCTGCTTCCAGCCTGGGTCAGGTTGACAGCTAATGCTAACGGGGATGACAGCCCAGCTGGCATTCCCTTTTCCAGAACTTTCCCCACAGAGACCGCCCCCCCTCCACCTTGTTTCTAATGCAGGGCGTGTCATGGAGTACGGTTCGGTACATGATCGGAGAAGTGCAGTACGGTGGCAGAGTGACAGACGACTTCGACAAGCGGCTGCTTAACTGCTTTGCCCGGGTAAGTCAGTCTGGGGGAGGAGAATGCATGAAGATGTACTTCACTGTGCTTTCCATTATAAAAAAAATAGGGTACCGTATCTTTAATTACATACGTGTGCATATGGCTATGTGCATGTGAATGTGGGTACCCGTGAAAGGCCAGAAGCGGATGTCACATGCCCTGGAGTGGGAGTTATAGAGTTGTGTGTGTGTGTGTGTGTGTGAGTGTACTGGAAACCAAACCCCAGGCCTCTGAAGGAGCAAGAAGTGTGCTTCACCATTGAGCCATCATCTCCCCATCTGAAGAATACTTTTCCAATGGGCATAAACCATCTCCCCATCTGAGGACTACTTTTTTGTTTACAATGGGCAAAGCAAGGCTGGGAGATGACAGAGGAACAAAACTAGCCAAGAATCCCTTCTTTCTCCCATGGTGCCCTCACAGCCCATAACAAACCAGCCACCATCCATCCTGAGGTTTCCGACTGCCCATCTCCCTACTGCCCTTAGGTCACGTTCTCAGTTCTCCAGAGCCTGTCAGGAAGACACTGGTCATCTCTCTGTACCTCTTCCTCATGAGTGCAATACAGAGCACCACCCCAGAACTAAAAATGATTGCTGGGGGAACACACATACTGTAATTCCATATTCTTTTCTATTAGAATAAACTGATGGTGGAAGGGATGCTAGGGGTTCCCTCCCTTTCCCCCCAAAATAAAAAATAAAGTCCACATAATGCCCACGGGTAGATATTTTCTAGAGGACATTATTCATTAGCAGTGACGACTCTACCAGGAAGGATAATATAAATCCACCCCTGCTGGACACAAACTCTTCCTAAATCTCTTTATGCGTTAAGGAAACAATACGCTGCATTTACCTACGTGGCGAAAATCAGATACGTGAATAATTTACAGTTATTGAATTCTTTTATAATTTAGAAACTCTGTCAGCAACTTTGCTTCTGCAAATTTTCTCTTGTCTACTCATCCTCCTTCCTGCCTTTCTCTCTCTCCTCTTCCTGCTCTTCCTCCTCTATTTCTTTGTGGCATAACTTAATTAAAATCACAACAAAGCTATCTCTTTGGAGCTCATCTTTTCTAAAGAGAGACAGAAAGGGGGTTGGATCTGGGGGGAGGAGAGGGGAGGAGTAGAAGGAAGGGAAGCTATAATTGGGATTTATGGTGGGAAACAAAATCTATCTGAAAGAGAGAGAGAGAGAGAGAGAGAGAGAGAGAGAGAGAGAGAGAGAGAACGAACAATCACACCAAAAACATACAAACGGCTGGAATAATTTGCCAAACTGGAGGTTGACCAGATACCCGATTTTTAAAATTTAATTAAATTAATTAATTAATTTTTGCTTTAAATCTTTTCTGTTAAGTTGCACATGACAAATAGTGAGTTCTGGCAGGGATATATAAAGGTAGGAACACTAGTGCTAGGAAATTAATTAGACACAGACCTCCCAGAGGTCAACCTGGTGCTACTGGCTGAAATCCAGCAAAACAGACGTCAGAACATTTCAAGAAAGGGACCACAGATGCGTAAGCACCAAACCGTTCACAGTAACATTGTGTGTCGGAGGTGAAGGCAACCACCACAGGCTGGCCTTTCTGGAAAGAGACTCTGAGGTGGACCTCTCTGTTCAGGTTTCCCATCCCTTCCCCAGGCTCCCCTACGACCTCAGCGAAGGCAGCTCTCATCTGCCCGGGCAGTGCCTGGGGAGAGTCTGTACCTCGAGTCCACAGTAGCCAGTGCCCTCTCCTGCCAGAGGGCTGAAGGTCTGGGCTCTGAGGGAGGATGAGATGGTGTCTCGCGGCATCCTAAGACACTGAGGTGCCGTCACTCAGCATGGTGGCTCTTAATTGCTCAACCTTGTGAGGCACAAGCCAACAGCTCTCGTCTTCTCAGCCCCGTGACGCGACTGCCCGCCTTCCAGACCAGAATCCTGCTCCCGAGTTCGAGTGCCAGACGCGTTCTCAGAATAAATATTATCCACAGCATAGTTTGAGGTGTTGGGGGGCAGCTTCTGTATCCATCACGGGGAAAAGACCACTCGCCGACGGTGTATAACACAGAAGAAACGGTCTACTCGACATCCTGCATAGACCGTGAAAGTGTTTGTTCAGTGAAGCCGGGGGGAGGGGGTGTAAACTGGGGTCTACAGAGTAAGCCGTGTACATTTCACAGGGAGAAATGCATATCCGAGGACAGGCGGAAGTACAGTTAAGTAGCCACAGGAAGGAGGAGAGTGTAGGTGATGTCAGAGCTGAGTGAAGGAACCGTGAAATAATAGGGAGGTTAATGTGTAAAAATAATAAACGTTACACACTGAAATCCGAAGAAAACATATGTCTTAGTAAGTAGCCTGGTTTTCTTTTTTTTAAATAATTGTAAAAGTACCTAAAATTGGAGGATTTTAAAGACTTATTCTCATATTTTAAAATTATGTGTATTTAAGGGTATGGAGGGACGGCTCAGTGGTTAGGAGCACTTGGTCCTAGACTTGTTGCTCCTACAGAGGTCCCAGGGCTTCTTTCCCAGTGTCCATGTGGTGGGTCACAACCGTCCCTCACCCCAGGCCCAAGGGATCTTCTAACCTCTTCTGACCTCCATGGACATACATAAGGTGGAGGATCCCTTGGAGGTCAAAAGAGGGAGTTAGGTCCCCAGGAACTGGCACTAAAGACTGTTGGGGGCGATGTCATGGGTGCTGAGAACAAAGGTACCAAGTGTTCTTTGCAGTTGGTCCGTATCTCCAGCCCCTTATTTTCCCTGTTAAGTGTGTGTGTGTGTGTGTGTGTGTGTGTGTGTGTGTGTGTGTGCATGCGTGCATTGTATGCATTGGAGTGCAGTGACCAAGGAGCACCTTTTTTTTTTTTTTGGTATGTATATTTTTATTTTATTTTATATTTTTTATTGGTTATTTCTTTATTTACATTTCAAATATTATTCCCTTTTCCCAGTTTCCTGTCTATAAGCCCCCTATTCCCTCCACCTCCCCTTCTTCTTCTATAAGGGTGTTTCCCCTCCCCCATCCATCCTCCCCCCCCCTTGCCACTGCCCCCGACATTCCCTTACACTGGGGCTCCAACCTTGGCAGGACCAAGGGCTTCTCTTTCCACTGGTGCCCCAACAAGGCCATCCTCTGCTACATATGTAGTTGGAGCCCAGGTCAGTCCATGTATAGTCTTTTGTTAGTGGTTTAGTCCCTGGGAGCTCTGCTTGGTTGGCACTATTGTTCTTATGGAGGTTGCAAACCCCTTCAGCTCTTTCAATCCTTTCTTTAATTCTTTCAACGGGGGTCTCTTTCTCAGTTCAGTGGTTTGCTGCTGGCATTCACCTCTGTATTTGACATGCTCTGGCTGGGTCTCTCAGGAGAGAGCTATATCTGGTTCCTGTCAGCCTGCACTTCTTAGCTTCATCCATCTTATCTGGTTTTGGTGGCTGTAGCTATATGGTCCACATGTGGGGCAGGCTCTGAATGGCCGTTCCTTCAGTCTCTGCTCCAAACTTTGCCTCCCTCCCTCCTATGGATATTTTTGCAAGGAGCACCTTTTTTTTTTTTTTTTTTTTTGGGGCTGGGGCCCGAACCCAGGACCTTGCGCTTCCTAGGCAAGCGCTCTACCACTGAGCCAAATCCCCAACCCCAACAAGGACCATCATGGACTCCCTCCCTCCCTCCGGGACTTTAAGCCGAAGCAAACCCTTTCTTCCCTAAGTTGCTTTTGGTCAGGGCACTTCGTCATAACAACCCCAAAAAGAGACTAATAGAATAATTCCATGTAGAGCCCATACCTTTTATACTCTTCCACTCCTGGCGAACCTCAGTGGGACATATATAAATAAAGTAATGGGGAACCACGGGACTGAGTCTCATTTTGCTTCTGTGCCTAAATGTGCCATTCAGGCCACTTGGTGCTGTCATTTGTTAGGTGACAAATGTGCTGTGGACCGGAAGCTCCCATCCCGGCATATGTTCCTGCGACCTAAGCCACCCACATCACTAAAGGGCGCATTTGTCTTCGGGACGGCTGTAAACGCACAGCACCATCTTCTTTAATAACTTGAAATTGCTCCCCTATTCTTAGATTAAACTCTACTCAGCACCCCATGCCCAGTCATCTGTCACGGGACCCTCCTCGCTTTCCCTTCCGTCTCCCTCCCACAATATGATATTTATTCTAGGCTTCACAGCATCCGTCAGCCTCCCCCCTCATACTTTGGTGTCCATTATTCTGTGTTTCTGCTAGCATGGCCTCCCAAGTCAAGTGTGCCTGACCCAATACGTGAAATAAATTAATTAATTAACAAATAAAAATCAATCAATAATCAATCCTCTCCTTGCAGACCTCTCTCCAAAAAAAAAAAAAACAAACCCAAAAAACCTCTTCCTTGATAAGTCCTTACCTGACATCCACCTGCCTATCTTTCCTGCTGTCTTTTTTTCATATTTACTTGTTTATTTAATGTATATAAGTATGCTAATACTGACACACCAGAAGAGGCCATCAGATCCCATTACAGACGGTTGTGAGCCACCATGTGGTTGCTGGGATTTGAACTCAGGACCTCCAGAAGAGTAGTCAGTGCTCCTAACCACTGAGCCATCCCTCCAGCCCCTTTCCTGCTGTCGTAAGCCTTCCGTGCACTTTGCTTATTTTTATGTCCTCCTGGCTCTCACCTCAGTGCCCCTCGCAGTAGAGTGGTTATTTCATAACTGGCTTGTCCCTCTGCTGGGTCACAAGTTCCTTGGATGAAAGGACTGTGTGTCTCTCCCCTTCTCGTTCTGTTCTGGTTCTGAGCTCTGTACCACACACACACACACACACACACACACACACACACACACACACACACACACACACACACACACACACACACACGCATGCACACAGGAACTGAATAGAGTAGCAGACAGAGCCATGTAGAAAAACCAGGACACGGTATTTCAGAATAATGGCTGGATCTAAAAAGAGCTGCAGACAGAGATGGAGGGATGCTGTCAGGAACAGTGGGGACTGAATGGGCAAGGCTCGGTCCTGTATCCTCTGCCCTACCTTGCTTCCATCCCGGTCCTGTCAACTTCCTTCCTTACTAGGAAAATCACCCCATTAGACACCGAGGTTGTCGCCTCAAACCAGCCCAGGCATTCAATGACTTTCCCCACCTTTTCAAAAGAAGACTGTTCCCACCAGCTGTATACTTGTTCTCTCGCCACGTTTTGTTACAGACGAGAAAAAGGTGTCTTCAGGCTAACAGCAATGGAGGTTGGGCAGCAGATACATTTGTTTCTTATGGCTAGGGACAGAACTTAATTAACAAAGGAAGCCCTGGGTGGGAGGGGGGCAGGTGCTGTGGAGTTTCTGTGGCGGAGTTGTTGGTGCGTAAGTACCTGTGAGTGAAACTGTAGACACAACCGGGAAGAAGAGCCTCGCCCAGGGAGAGGTGGGGGTCGTGAGGATGCTCAGGGGCCCCACGCCTGCATGGACCTGTGTGTGACCTGACTTGCATGATCTTGAACCTCCGCCCCTCCTCACTCTACCTCCCAAGTGCGGGGTTTGCAAGAATACACAGCCACACCTAGTATAAGCACTAGATAGAACCCAGGGCTCTGTGCACCCTATGCGAGGACTCTACCAACTGAACCACGTCCCATCCCCCAACTCCCTCTACTGCTTTCTTGGTCAGTGCTGAGGATTGAACTCAGAGCTTCCAGGAGGCCAAACGAGTGCCCAGCCACCCAGCCCACCTCTAGCCCTGCTCCAGCCTCCACACTTTGGCTGGATCTAATCTCGGGTGCCAAGCACAGCCCTGCCTATTATTTCTGTGTGGCCTCTCCTTTGTGGATTATCTCTTTTCTTCCTATATGTGATAATTATTCCGTTGATAAGTTTTGTTAAGACGCTTTCAAAGCCAACAGTTAAAAAAAAAAAAAAAAGAGAGAGAGAGAAACCCTATTAAAATGGAAATAAGCCCCCTCTTTCTAATCTTGGTTCTTTTCATCAATTTTCTTTTATTTTCTCCCTCCACACAGGTCTGGTTCAGTGAGAAGATGTTTGAGCCCTCGTTCTGTTTTTACACCGGCTATAAAATCCCCGTGTGCAAAACCCTGGACCAGTATTTCGAGTACATCCAGTCTCTGCCATCCCTAGATAACCCTGAAGTCTTTGGGCTCCACCCTAACGCTGACATCACGTAAGTCCTTGGCGTTTCTGCTTTCTTTCGTCCGTTCTTTCTTCCTTCCTTTTTTAAATTTGAAGGTGTCATTTGTAACTCAGCCTGGCAAAGACTACGCATTTCATTTTCTCCCTTAATCTCTCTCCTTTCCTTCCCTTTTATTTTACTGTGAAAAATAGCGTTCCTTCCTGTCTCCCAATTACAACTCTGTGACACCTCAGCCTGCCCTCCACTCACTAAATCCCCAAGGTCTGGCATTTATGACAACACAAAGGCTGTAATTTATGCCCTGATGACTTCTCCGTCCTGTCATAAAACCAGTTATGTTTTTATTTTAATCGATGCTCTCCATTGATAGTCCTCTCCCAGCTCCTCATCTCTTCCTCCAAACATCCATTGAAGAGACACCACTTGAGAGCAGAGAGATGACTCAGCAGTTAAGAGCGCTCGCTGTGCTTATAGAGGTCCCAAGTTCAAGTCCTAGTACCATGCCCGGTGGCTCACAACCACCTTTTACATCAGCTGCAGGGGATCTGTCGCCCTCTGCTGGCCTCCTTGGGCAGGTGCACTCATGTGTCCCCCACCTACCCACACATGTGCACACATAATTAAAAAGCATCTAAATATAAATTCTAACATGTGATATATAATATAATATATGGTATGTAATGTATAATTTTATATAATATATTATATATTATATATAATTTTATATAATATATATAATTTTATATATATAATAAATATATATAATAAGCAGGGTCTGAAAGGGCAAAGCACATAGAGTCCTGTCTCTTATGATGGCCCACCTCTTCTCATGCTTGCTACAACTTCATGACCATGAGCCCCTCAGCACATACCCCTCAGCTCCATGTAAGGTCCCCAGTCCCACAAAGGCATAGAAATGCCCACCAATCCCCAGCCCCTTCTCTAGCTGCCTTCCAGATGAAGTTTATCTTTGGAGAACCCTCCACCAAAAAGGATCACCCCGTTCTATCTGCTGACTCAGCCCCAGCTGAGTCCCTCCACTGCAAGGCGTCGTCTCTTGCCGTCCACTGCTAGCTAGGAGGAGGGGCACGTCTGTCTGTCTCTCTCCCAGCCCTTCAGCCATGGCTGTGAATTTAATAACTGTCATCAGACACGGGCACTGCCCAGTCCTTACAGCGTTATTTCGTCCTCTGACCCAGACAAAGCATGGCCTTTGCACGACGTGAGACTTTGTGCCCACACTGGGTCCATCTCTGTACCCTCTAATCCAGCCCCATGACACTTTTCACTTTGAGAGAAGCTGTCCCAAGCCTTGAACAGTTAATGCTCATTGCAGACCCTGCGTCAGAACACGATAGCTCTTCTCTGTCGCCCCCGGGCCACTGCTTTGAGAGGCTCCATTCAGTGAGCTGAAATGCATGCTCAGGGGGTGAAACAATTTAAAAAAAAAAAAAAAAAAAAGCCACACTGGGGATCAGCTTGAGAACAAACAGCGAGAGAGGGGGCATGAAGAAGTGGTTTTGCTTGATCTGAGGCCGTTAAAACGTGAGTTAGACTACATAGTTCCTCTGCTCAGAATCCTCCTGAGGTCCTGCCTCACCTTGGGTCAAGGTCAAGGTGTCCTACATACCCAGACCTCCCGTCCTGCCTCCCCCCTCCCCCCATCCCTTCTTCCAGCTCTGCACTAGCTCTCTTTAACTTCCTTTTACTCAAACCACAGGACTCCACGCTCCCACTTCCTGGAACATGCCCCCACCCTGAAATATCACCTTTTTACCTCTTCCGGGCCCTTGCTTAAGGGTCACTCACCCTAAGTGCAGATGCTGTCCCCCTTTCAAGCCTCACCTCAGACCCTAACCCCCTGACTGATTTTTCTTGTATGTATCACAGGCACACTCTGCTTTCATTGTTTGTTTGCTTCTATTGGCCGGCCACCGGTTAAAAGTGTAAACCCCGGGGTTGGGGAGTTAGCTCAGGGGTGGAGCGCTTGCCTAGCAAGCGCAAGGCCCTGGGTTCGGTCCCCAGCTCTGAAAAAAAAAAAAAAAAAAAAATGTAAATCCCACTGCATCCAGAAGCTGTGTCCGTTCTCCCTGCTGTACCTTCGTGTCCAGCAAACTTTGGTTTGGCTGAATCAGTAATGCTAAGCCCTTCTAGACTCTCAATGAGTGGGGCTAATTCATAGAATGTGATGGTTTCCCACGGGTGGGAAGAAAAGCAGTGGACAAAACGCCGTGCAGTTGTTATGTAATAAAAGATACCACTATGTGGGCCAGAGAGGCAGCTCTGATAAATACCGTCCTAGCGTGCACACCCTTCTGGGTTCGATCTCCAGTTTTGGAAAAATTATTTTTTTAGGCAGGGCTTCACTCATTTCTGGCTGACCTTGAACTTGCTCTGTAATCCGATCCTTTTACCTCCGTCTCCCAAGGGTTGCGATTACAGCCACATACCACCACGTACCAGCCAATGAAGGACTGACCGTGTTCTGGGATCATAAGCCCTTTCCTCCCTTGAATGGTTTCTGCTCAAGGTGTTTCATCATAGCATAGAAATGAAATCCATACAGATAGTCTTTTTTATTTCGAGTGAGTTTGTCTGTACCTGAGTGTTATTGACGTATAACTCATCTACTCTTCTCCGGTGGCAATTTCTTGTTTTTAAGACTTAATTTTATACACACACACACACACACACACACACACACACACACACACACAATTCCCGCCTTTCATCTGTGACCCACATTGCAAATGTCGTGTCCTGTTTCCTCATTTGGTTCTGCGCCTGCTTCCGAAGGTAGAAGTGTCGCTTGTCGTTTGGCTTCACTGTTGTTTCCTGCGATCACAGGATGGACCGTGCCGCTGCTGCAGCTGGGTCTACAGCAATGGCAGCGTGGTCTCTTCTCATACGCTATTCAAAGTGAACAAACCCCCTTTCTAGTGTTTGCCTGGTGGTGTGTTTCACATCCAACTCATTCCGTCGTTAGGATTTTCGAGATGTATAGGCACGAACGAGACCTCATCCTTTTTCCAAACGGCAGTCTACTTATCCATAGTCATTGATTTGAGATGCTCCCCTAGCCGTGGACAGAATTTTGGTAGGTGTGTGAGCCCATGTCCAGGCTGCCTGTGCTCTAACAGTCTAAAGACCCCCAAGTTTTGTTATTCCGTCAGGTCGCCTTATTGCATGCCCCTACTCTGGGGTTTTCCCCAGCCCTCCTTGCATTTTCTTTATCATTGCAAACAAATGCTGGCTCCTGAATTTCATCCAGTACCTCTTGATATTGGTAGAACGCACTACACAGTTCTCCCCCGAATTGCTAAACAATACATAATGGATTTTCTCTAATCCAAATTAATCCATTTAGTCTTGAAATTTATCACCGCTCTTTCCTGGTCTTTTCTTATTCTTTTCATATGGGCAGACTGTCAACAGTTCACTGGGAAGATATTTGCACCGAGGCTCATAAATAATATTGTTCCAGAGCTTTGTGTGTGTGCATGCGTGTGAGAGAGTGTGTGTGTGTGAGTGTGTTTATTGTTAATCTTCCTCCATAAAATATTAGGTATTTCCTGATCCCTCAAATGATTTATGTGCTTGAAATTTGAGTTGAGTTCTTCTGTGAAGCCAACAGTTCCTCAGTGTGGGCTGCCCCTGTGCTGTGCTGCCTCAGTGTGGGCTGCCCCGGGGCAGGCTGCCTCCGCGTGTGGTGCAGTGCTGACTGGGTTGATCTGGGGCAGACCTTGCTCGCCAGGGCCCACTACCTGTCTGCACCGGGAGCTGAAAGGGGAAGATTAAAGTCTCGCCAGTCTTTTATATGCATTCTCTCAGATAACTCAAGCCCCCAAATGGACCCATGACCCCCTTGACACTTCCTACTGCCACCTCTTCTCTTCATGGGTGGTTTCCAGGACGTTTAGAGCACAATGGAATCTATTTGCCACCTCCCCAACCTTCAGTAGAGCAATCTTACCTATAGCATACCCAGTAGAACAACCTTATCTAGAGCAGCCCCAGTAGAGCAACCTTATCTAGAGCATCCTCAGTAGAGCAACCTTATCTAGAGCATCCTCAGTAGAGCAACCTTATCTAGAGCAGCCTCAGTAGAGCAACCTTATCTAGAGCAGCCTCAGTAGAGCAACCTTATCTAGAGCACCCTTCATAGAGCAACCTTATCTAGAGCAGCCTCAGTAGAGCAACCTTATCTAGAGCATCCTCAGTAGATCCACCTTATCTAGAGAATCCTCAGTAGAGCAACCTTATCTAGAGCACCCTTCATAGAGCAACCTTATCTAGAGCAGTTCCAATACAGCAACCTTATCTAGAACCTCATACGACATGTTAAAAACCCAGCCCCCAAACCCAGGGATATGTGGATACAGGCCTAAATCAGGGATGGTGGCAGGTGGGGCAAAGTGACAGGGCACATTATAAACCAGATATGACAGGATTCCTTGAGCCTATTGCCAAGGCCTAGAGCATTCATCTATAGCTTATGTCCACCCATTGTTGCTCATGGGTGGCAGAGAAGGTGCGGGAAGCCATCTGGCAGGCTCGTTATAGGAAGCCCAAACTAGCACCTCCCAAAAATTGTGCCAAGATCTTCAATATTTTCTTTTCTTTTTCTTTTTGGTTCTTTTTTTCGGAGCTGGGGACCGAACCCAGGGCCTTGCGCTTCCTAGGCAAGCTCTCTACCACTGAGCTAAATCCCCAACCCCTCTTCAATATTTTCTTATGCTCAGAGAGAACTAGTTGAGAGCCCCAAGTCTCCCCCACTGATGGGCAACTCTTTCCACTGGAGATGCCTGTCAGCCCTTGGGACCTGGTCATTTAGCTCCTCTGATCTGGCTGAGTTCCCATCTTCCCATTTGGTTTCCACTTGGGGTTCTCCCTTCCTGAGTCTCCTCTCGCCTGCTCTTCATGCTCTGTTTCCAGTTCCTGCCGCACCAGGCGACCGGCCAGCTGTATCCCGCAGCTCTGTGTCTGGAAAGTTGCTGGGTGAGCTTGGTTTTCGGGTTTAATTCTTCTTTCCCCCTAGGCCCTGAAATATCTGGCGACTAGAATCCTATCCCCAAATGATCCTGCTTTTAAAATCCTCTTAATGTTTTGTTTTCTCAGAGGCTCCTGCCTCCTGCTCCCTTATTGTCCCCTAGTGGCCACCAGGAGGCAGTAAGCCATAAGGGACACATCTTCCAGGTACAACCTACCCTCTTTCTCTCACCCCAGTGAGTCTCAGTTCTCCAAGGGCTGTGTCAAATGTGTAGTCCAAGGCGCCCCTGCCATACCGGACCTGGGAGGATTCACGAATAAAAGTCCTCACGAGGGAAACTTAGAGCCTCATGGGGTAGGAGGGTGGGGTGTTAAGGTGACCGTTGAAGCCACAAGACAAGGACGCTACAAAGCAGTGGCTTAGTCGGGTGTGGATGCTCCCAGTCGGAGGAATTGCTGTGCCATTCAACTGCAATCCTGCTCCTGTGTAGTCCCACGGGTGTCATGGAGCATGGTGAAGAATCGCCCCCTGTTTATGAGGACCTGCCTCCTGAAGTTCACATCCATAAATCTCTAAGGGGCGAAGTCTGTAGAAGGGAATCCCAGGTCTTCCTCTTTGGCCTTTGTTTCAAAACACAAGAGTCTCTGAGGGTGGTGGTGGAGGGAGAACGCACCGAATTAAATGCTCTAAAATAAGTAAAATCTCTCCCACGAGGCCGGATATCTCGGTGACAGAGGCTATAAAAGTGTACAGCGTGTTCACATTTTATTATCCAGATTTATAAGGTACCAAAGACCCGGCAAATTCCTCTATCTTGTCGTCAAACGCAGTTATTTATTCTGTCCCTTTTTCTCATTAGCGGGTTATGCATATTTTTTTCTACCTCCCGAAATTTATCAAATGCCTCGTTACCACGTTTGTACTCATTTCTATGCAGGGCAAATATAAACCCGTCCCTCTTGGAATTAACTGGCAATTTTTGAGTTTTAGGTTGTTTTTAATTTTTATTTAAATTATGCTCGCTGACAGTTCATGTGCTGATCTGGAAATAACTGTGCACTGAAAGCTCCTTAGGTGGCTGATTGTTTATTTTATGAATAGTTTGAATAGTTTTTCTTTTTTTTTTTTTTTTTTTTTTTTTGCTATTTGTGACTTAACTCCCCTGAACCGCCAGGCCAAAGGCCAAATAGTGTCTTCTCACCTTCATCCCGAAGGAAATCTCCAAGTAACTCGGGACTCAAGTCGCCGGATTATGAGCCTTCATGCTTCATCTCGAAGCATCTGTGGAGACTGCTTTCCCCGAAAGCCCTGGGGATTCTGAGGCATGTAGAGGTATTTGCAATTATCCCTCAGAGCCAGCTGACGAGGCACTTGCCTTTCGCATCTTTGCAAACATAAAATCACAACGTAGAAAAGGACACGGGATCCGGACAGCCCTGGGATGCTAGGGAAGGGCTTTCCGCGTCTAATAAAACGGGAGAGGGAAGTGACCTGGGGAGCCTGCCTTGCTGTCAGTCAAAGCGGGTCAGTTTCTTCATGGTTCCCCACTAATACCGGAGTTTTGAAGGTTCTTCTTAGATAGCCTCATAAAAGAACAAAATCACCCACCATGAAAGTGATTTTTAGGGGAAATGTAGCAGAGGCAGCCGCTTCATATCCATCGGGATCCTCGCCCAGGGGCTTCTGCGAACTTGACCAGTGACGGTTCGCACAGCTAGCTAGCTCCCAGCTCTGAGCTGGCGTCCAGAGGGGATCCAAGGCTGGAGGCCAGCTGAGAGAGCTCCTAGGAGCCTTCAGATGTGGGCCATTCTACATTTCACTCATAGATGGTCCAGGCAGGTCAGAATGACCTTCTTAGCATGGAAATTTACTGTGGTTTTTCTATCTTTTGCATTAGAGGACCTGTGTTGGTGTTATAATTACAAAACAGCTCCCTCTGTCTTGAAATTCGACTCCCTGGCTCCCCTGAGTTCTGGAGGGATGATGTGTAAAGATGTTTGCAATCCATCCCTTGAATTTTAAAGCAAGGCAACAATCCAAGTTCTTTGAAAGCCACGGGAAATATGAGAAAGCTACAATAGCTCTGAGGGAGGAGAAAAACCCTATGGAAATGGGCTGTAAAAAACAGACATTTAAACAGCTAATGAACCAACGATCTCGATTCACCTTTCCGTGTCTGCGGACAGACGCACAGACACGTGTATTTATTTCTTTTTAGGTGGAGAAGTGTCAGGAAGTGGGAAGACTTGTAATAATAATGCTCTAAATGTTTACCACAAGAAGGGGCAGATAATTAAATTTTCCTGCCCTTTAAATATTGGAGAACCGTCTCCTTTGTATCTGAAGTTTAATAAGATTCCAACCAACTGGCTTTGGTTCAACAAACAAATATTTATTGAGAGCTCATCGTCTGGGCAGCCCGGGAACATAAAGATGAGGAAGACACAGTTCTCATCCTCTGAGCTCCTTGCCTATTAGGGAAACGGATGGATGGTAAATACGTAAGACAATCTGATAAACTCTAAAATCAGGTTACATATACAGTGCCACAGTGCATACAGGCAAACCCCAGTAAATCCCAATTTAGGGATCAAAGACAGCCGAAGACAAAGGTCGCATTCCAGTTGCACCCTAGAAGATGTACCGCTGTCCGCTTAGGGGTGGAGCGTGGGCGGAAGTGGCTTCATCATGGGAATACAGGGGAGAACATAGTGGACAGAAAGGACCAAGACACAGTGGCTGGAGCAGCCAGGGAGGGCTACAAAGTTTGGACTCGTTCTGCAGGGGATAGGGAGATGGAGAGATGGACCAACTGCTAAGAGGACATGCTGGTCTTTGTTGAGGACCCAAGTTTGGTTTCTGGTACCCCCCGTTGGGCAGTTTATAACCACCTACAGTTCCCACTCCAAGGGATCTGATGCCCTCCACTGACCCTACATACTCGTGCGCACGCACATGCAAACACAGACGCAAATAAACACAAATCACTGTGGAAACGGCAGGGATGAGAATGCACACGAATGTCGGAAACGATTGGGAAATAGATCAGGGAAGCCAAGAGCGCACAGGGAAGGCCATCGGGAAGCCGTATCTAGGATTCTAGATGGGCAAGAGTGAAGACATTGATGTTGCTGAAGGACATGGGACAAGGAACAATTCAGGAGCGTGTTCAGTGTAAGACACAGAGAGCACTAGGAGTGCAGGGGAAACATGCAGACGGGGTGTCGAGGAGAAAGCTGGGGGTTTAATACTACCCAGCCTGCCTGGTACTTAGCAGTGCTTTGTCAGGTGCCAGCCATGTGGCCTCTCTGTTTCTCTAAGAGTGATTCATCCGTGTCTTCTGTCTTGACTGCAGCTAGCCCCAGAGGGAGGTCAAGGACTCATGTGAATCACACCCAGACCCACATCTCTGAAACCTGGGTATCATGACTTGCAGCCATTAGACCCTGGTTCACTTACTTTCGTTGTCTCGTTAGCTGCTCAGATAGACTTTGTCCCCTCTGAATTATTTGTGGTTTTGTTAGACTTTATATGACTTTTAAACTTGGATTGTGACTCGTACCATTGTTACATGCCAAGAGAAGTCAGCACGCACACACACACACACACACACACACACACACACACACACACACACACACTGCACACATGAATACAAACAAGACATTTTGACTTTTGCTAACTCGTATTTTGAAATTCGTACATGCAAAGGGCCAGACAGAGGCGATCCCCAAACTACATGAGAGCTCTCACAATTCCCACACAGACAGAAAAGCTCAGTGTGTGAAACATGGCACTGCGTGAATTTCCTGTGGCTACTTCATGTAAGGTTGCATACGTGTCTGAATCCCCACATGTGATATTGCAGCTGCTCATCGTGTCAGATAGGAATGCTGGAGGCAGGGGCATGCCCTCCTTCAGCTCCATGCACGAGTGAGGTCAAACACGGGCTGCACAGGCTCCCCTGGCTCCCACAGAACACAGTTCCTTCACAAGTGCAAGGCAGGATAATGCTTTAGTAGCCCCTTAGATGTCTGACAGTCACAGCATTGGCTCCACAGAAGGATGTTTAATTCACACCTGGGCATACAGAGAGAAAATGGTGTCATTTTCTCGCCGTATGCTGAAGAGAAACATCAGCCGTCAGCCGAGGGCCTTTCTGGCTGGCGTGGTTTGTGAGGTACATTTCAGCGCCCTCAAAACATTCGTCACCAATTCATCCCTGACAAGTTCTTGGTACCACTAGAGATGGGCTCTGCCCATGGAGCTAGAAGAGAGTCGATTTCTCAAAAAGGAAATGGTTTTGCCATCTTGTTATAAAAGCATACTTTCTTAATACACTAACACAAAAGTCACACCTCTGTGCATGAACACAGAGGGCACTTAGGAAGTGTAGGTAAGAAGCCAGGGGCAGTGTCTCCAACCCACCCAGCCCACTTTCCCAGCTGTGAGATATGGAGATATATATCACATATACATACACACATACACATATATGCAAACATATACACACATATACAGAAACATATATACACATATATACACACATACACACACATATACAGACATATACACATACATATACACATACACATGCACATATTCACATTCATACACACACATACACATATACACACATATACACATACATACACACATATACACAAGCATACACACAGCACATGCATACACATATACACAGACAGAAAGAGAGAGAAGACAGAAGCATAGTCATTTGTTTGGTTTCTTGTTTTTTGTGGGTTTGTTGTTAGGTGACGTAGGTTCTCTCTTTCGGTAGTCTAGAGCATGCTGGAACCCAGTATGTACACCAGGTTGGACTTAAGCTGATAGCTGTCTTCCTGCCTCAGCGTCCCTAGTACTGGGATCACGGGCAGGAAGCACTCCTAGCTCATAACTGGTTTTTATAGCACACCATCTTATTCCGAACTCTGGATGATGTCTCACTTTATCAACAGAGATAAAGGAATAAAGAAATATTTCCTCATTTTTATCAACTACATGGCTTTTTATAGGCTCTTGGTAGGATCTATTGTTACAAATACAGTTACATGGTTATTTTCTTTAAAACTTCTTGATTGCATTTGGAATATATGGAGAGTAAAATATAAAAGAATATTTAAACCGTGCAAAGTAGAGTCAACATAAGATATTGCCATTCTTCTGCTTTTAAAAAATACTTTGTGTGTGTGTGTGTGTGTGTGTGTGTGTGTGTGGCCTCTGTGGTCTGTGCATTTTTGCACAGTGTATGCATGTGTGCCTAAGTCTTTTGTGGGTTCATTTGCCCGTGTGTAGAGGCCAGAGGTCAATGTTAGGAAGTCTTCCTCAATCGATTTCCACCTTATTTTTTGAGTCTGGCTGAACCCAAAACCTACCATTTTGGCTAGATGGGCTGGCCAGTGAGCTCCCACGATCTGCCTATCCCCACCACCAACACTGGGGCTACAGACACACAGAACCCCGCCAGGCTTCATGTGAGAGCTGAGGATCCAAACTCTGGTCCTTACGCTAACACAGCAAACATTCCTCCCATCGAGCCGTCTTCCCAATCTTCTGTGTGGCTTTTTTTTTAGACTTCTGCTTTCTTCTGTTTCCTTTCTTCCTCCTTTCCAGCCCTTTGCCAATTCGGTTTCTCCTCTGTGTTCATTCAGAAGTCATCCTGCATTTATTTGAAATAAGTGTATCTGCTTGTGAGTTCAGCTCCAGGGGTTCCAATACTCTCTCTGGCTTTTGTAAGCACTAGTTCTTTCTCTGTCTCTGTCTGTCTCTGTCTGTCTCTGTCTCTATCTCTGTCTGTCTGTCTGTCTCTCTCTCTCTCACACACACACACACACACAAGTAAATAAAAAATACATTCTTAATGAACATTAAGCCAAAGTGCTCCTCTCCTGACACTTCCGTGTTTTCATTTTATCTTGTTTTACTTTTAGCCCCACGGTTATATTTATAGTGGTTTACCCTATGATGCTTGTTCAGGTTTACCCAGGCACCGGCCCATTCTTTTCCACATCTCAGAAGTTGCACGGGCCTCACTCCTCTCCTCTCCTCCAGCGTGTCCTTTAGAATCTTTTCAAGTAGCAACCTGTTGGTGGCTTGCCTGTCTCTTCTTTCCCAAAGATGTGTTACTTTTCTCCTGTTTGATTTTTGAAGAAAAAAAAAATCTTTTCAACAAAGTATAATCTGTCTTCCTTAAACTCCTTAAGTTTAACTGGAGAGCAAAAGTGCAGGAAGTTTACAGAATTGTGTGGCCATCCCTGCAGTCAAAGCCTAGATCGTCCCTGTCCCCCGACAGGGAAGCCATGTACCTATTTGTTGCTAGTCTCTCCTACATCCAGCACCCATGCCACTGATGATGATGTGTTTCCTTGCCTAGAGATGTGCCCCTGACATGGTCTGTCCTGCAGCACCCTACATTTTATGTGGGTATTGGGGATCTGAACTTGGGGCCTCTGGCTCGCACAACGGGCACACGACCAGTGGAGGCATCCCCTCAGTCAGAACTGAGCGAGCCTTCAAGATGGCTGACAACGTATGCCATGGAGGCCATATAAACATAAACAAACAGAGCAGAGAAAATTGAGCAGCCCATAATCTGACGAGGGAGGGGAAGAAGATGGTCCTGTTTGATGTAATAGGCTGTCATATTCCGACAGACGCTTGCACCCGTTCGTGCGCTGCGGAGAATAGGAGGCGTGCTCATGTCCAGTGCAAGTTGCTTGTGTCAGTGAATGTCAGCCATGGTCATTTGGGTCACCAAGGACAATGTAAGGAATCTCTTTTTCCGGAGACAGAGCACTGCTTTTGTCACGGTTTCTGATGTCACATTAGAAGCCAACAGAAGAAACCCAAGCGTTCTCATTCCTGTAGGTCGACGGTAACATTTCTACCTTTCTTTTCTTTCCTATTTTCTTCCATCGCCGGCTTTGCCTCAAGAGATCCTCCCAACGCACTTTAGCTTGAGCGATTATCTCTGAGGCCAACGGTTGCTTTCCTCATTCTCAGTCATAATTTCCTGTCAGGTATCAGAGTAACACGGCTTCCGATGTTCTCGAAACCATCACTAACATCCAGCCGAAAGAGAGCGGCGGCGGCATGGGCGAGACGCGCGAGGCCATTGTCTACAGGCTGTCCGAGGACATGCTCAGCAAGCTGCCCCCTAACTATGTAGCTCATGAGGTAAGCCGCGCCCTTCCCGCTGGGCTAGATCCTGAGAAAGGGGGAGGCTGTTTTTTTCTGCCCCCCCCCCACAGCACACGACATTCACGTGGAGGTCAGAGGACAGCTACAGGAGTTGGCTCTCTCCTCCCATCCCGTGGGTCCTAGGGATCAAACGCAGGCTGTTAGCTTTGGCGGCATGAGTCTTTGCCCCCCAGAGCCACCTCGCCAACCTTCTCTCCTTTATTTCATAGAGGCATGTTGTTGAAAATGTAGCAGTCGAACGAAGTCTGTAAATTGAAACCTAATTACGCCATTAGCTTCTCCAGTACAAATGGAGCCCCATTACTGTAGACGGTCGCTCCCAGAAGCATTGTGAGGTTTCTATAAGCGACCACAGCAAGTCTTTGGCTTTATCTGTAAACAGTTTATGCCAGAATCATAATCACGCAGGAAACAGTCAATGTTATAATTATGCTCTTTTCTCGGGTGTTCCCTTTCTGTTTTAATTATAATTCCTTTTTTTAAAAAAATTAAATAGATTTGGTCATGCTATGTTGCCTGGGCCAACCTAGAACTCTTGGGCTCAAGTAGTCTTCCTGCCATGATGTCCTGAGTAGCTGGGACTACAGGGTCAATCCATCATGCCCAACAAGAGTCTCTGATACAACCTGCAGCTGGGAGGTGGAGAGAGGGTTCATCAGTTAAGAGGACTGGCCGTTCTCTTGGAGGACCTGGGTTCAGTTCCCAGCACCAATATCAAGTTGCTCACAATTTGTTGTAACTCCAGTTCCAGGGGGATCTGATGCCCTCTTGTGGCCCCTGCTGGCACCTGCATGCACATGGTGCACGTATGTATACACACAGAGAGAGAGAGAGAGAGAGAGAGAGAGAGAGAGAGACAGACAGACAGACAGACAGACAGACAGACAGACAGACAGACAGACAGACAGACACAGAGTAAATCTTTAAGACACTAAGCCCAGGACAAGGTCATTAGTTTGAGGGAGTTACCACATGACAGGATAGATTTCTGGAATGTTCCTTTTACCTTGTGGCCCATACGTGGGCTTCATGTCCCATTCGTGGGACTGAAGTGGTCTTTATAATTTCTCCTTCCCCAAAGAGTGAATTGCCACACTGTAGTCACGGATGAAGGATGCTGTGCGTGATGCCTGGTTGAGGACGGAGACAGAACACTGGAGACCAGTGGCTGAGTTGCGGAAAGCGTTTGCCCAGCATGCACAAGGCCCTGGCTTTGGTTCCCAGCCTTGCCTAACCTGGCTGTGCCAGTGCACACCTGTAATTCTAGCACTCAGGAGGGAGAGGCAGGAGCATCAGAAGTTCAAAGTCATCCTCAGCTCGCTGCCAAGTTTGATGCTAGCCCGAGATCCTATAAATAAATCAGTAGACAACAAAGAGACAATAAAATGGAAGGTTTTAGAGTCTGGGAGATCAGTTAAGAATACTTGCTGCGGGGTTGGGGATTTAGCTCAGTGGTAGAGCGCTTGCCTAGCAAGCGTTTAAAGGCCCTGGGTTCGGTCCCCAACCTCAAAAAAAAAAAAAAAAACACTTGCTGCCCTTTCTCTTTTTTTTTTTTAAAGATTTATTTATTTATTCTATGAGTACCGTAGCTGTCCTCAGACACACCAGAAGAGGGCATCAGATCCCATTACAGATGGTTGTGAGCCACCATGTGATTGCTGGGATTTGAACTCAGGACCTCTGGAAGAGCAGTTGGTGCTCTTAACCACAGAGCCATCCCCCTATTCACACATTTTTTTTTACTTGCTGCTCTTACAAAGGATCTGAGTTCCATTCTCAGGACCCATGTAGTACAATTAAAAACTGCTTGTAACTTTAGTTCCAGGAAATCTTCTGACTGCTGAAGGCATATATGCACATCACACACACACACACACACACACACACACACACACACAGAGACAGAGACAGAGAGAGAGAGAGAAATACAGACAGACAGACACAGAGACACACATACAGAGAGACACACACAGAGAACAGAGAAACTCACACAGACATACACACAGAGAATATCAGATACACACAGACACACACATTCAGACACAGACACACAGAACAGAGACATGCACACAGACACACACAGAGAGAAACACAGACTATCACACACACACACACACATATACACACACACACACAGAACACAGACCTGCACACAGACACACACACACACAGAACAGAGACATGCACACAGACACACACAGAGAGACACACAGATCACTCACACACACACACACACACACACACACACACACACACACACACACGTACTTTTCTTTTTAAATTGTAAATAATGGAGTTAGGAGAAAACCTAAAGTTCATATGTGGGACCGGGTCTTGGTCCTCCACTGGAGACTGCACTGTGACGTCATGTTATCTGCCCCGCCCTGCTCAGGTGGCCCCAGCTCAGGCCACTGGCTTTTACGTAACTGTTTCCTGCCTTCATCCTTAACTCACGGAGAATGACACAGCTGCTGTACAGCAGAGATGGCCACCGTTGGAAGAACCTGCTTACCAACCTACATCTCAGGGAGAGCCGTGGGCATCTCTGGCAAGGGAGTCCCTCATCTGCTAGCCTCCTGGTGGTTCTTTGGTCTCATTCTTTTTTTTTTTTTTTTGGTTCTTTTTTTTTTTTTTTTTTTGGAGCTGGGGACCCAACCAGGGCCTTGCGCTTCCTAGGCAAGCGCTCTACCACTGAGCTAAGTCCCCAACCCCCTTTGGTCTCATTCTTAAATCAAGCTGGTATCCACAGCCAGTCTCTTCTTGGCATTCATCACTAAACTGAAATGTATATTGGCTTATTAATTAATTAATTAATCATTGTATTTTATTGTTTCCATAACGAGAGGCTTTGGTATTGATCTCCTTAACAAGGTCAATACATGATATGCCAACAGGAACAAGTGACAGGTCACTTAATGGCTCTCCCACGAAGCCAAATATTTTCACCGATTAGATTAGGGAAAGCCATTTTTAGCGTCTGCAGCCGAGGCAACCATGAGCCACAGTTAATTGTATTCGCCAGCGACTGTTCTGTAAAGATCTGGGTTGTCTTAACTTTTTGTGACATTTCTAATAACGACGCTGTAAGAGTTATGGGAGGTTGAGGGGGGAGAATAAAAAGTCCTGCCGTACCCTTGTGAAGGTTAGATTGCAAAAGAATATTTAGCTGATACTTAACGCTTAATCATTCGAAAAAGGGAATAGGTACAATTTTATTTCAGCTTTTTAAAAGAACATTTCCAATTATCAACGAAGTACAATCAGCAGGAAATAAAAGTCATTTAAGTTGAACAGAAGTTTTTGAAGCTCAGAAAATGGGGGATTTAACAGTCAGTCTGGTTCTGCAAGAGGTATTTTCTAGTTCGTTGGGTCTTTCGGGGAGACACCTCCAGAGGAAGAGGAAGAATGAGAACGGGAGAGGTCGTTTGGAAGAGAAATGGTGAGCGATTATTTTTTTTTTTCTAAGGATGGCGCGCTCCCCTTTGTTGTAGGTGAAAGCCCGTTTGGTGAAGATGGGACACCTTAATTCGATGAACATATTCCTTAGACAAGAGATCGACAGGATGCAGAGGGTTATCTCGCTCCTCCGGAATAGTCTGAATGACCTGAAGCTGGCTATCGAAGGAACGATCATCATGAGTGAGGTGGGCGTGGCCCCTCCTCCTCCTTGAGCGTACACATCTGTGCGTGCACGTGTCCGTCTGCGTCCGCGGGCGTGCGCACACACACTCAAGGCCCTTGCATGTTGAGGGCAGAGGGGCAACCTCACATGTCATCCCTCAAACCGCTTCATTTGTGAGGCGGGGCCTCTCCCTGGGACCTGCCCATCATCCGTTAACCCCGGGGTAACTGGCCAGTGACCCCTGGAGATCCTCCTGCCTCTCCCTCCCCAGTACTGGGATTGTAATTGTGTCCTAGCACACACAGATATTTTTATGTGGGTTCTGAGGACCTCAGGGCCTCATGCTCACAAGGTAATGGCTTTACTAACTGAGTTCTCTTCCCAGCTCCCCAGTGACGTTTCCTCTTCGTGTATTTTAAAAACCGTTATTTTAATATTTGTTCATGTGTGTGTGTGTGTGTGTGTATTGTGAGCCACCACGTGGGTGCTGGGATTTTTGGTTCTTTTTTTTGGAGCTGGGGACCGAACCCAGGGCCTTGCGCTTCCCTAGGTGGCGCTCTACCACTGAGGCTAAATCCCCAGCCCCGGTGCTGGGATCTTAACCAGGTCCTCCGCAAGAACAGCCAGTGCTCTTAACTGCCCCGGCGTCTCTCCAGCCCATAAAAACACTATTCTAAAAAGATCTTACTTTCCGTTCGAATCATGTGCATGTCCGTGTGTTTGCGTGTAGTATGTGCCCCCGAACGCAGGTACCTGTGGCTGTGAAGAAGAGGGCATATGATCCCCAAGCTGGACTTGCAGGCAGTCACGAACCACCTGACGCGAATGTTATTGGGAGCCAAACACAGGTTCTCTGCGAGAGTGACGTGCGATCTCAGCGACGGAGCCACGACTCCAGCGTCCTGAGTCACGTGTTTTGCCCTTGTCATGTTCAGAACTTGAGAGATGCGTTGGACAACATGTATGATGCTCGCATACCTCAGCTCTGGAAGAGAGTGTCCTGGGACTCCTCCACCCTGGGCTTCTGGTTCACCGAACTTCTGGAAAGGAACGCTCAGTTCTCAACGTGGATATTCGAGGGGAGGCCTAACGTATTCTGGATGACCGGGTTCTTTAACCCCCAAGGTAGGTGCTCACACGAGAAGGCTAACTCGGAAGATCACGTGTAGCTGGGTGGTGGCATTGCGTGCTGAATGTATGCTGTGTAAAGCCTCGTGGTCCTAAAGCTGGCGGGTGCTGGGAAGAGCCTCTTAGAGTTCCAAGAATATACACAGTCCTTTGAAATCCCGCGTGTCACATTCCCCAACAGTGCAAAGGCCAAACCTCCCATTTCCTGTTGACTCACATGAGCAAACTATGGCCGGTGGTGAAAGTGTTAAAAAAAACACTTCTATCAAGCTTCAGTTTTTACCTGTTGATGGGGAAGCCAAAATGGGACTAAGGAGATCAGTTATTTGGGGATGTACTTGAGAACAAGCTTGATTCTCAGCATCCACATCAACAAATCCCAGGCCTGATGGTTCTGTTGGAAATTTCAGAGATGGGAAGATCTTGGGGAGGTTGGGGGACTTGCTGGCTAGCCAGGCTAGTCAAATCAGCAAGCCCCAGGTTCAGAGACAGACTTTATCCAGGAGAGAAGGTGGAGAGAGAGCTCCACGGTTACGAGCAACGGCCGCTCTCGCAAAGGACCCAGGTCTGGTTCTCGGCACCGACACAGTGGTTCACGACCATCTGCAAGTTCCAGGCACACATCTGAGATATATATGTATACACACACATGTACACACACATGCACACACACATACATACATGTCTACATCCACTCACATACATAAAATATAAGTAAACAAATTGTTAAAAGGATTAACATTAAGGTGGAGCTAGATTCCCGACGCACCATCATGTGTGCCCGTAAAGATACACAAGTGGTAATAAATAAAATAAAGCCCAATTATGAGATCCCTGAAGGTGTGCCCCAAATTGCCGATACGGGTTAGAAAATTAGACTTGAGAAACTGAGAGAGCTTTTGGGGCTGGGGGTCCCCTCTCCCAGAAAGCACTTGGCTGTACTACATTGTCCGTCCTTCCATTTCAGAGGTGTCCTCTGAGAAAGTTGCTGGTTTGGTGCCACAGAGCTTGTAAGGTCTAGATAGCTAGCAATGTCTTACCACAGTGCAGGCGATATAACTTCAAACTAGCCCCAGCTAGAGGAAGGGGCTGGGGCGTCTTCACGCTCAGCACCCCAATGCCTTCATCTGCCAGGAAGTTGCAAAGCATTCACTCACACTGGTTTGAGAGGAACCGTTGTCACTCACAGCAAATCTCATGAAGATAATATTGAGTGAAGGCGGCTGGATGAAAGTTGCAACAGCCTGTAGGAGCCTGTTCATACGAAGGCCAAGGATGGGCCCCGTAGATGCAGGGTGCTAAAAGACAGGACCACAGTGTCCCCGTGTAAGCAGGCATGGCAGGACCTCTTGGGGTCTGAGATGTGCTGTTTCCCTTCCCTGGTGACAGCTACTGAGCTATATGTCCTATACGGTCAGCTACTTCACATAAATGGAATCTGAACAACTGTCATGCCATTAAAGCGTGTATTCCCGTGCCTTCTGTGCATATACGTTCATGTGTTAGATGCATATTCTTTTTAAAATTAATAATTACTGTGTGTGTATAAGAGATGGGGAGGGGGAAGGAGAAAGGGGGAGGAGGAGAGGAGGTGGGGGAAGGGGGAGAGAGAGAGAGAGAGAGAGACAGACAGACAGAGAGACACAGGAGGCAGGGCATATACACCATGGCACATGGGGCGGGGATTCAGAGGACGGCTTCATGGAGTTGCTTCTCTCCTATCTTTATGTGGGTTGTGAGGATTGAACTCGGGTCATCAGGCCTGCCCATCAAGTGCTTTACCCACTGAGCCATCTTGCCAGCCCCGCGGCTCGCACATCCAAAGGTCTCAACACCTTCTGAATCGATAGCACCAGCCATGTGAATTCCTACCTTCACCAGAGGTTACGGGTCGTAGTAGACCCAGGGATCCGATGCCCTGTTCTGACATCCATAGGCACTGCACACACGGGCACACACACAGATATACACAGAAATAAAATTTAAAAATAAATAACTTAAAGACCTATTTTACATGTACGTGCGTGGGCCTGAGTGTATGTGTGTGTACCACATGCGTGCAGACACCGGAAGAGAGTATTGGGTCGCCTAGAGCTGGCGTTAAGGGCTGTTGGGAGCCACCCAGTGTAGGAGCTGTTCACCAAACCTGGGTCTTCCACAGGAGCAGCAACTGCGTTAACCACTGAGCAGTCTCCACAGCTGCTAAACTCTTTCTCAAAGTTTTCGAATTTCTAGATGTGTATTTTAGTGCCACTCACCAGTAAGACAAAACCCCTTTCCCGTTCTTTATTTACCTCTACGGCCATGGGACTTTTGTGTTTTCTCTCAGGGCTGCACCCTAGAAAGTCCATACTGAATTCCAGCCAGCATTCTACCCTTTCCAGACACGCACAGCCGCCCACACCCACACCCTTATCTGTGATTGCTTTCTGCGTTGTTGCTCAGAAGGCTGGAGGTCACCTCTCCGTGCACAGTAATCGAGTCCCGGCTTCCTTTTCCTGCTCTTGACACAAGGGACAAATTACTTTCCCGTTCCACATCACTTGGCCACATCTGAAGAACAGGGAGCTCCTCACCCTGCCCCACCCCATCTTGATGCGTGTCCACGGGCTGGGTCCAAACAGATAAGGATTCTTCGATATTAACAACCGCTCCTTTGGTATGAACTCATCTCCTGGTGTTGTATCTTCTTCCTGAGCCACCATGATAAACATCAGCCTGTTCTTTTTGTTCAAAACATTTAAGTAAGTGGCTTTAAAAATAACAGCCCGCTGTTTAAGTAAAGCATAGGCCCAAGTCTCATCGCATAGGGGTTTGGAGTCTGGCAAGATAGCTCAGAGGGTAAAGGAGCTTGCCGCTAAGGCTGATGACCTGAGTTCAAATCCCAGAACCCAAAGTGTAGAAAGAGAAAAGCTCCAGTCAGTTACCCTTCGACCTCCACATGTGTGCTGCATCACACCCACGATAAGTAAAGGTATGAATTAAAGGGAAGTTTTTCACATGTGAGTAGTTTTATCACCGTACAATATCTATGGGATCTTACACTGTGTGGAGTATTTCCCATCAGGCCTCTTCTCCCGAGGCTTAGGTCACTTTGAGGTCCATGATACCACAAGGACAGGTGACATCCTTCATTATACATGCACACACATACACACAGTGCACTCACACACATACACACGCATACATGCACACACATACACACAGTGCACGGACACACAGTATACACACACATGTGCACACTCAAACAGTGCACACACATACACATACACAGTGCACACACACACATACACACATACATGCACACACAAACACAGTGCACATGCATACATACATGCATACACAGTACACACATGCATACACACATGTGCACACTCATACACATATGCACACACATACATATACACAGTGCACACATGCATATACAGAGAGACACACATGCACACATATATACATACACATACACACATACAAAGTGCACACACACATACACACATATACATACATGCACACACAGTGCACGGAGTCTGCCCCCCCCCAACTCCATGTACCATTTTCGGGGCATCATGTACACATGGTTTGGCTTCTGGTGTGTGTGTGTGTGTGTGTGTGTGTGTGTGTCTGTGCGTATTGTGTGTCCTACATGTAGGGATGTGTCTTAAGCCATAGGGAGTCAGACGTCAAGCTAAGATGTTGACTCCTTTGTGACACCTTCTAATTAATAGTGCATTTTGTCATTCGATGCCAGGAGGGACTCATATGCACTAATGACATGATGGTGGAGGCCGGGCATGCTCCCCAGGCCTCGCACCTCTGCATTAGATTGAACCCTGCAGCAACAATCATTTTCCAAATGCTTGATTCAGCCTGGAGCTTAGTGCCGATTAGATACCAATTCCCCCACCCCACCCCACCCCCATGCCTCCCTAAGCCATACCCGTCTGTTGAATCAAGATTTCCCACTTAGAGGGACTGACTGGTGCTGAAGCAAGGAGATGGGTCATTTTGTCCTGTTATCTTGCCTCTCTCTCCTCCTCCCCGCTCCCCTCCCCCTCCCCCTCCGTGTGTGTGTGTGTGTGTGTGTGTGTGTGTGTGTGTGTGTGTTTGGAGCAGTTCCACCAACCAGCTGCAATTTCCGAACGCTCGTTTTGAGAACAGCTCTAAGAGTTGCTGTTTGTCAAGGTGGAAAAGTGGGCCAAGGGTTAATAGATGTTCAGGATTGGAAAGGAACCAGGAAAAACTCCCCGCCTCATGCCAGTTATTTGGCTGTTTCCCCTGGTGTTGCTCATGACCCCGCCTCCCCTCCTCTTTCTGGGACCCGGGTGCCCAGGCTCTCCCTTTCCCAAGCTGTCTGGAGGAGGGTCCAGGTTTGTGTGCTCTGGAGGAGGATGCTCAAGGCGACTGCAGAATCCCAGTGAGGATGGCTTAGGGGGAGGAGTACCAGGCTGTGTGTCTGTCTGTCTGTGTGACCAACTCAATGCCAACAGATTGATTCAGGAAGTTCTGAAAGGGCTTAGGGCTTAGGGAGTCCACAGGGTGGTGGCAGTGGGGGGTGGAGGGTGGGGGCATGGGATGGGGAGGGATTGGACTTCCTACATTGGCTGTTGGCATTGAGTCGGTCACACAGAAGACAGACACACAGCCACACCTGTGAGAGAGGAGGCTGAGCCCAAAGGCAGAGCCTGCCTGGGAAAAGCCACAAAGAGGGCTGGCAGGGGGGGCAAGAAGGGTGCCTGAATTTCAGAACCTCAGGGGGACCCACTGTCCTGAGTGAAAAGCCTTGTCAGGGTAACAGGTGGTTGTCTGCCTTCGAGGGAGAGGAGCCTCTGGCTACCACCAGCCAGCCTCGCTCAGGGTCACAGCCACGCCTCTCAAAGTTCTAGTCTCAAACATGGCTGCCAACTGCAGTTCCTTGTCATTTGGCCAGCCATCGGAAACCACCAAAACCACTGTCTCCAAGGCCGCCCCAGCTAATGACATTTCTGCTTCATTCCCTTGACTGTAGCTAGGGCGGCAAGCCTGGAGGCTCTCCCTCCCTCCCTCCCTCCCTCCCTCCCTCCCTCCTTCCCTTCCTTCCTTCCTTTTCTTCCTCCCTCCTTCCCTCCCTCCCTCCCCTTCTCTTCTCCCCTCCCTCTCTCCCTATTTTATGCGTGTGTGCCACACGCATGCTGGTGTCCACACAGGCCAGAAGGAGCCATCTGATAACCCTCTTGAAGCTGGAGTTACAGTTACGAGCCACCCAATGTAGGTTCTAAGAACCAAACTCCAGCCCCGCCGGAAGAGCAGTAAGTGCTGTTAACTGCTGAGCCATCTCTCGATTCCTGGAAATTATTTTAGACCGAAGCTTCTACCTGTGCACTTCCTTGGTTCTCTTCTTGCCCCCCCCCCTCCAGCCCTCTTTGTGGCTTTTCCCAGGCAGGCTCTGCCTTTGGGCTCAGCCTCCTCTCTCTCAGGTGTGTCTGTGTGTCTGTCTTCTGTGTGACCGACTCAATGCCAACAGCCAATGTAGGAAGTCCAATCCCTCCCCCTTCCGTGCCTCCACACCACCCCCCACTGCCACCACCCTGTGACTCCCTAAGCCCTAAGTCCTTTCAGAACTTCCTGAATCAATCTGTTGGCATTGAGTTGACCACACAGACAGACAGCCTGGTACTCCTCCCCCTAAGCCATCCTCACTGGGATTCTGCAGTCGCCTTGAGCATCCTTCTCCAGAGCACACAAACCTGGACCCTCCTCCAGACAGCTTGGGAAAGGGAGAGCCTGGGCACCCGGGGCCGAGCCGCAGAAAGAGAAGGGGAGGTGGGGTTGTAAGTAATGGGGGTTGGGGGGGCAGAGGTCAAGCCAGATGGACCGGGAATGGCTGGTTAGTTTTCTCAGGAAGATCATAATTGGAATAGAAGCCCAGAGGCAGAGAGAGACAGACAGACAGACAGACAGAGAGAGAGAGAGAGAGAGAGAGAGAGAGAGAGAGAGAATGAATGAATGAGAATATGAATATGAATTTATAGGGATGATATGGCCGGTACTCTTAAGAAAATCAGACTTTGAAGAAAAGAAATACACTGGAGGATATCAGTAAGAAGGAAGGATTTGTTTTCTCTCTCTCTTTTTTTTTCTTCCTTTTTTTTGGAGCTGGGGACTGAACCCAGGGCCTTGAGCTTGCTAGGCAAGCGCTCTACCACTGAGCTAAATCCCCAACCCCTGTTTTCTCTTTTAATGGTAACAGAAGCCTATTCAAATACTGAAATACTGGTGGAGGGAGGAAAGGACAAATACACACACACACACACACACACACACACACACACACACACACACACACGAGAGAGAGAGAGAGAGAGAGAGAGAGAGAGAGAGAGAGAGAGAGAGAGAGAGAGAGGTGGGGAGGTCTAAGGATACCATCCAGGGGGTGAGAAAAGGTGGGATGTGTGTGTCACAGTGAGAGGCTGTGCAGAGGAAGTAGAAGGCCGTCTGGACCCCTCCCCCGTCGTAACACACACAGCAAGGAAGGAGTGACTGTAGGTGCCGTGCTGGATGGCTCTAAGCCAACTTGACACAAGCTAAAGTCATCTGAGAGAAGAGAGCCTCAACTGAGAAAATACTTTCCTAAGATCAGGCTGTAGGCAACCCTATAGGGCATTTTCTTAAGGATTTGACGGGGAAGGGCCTGGGCCACTGTGGGTGGGGCCATCCCTGGGGGGCGGTCCTGGGTTCTATAAGAAACAGGCTGAGCAGGGGGGGGTGGTGGGGGGGGGGGGGGGTGTTGGGGATTTAGCTCAGTGGTAGAGCGCTTGCCTAGGAAGCGCAAGGCCCTGGGTCGGGTCCCCAGCTCCAGAAAAAAAAAAAAAAAAAAAAAAAAAAAAAAAAAAAAAAGAAAAGAAACAGGCTGAGCAAGCCAGTAAGCAGCACCCTCCATGGCCTCTGCATCAGCTCCTGCCTCCAGGTTCCTGCCCTGCGTGAGTTCCTTTCCCCACTTCCTTCAGGGATGAACAGTGAAGCCTGCTTTTGTTAATCCCAGTGTCTCATCACAGCGATAGAAACCCTAGCTAAGACAGAGGCTCACAGTGGATACCTGTGCAGGCTTGATGCTAAGAGGGTAAGGGGAGTTTTCTATTTCAAGGAACAGGCAAGCTTATCTTGGGAGTGAGAAAATGGTGGGGACAGGAATTCCAGGAAAGCGATGGAAGCTTGGGGGGAAGAGGGCTGAGGACAGAGAAGGACACCAGGGGGCTTTGAAACTCACTGAGGTTCTGCACAGCAGCCGTACGCTACTTACCTACTTACCGGGATCCTCCAGCAGTGAGGTACTGTGTAAGAGGGGACCTTTGGGTTTACCTGTATTTGGGACTTTGCCTGGCTCGGCAGTAGGAAGGAGGCAGGGAAGAAAGGAGGTACAGTTGGCAAGGTACAAATGCAGGGCAAGCAGGGAGGCTCAGTGGCACCAGGAAAGTACCTGTCACTAAGCCCGAGGACCCATTTGGTCCCTGGAACCTGCACGGGGGAAGGAGAGAGCTGATTTGTACAAGCTGCGCCCTCCCCGGTTCTCACACAGGCACCACAGCATTCACGACTCCCCCCAACCCCTGCAAATACAAAGTCGGTAAATATTGCCACCATGACGTCAAGAACGGAGAGACCATGCTGCCAGATAGGACACTGGGGAGGAACAAAGAGGCTGAGGCGATAACTTAGTAAGAGCTCAAGATACAACCATTCGGACCTGAGTTCAGATCCCACAAAGGTAGTTGAGTTTCCTTGGCATAGAGCCACAATCCCAGCAGGACTCAGGAAGCCGAGACAAGGAGCATCCCGGGACTTGCGGGCCAACTATCCCAGGTCAAATCCCAAGGTCAAGGGAGAGAGATCCTGTTTCAAAATGTAAGGTAGAGAGCCATTGAGGGAGTACATTTGCACTCCCCAAACATGTCTACACATACAGATCACACACACAGAAATGCATGCATGCACACACACACACATACACATGCATGCACACACATACATACACATGCATGCACACACATACATACACATGCATGCACACACATACATACACATGCATGCACACACACATACATACACATGCATGCACACAATACATGACACACATGCACATACACATGCATGCACACGCATGCACACACACATGCACTCACAAAGCATCTGT